>NC_134356.1:397547835-397865335 GCF_048569485.1 Anomaloglossus baeobatrachus | reverse complement strand
TCATTACTCTGACTTTTGCGTTGATCAGATCTGTCATAAAGCTCATGCAGTAAGATATTTAGCGTCATAGATCTGGCTTCTGAAAAGTTCCTGATTTAGGCTGCCTACAAAAAACTGCAACTTTGTCACAAGGCTCCGAGTAATATTTGAACATCTGCCCTGCTGAGTTTATGACAAGATTTCCTCTTGTGTATTTAAAAGGGCACATGATAAATAACCTCAAGATAATAATATCAGAAACTAATTTGTGTTAAATGTTAAACTTGACAGTAAGGTCGTATGCATTTCCATCTGTGTTAAATGGGCTTCTAGAAAGAGGTTACTTTACTATTAATCTATTTTGTATACACAATGTTAAAAGATGACATAAAAGATGCCCCTTTTATATACACTTTTAGGAAATATCAAAAGAAAATAATATATACATTTTCACAGTATTAGCTCTAAACATGATATAACAACATTGACATAAGACATAAACATACCCAAGAGTTTATGAAAATAATGTCATTATTTCTGATCAGGAACAGCAGGAGAATATCACATTTTAATATTTTTTATGGTGATATATTGCGGTATGCTCTGCTGTACTTTTAAGTAGTTTTATTGGAATCTGTCAAACCTAGTGCTAATATTTCACCAGTTGTTCTTCATTTCAGCAGTGTAGAATTCAATTTTCTAGCAATGCTATAGCCCTTCTGAAATGTTGAATTCACAATAGATATATAATTAGATTATGTCCTGAAGATTAAAAATAATACTGAAATAATTCCTTATACTGGGAATACTTTTTTCAGCAAGCATTAGCTATCTAGCACATTTTGATATATTCTATTTGTAATCACATTTAGTCAATACTTTGCATAATCCTGTCCAATGTTTTATGGAACATTACAGTAGTTTTCCGATAGAAGCTAGAAGCAAAGTAAATCCAGAGTAAACAATGTTATACATACGTATTCCAAACAGTTGTAATTTTTTTAAGTCCTCAACAACTTTATAATGTGACGTACGGGGCAACCAGTTGCTGTTTATATTGTTTCCTGATCCATTGGGTTTGCCCAATAATGTATGTGCATTAAAGGGACAGCTTTAGCCAACTAATCCTAATGGGATCTGTATGTTTGCTTTTTGTGATGCTTGAGAATTTGAACATTTGGTATACAATCTGATCCATGCCAGTCACTCTCTGGCAGTACATTAGAAGCTGGACAACACATTTTGCCCTTGGAAAACTGGGCTATTTCTTGCTCATCGTCCAGTGAGCTAACACTAAAGTCCAAATGGTTGGGGCTAAGATTTCGAAGAAAGGACACAATCAAGGTACAACTGAACCTGCTTGTTCAGATAGTACATCCTTTTTGCTGAACTGCATCAGGTTGGAGCAATGTTAGATAAAACAACTGGTCCATTAATTCTTGTAAACTGTAATTACAGCTTCCTTTGCTAATTGCTATATACAAACTTCTGGCACATGCTAGATAATGTTGGCTTAGCGATGAGGGAAGAGGGCTTTCCTGGTCAGCCATATAGTTGGCAGACGTCTGGTATGAGTAACCTTTGCCAGGCATGAAGGATATTTTATCCTTCCAGTTTTGACACTCTATCAGAAGCTTAAAAAATTCCTACATGTTGCTTTTTTATTTAGAAACTAAAAGCATAGCTGTCATATAGTTGTCATTTTGCCCAATGCTAATGATATGACTACAATATCATAAACAATTGATCATACATATTGCCATACTGCACACAAGCAAAGGCCCCTTCGGTTCACTTTATACCTCAACACGAGCAAAGGCCCCTTTGGTTAACTTTCTAAGTCCTGCTATGATAGTTTTTCATCATGGTCAACATCATCATCATAAATGTTACGCTTACTTTCAGCCTCTTTCTTTGCCTGTACTTGGGATTAGAGTTGAGCGCGGTTCGCGGTTCGAGGTTCTCCAGTTCGCGGCTCGAGTGATTTTGGGGGCTGTTCTAGATCGAACTAGAACTCAAGCTTTTTGCTAAAGCTCGATAGTTCTAGATACATTCAAGAATGGTTCTAGCAGCAAAAAGCAGGGCTTTTCACAGCTACAGTGTGCAGGAGCCATCGCTGGCAGCCTGCCAGAAGCTGGTAACCAAGATAAACATCGGTTATCCAAGCAAAGCGCTTTGGTTAGGAACCCGATGTTTATCCTAGTTACGTGCAGGAAGCCCACACTTCCCCGCTCAGCTCACTCCGCCCCCTCCTGCACGCGGCATGTACACACACACACACACACACACACACACTCACACTCACACTCACCTGTCCCCAGCCAAGCAGTCCACTACACTGACGTCCTCAGCGCCACCCACTTCGCACTCCGCCGCCAGCACACATGGCTCCGCCCACCTGCACTCTGCACACATGGTCCCGCTCGGCTCACCTGCGGTGATGAAGTCCCAACCTCAGCGCTGTCACTGTCCTCCATGGCTGCCGCTTGTCACATCACCTTTTCTCGCTTCCGACCCGAGACTGTGGCTAGCGGTGACGTCACGGGCCACTCGCGATACTTGGCTGTGAAGGCGGCGGTCATTGAACTCAGTGACAGGTGCTGTCAGCAGTGCAGGAGATCAGCGCAGGTAATGTACCTCGCTGACAGCAGCATTTGTCATCCCCTGCAGTGACCTGGGCTGACCCATTGATGTTAGCTCAGGTCACTGCACTGCTCTCCCAGCCAATGGGGAACATCCTGCTCTTCATTGACTGGGACAGTGTGGATCATCATGGCAACCCCTTGGATTACACCAGACCTGGATTTGTTTTTCTTTCTAATAAATTGGTTAAAGAGGGAATGTATTGGGGAGTGTTTTTTCAAATAAAAATGTGTTTGTCGTCTATTTTTTTTTATTACTGACTGGGTTGGTGATGTCGGGTATCTGATAGACGCCTGAACTCACCAACCCCAGGGCTTGATGCCAGGTGACATTACACATCTGGTATTAACCCCATATATTACCCCGTTTGCCACCGCACCAGGGCGCGGGATGAGCTGGGGCGAAGCACCATGATTGGCACATCTAATGGATGCGCCACTTCTGGGGCGGCTGCGGCCTGCTATTTTTAGGCTGGGGAGAGTCCAAGAACCATGGACCTCCCTAGTCTGAGAATATCAGACCCCAGCTGTCTGCTTTACCTTGGCTGGTGATCCAATTTTGGGGGGACCCCTACATGGTTTTTTTTTTTTAATTATTTATTTAATTTAAAATAACAGCGTGAGGTGCCTTCAGTTTTGGATTACCAGCCAAGGTGAGGTTGCCAGCTGTGGTCTGCAGGCTGCAGCCGTCTGCTTTACCCTAGCTGGCTACAAAAATAGGGGGAACCCTACGTCATTTTGTTTTTCATTTTTTTGGCTAAATACAAAGCTAAGCACCCCTTAGTGCCACATGAAAGGCACCAAAGGGTGCAAAATTACAAAATGCAGGAGAGTGCGACATTATGTGTCTTTCTGCCATTATAATGACAGAAAAGACTGATATGAAGTGCACAAGCACAAGAAAATCACCAGAGCGCTCTACGCTGTGAAAAGCAGTAGAAAATGGCACTGGAGTGAACATGTGACCGCCTCATGTAGGATGAAGCTATGGATCCTGGGTAAATTTATGCATTTACCCTCCTTCAGTTTTTTTGCAGTACATACAAAAAACGGAAGGCACACGGATGACAAACAGATGACATACGGACCGTCTACCGAATGGAAACGGATGCCACACGGATGCACCCGTGAAAAAAAATGGACTGTTTTTTGCAGACCGCAAAAATGGATCGGTCGTGTTAATGTAGCCTTATTCTGATCTGCCATTTATAAACAGCAGGCAGAAATAAGTGAATAACGCCCCTTAGCGTCAGAAAATCTCCGGGGTTTCAGGGCTAGCTGAGACCCTGGAGATCATGATTCAGGACGGTTTTTCCGGTCCCCGCTCACGTGATCACAGGTATACACCGTACACCGATGATCACGTTACAGTAAATGACAGCGCCGGTAAAAAATTATTTATCTCCCATATGGCATGAACAAACATGATAAATCTCCTCCCTGGTCCTCTCCGGTCCCCCGGTGTCGCCAAAGTGCCCCCCCTGATGCCCTCTCAGAAATCCAAGATGGCCGCACGCACAGCAGCGCGCCGGCCGCATTCACCCTACTCCTCTGATTTTTGTCGCATGTGCCATGACACATGCGACAGAAAACTCCTCCCCAGGCCCTGCCAGGTCACCCTCTATAACTCCACTGGTGTTCCCCGGTGTCCCACGGTACCTGTGCAGCGTTGATCCCCCCCACGGCCCTCTCCTTCACAATAGACGCTGCCGCATGCACAGAGCGGCTGTCAGCTCAGCTTCCTGTGTTCAGACAAAAAGAGTGGTGGTTATGCATCTGTAAGCTAAATGGGCGGCACGGTGGCTCAGTGGTTAGCACTGCAGTCTTGCAGCGCTGAGGTCCTGGGTTCAATTCTCAACAAGGACACCATCTGCAAGGAGTTTGTATGTTCTCCCCGTATTTGCGTGGGTTTCCGCCGGGTACTCCGGTTTCCTCCCACACTCCAAAGACATACAGCGCTATAGAATTAATAACGCTATATAAATGAATAAATTATTATTTTTACTGCAATGCCCTGCTCATGAGGTAAGGAACATAATTGATCAGGAGAGCTATATACTACATTTCCAAATGGAGGGATTTGCTTTTATAGTTTCCCTGCTGAATGACTACCAAACATGAGAGTCCGCCACAAGAAAACACATCTAAATAGCGAGCTCTGTTGTTAAGTATTCATTCAGCTGGATAACTGGACTTAAAGGGGTATTCCATCTCCAAGATCCTATCCCCAATATATAGTAGGTGGAATAGCAATAATATCAGCAAATACCAATATTTGGAAATGTAGAATAGTTCTCCTGATTAGGCATGCCCTTACCTCATGAGCAGGGCATTGCAGCTTTGGTAGCAACCATTACGACATGGACTCTGCTGCTGTGGACCCGGGGAGAGTGAGTGCAGATTCATTGCATCCACACTCCTCACATGAAGGGTCTGCACTCCAAAAAATGGGGGATACGTTCCCTGAGTGTCTCCCCCCATATTCTAGATGGTCCAGAGTCGTCGTGGGACCCCTTTATATTTTTTCTTACAATAAATTGGTGAAAGAGGAAATGTTTTGGAGACTGTTTTTTCAAATAAATTTCTTTTGTCGATTTTTTTTTTGTTAGTACTGACAGTTTATGATATTGGGTATCTAATAGACGCCATGACATCACAAACTGCTGGGCTTGATGTCAGGTGACCTTACAGCTAGTATCAACCCGATTTATTACCCCGTTTGTCACTGCACCAGGGCACGGGATGAGCTGGGGTGAAGCGCCAGGATTGGCGCATCTAGTGGATGCGCCACGTCTGGGGTGCCTGCGGCCTGCTATTTTTAGGCTGTGAAGGCCCAATAACTATGGACCTTCCCACCCTGAGAATACCAGACCACAGCTGTCCGCTTTACCTTGGCTGGTGATCCAATTTTAGGGGGACCCTACTTTTTTTGTATAATTATTAATATTTATAAAATAATTATAAAAAAAGAGCCTAGGGGGACCTCCACATTGGATCCCCAACCACGGTAAAGCTGCCAGCTTTGGTTTTCAAGCTACAGCCGTCTGCTTTACCCTAGCTGGCTATCAAAAATGGGGGGACCCAACGTCATTTTTTTTTAACTATTTTTTAAATAGAAAAAATGAATGGGCTTCCCTGTATTTTGATTGCCAACCAAGGTAACGGCAGGCAGATGGGGGTGGCAACCCATAGCTGTCTGCTTTATCTGCGCTTTTTAAAGATTTATTTTTACAGCACTGTGATGTCCAGCAATCAAAATACTTGGAAGCCCATTTTGTTTTTAGTTATTTAAATAAATAATTAAAAAAAATATATATGGGCTGCATTTTTTGTATTGCTAGCTAAGGGTAATCCAAGAAGCTACTGGCTGCTAACCCCCACTGCTTGGTGTTACCTTCACTGGCAATGGAAAATCCAGGGAAGCATTTTTTATTTTTTTTTGCCAAAAAACTACAAAAAAAGGACGTGAGCTTCGCCATATTTTGTATGCTAGCCAGGTATTGCAGGCAGGTCCTGGAAGAGTTGGATACAGCGCCAGAAGATGGCGCTTCTATGAAAGTGCCATTTTCTGAGGCGGCTGCAGACTGCAATTCGCAGCAGTGGGGCCCAGAAAGCTCAGGCCAACCTGTGCTGCGGATTCCAATCCCCAGCTGCCTAGTTGTACCTGGCTGGACACAAAAATGGGGCGAAGCCTACGTCATTTGTTTTCTAATTATTTCATGAAATTCATGAAATAATAAAAAAGGGCTTTCCTTTATTTTTGGTTCCCAGCCGGGTACAAATAGGCAACTGGGGGTTAGGGGCAGCCGTATCTGCCAGCTGTACCTGGCTAGCATACAAAAATATGGCGAAGCCCACATAATTGTTTCAGGGGGCAAAAAACTTCTGCATACTAAAAGTGTCCCACTGGTGCCAAGTACTAAGTTTCCACAGAGTTTACTATTATAATGGCTTAGTAAAAAGTAGCTTGAGGGTACAAAGCAGAGGTACTGAAAATTGCTTGGCACCAGAGGGACACTAATGAAGTCCAACAGCCACTTTTTGGATGCCACAAAGTTTCCTCAGTGTTTGCTATTATAATGGCTTAGTAAAAATGAGCTTCAGGGTGCAATGCAGAGGTGCTGGAAATAGCTTGGCACCAGTGGGACACTAATGAAGTCCAACAGCCACTTTTAGGATGCCACTAAGTTTTCTCAGTGTTTGCTATTATAATGGCTTAGTAAAAATGAGCTTCAGGGTGCAATGCAGAGGTGCTGAAAATAGCTTGGCACCAGTGTGACACTAATAAAGTCCAACAGCCACTTTTTGGATGCCACTAAGTTTCCTTAGTGTTTGCTATTATAATGGCTTAGTAAAAATGAGCTTGAGGGTGCAATGCAGAGGTGCTGGAAATTGCTTGGCGCCAGTGGGACACTAGTGAAGTCCAACAGCCACTTTTAGGATGCCACTAAGTTTCCTTAGTGTTTGCTATTATAATGGCTTAGTAAAAATGAGCTTGAGGGTGCAATGCAGAGGTGCTGGAAATTGCTTGGCACCAGTGGGACACTAATGAAGTCCAACAGCCACTTTTAGTATGCCACTAAGTTTCCTCAGTGTTTGCTATTATAATGGCTTAGAAAAATGAGCTTGAGGGTGCAATGCAGAGGTGCTGGAAATTGCTTGCCCCCGCTGGGACACTAATGAAGTCCAACAGCCACATTTTGGATGCCACTAAGTTTCCTCAGTGTTTGCTATTATAATGGCTTAGTAAAAATGAGCTTGAGGGTGCAATGCAGAGGTGCTGGAAATTGCTTGGCACCAGTGGGACACTAATGAAGTCCAACAGACACATTTAGGATGCCACTAAGTTTCCTCAGTGTTTGCTATTATAATGGCTTAGAAAAATGAGCTTGATGGTGCAATGCAGAGGTGCTGGAAATTGCTTGCCCCCGGTGGGACACTAATGAAGTCCAACAGCCACTTTTTGGATGCCACTAAGTTTCCTCAGTGTTTCCTATTATAATGGCTTAGTAAAAATGAGCTTGAGGGTGCAATGCAGAGGTGCTGGAAATTGCTTGGCACCAGTGGGACACTAATGAATTCCAACAGCCACTTTTAGGATGCCACTAAGTTTCCTCAGTGTTCGCTATTATAATGGCTTAGTAAAAATGAGCTTGAGGGTGCAATGCAGAGGTGCTGGAAATAGCTTGGCACCAGTGGGACACTCATGAAGTCCAACAGCCACTTTTAGGATGCCACTAAGTTTCCTCAGTGTATGCTATTATAATGGCTTAGTAAAATTGAGCTTCAGGGTGCAATGCAGAGGTGCTGGAAATAGCTTGGCACCAGTGGGACACTAATGAAGTCCAACAGCCACTTTTAGGATGCCACTAAGTTTCCTCAGTGTTTGCTATTATAATCGCTTAGTAAAAATGAGCTTGAGGGTCCAATGCAGAGGTGCTGGAAATAGCTTGGCACCAGTGGGACACTAATGAAGTCCAACAGCCATTTTTAGGATGCCACTAAGTTTCCTCAGTGTTTGCTATTATAATGGCTTAGTAAAAATGAGCTTGAGGGTGCAATGCAGAGGTGCTGAAAATTGCTTGGCACCAGTGGGACACTAATGAAGTCCAACAGACACTTTTAGGATGCCACTAAGTTTCCTCAGTGTTTGCTCTTATAATGGCTTAGTAAAAATGAGCTTGAGGGTGCAATGCAGAGGAGCTGGAAATAGCTTGGCACCAGTGGGACACTCATGAAGTCCAACAGCCACTTTTAGGATGCTACTAAGTTTCCTCAGTGTTTGCTATTATAATGGCTTAGTAAAAATGAGCTTGAGGGTGCAATGCAGAGGTGCTGGAAATAGCTTGGCACCATAGGGACACTAATAAAGTCCAACAGCCACTTTTAGGATGCCACTAAGTTTCCTCAGTGTTTGCTATTATAATGGCTTAGTAAAAATGAGCTTCAGGGTACAATGCAGAGGTACTGAAAATTGCATGGCACCAGAGGGACACCAATGAAGTCCAACAGCCACTTTTTGGATGCCACAAAGTTTCCTCAGTGTTTGCTATTATAATGGCTTAGTAAAATTAAGCTTCAGGGTGCAATGCAGAGGTGCTGGAAATAGCTTGGCACCAGTGGGACACTAATGAAGTCCAACAGCCACTTTTAGGATGCCACTAAGTTTCCTCAGTGTTTGCTATTATAATGGCTTAGTAAAAATGAGCTTGAGGGTGCAATGCAGAGGTGCTGGAAATTGCTTGGCACCAGTGGGACACTAATGAAATCCAACAGCCACTTTTAGGATGCCACTAAGTTTCCTCAGTGTTTGCTATTATAATGGATTAGTAAAAATGAGCTTGAGGGTACAATGCAGAGGTACTGAAAATTGCTTGGCACCAGTGGGACACTAATGAAGTCCAACAGCCACTTTTTGGATGCCACAAAGTTTCCTCAGTGTTTGCTATTATAATGGCTTAGTAAAAATGAGCTTGAGGGTGCAATGCAGAGGTGCTGGAAATTGCTTGGCACCAGTGGGACACTAATGAATTCCAACAGCCACTTTTAGGATGCCACTAAGTTTCCTCAGTGTTTGCTATTATAATGGCTTAGTAAAATTGAGCTTCAGGGTGCAATGCAGAGGTGCTGGAAATAGCTTGGCACCAGTGGGACACTAATGAAGTCCAACAGCCACTTTTAGGATGCCACTAAGTTTCCTCAGTGTTTGCTATTATAATGGCTTAGTAAAAATGAGCTTGAGGGTGCAATGCAGAGGTGCTGAAAATTGCTTGGCACCAGTGGGACACTAATGAAGTCCAACAGCCACTTTTAGGATGCCACTAAGTTTCCTCAGTGTTTGCTATTATAATGGCTTAGTAAAAATGAGCTTCAGGGTTCAATGAAGAGGTGCTGGAAATTGCTTGGCACCCGTGAAACACTAATGAAGTCCAACAGCCACTTTTAGGATGCCAGTAAGTTTCTTCAGTGTTTGCTACTATAATGGCTTAGTAAAAATGAGCTTGAGGGTGCAATACAGAGGTGCTGGAAATATCTTGGCACCAGTGGGACACTAATGAAGTCCAACAGCCACTTTTAGGATGCCATTAAGTTTCCTCAGTGTTTGCTATTATAATCGCTTAGTAAAAATGAGCTTGAGGGTGCAATGCAGAGGTGTTGAAAATTCCTTGGCACCAGTGGGACACTAATGAAGTCCAACAGCCACTTTTTGGATGCCACAAAGTTTCCTCAGTGTTTGCTTTTATAATGGCTTAGTAAAAATGAGCTTGAGGGTGCAATGAAGAGGTGCTGGAAATTGCTTGGCACCAGTGGGACACTAATGAAGTCCAACAGCCACTTTTAGGATGCCACTAAGTTTCCTCAGTGTTTGCTATTATAATGGCTTAGTAAAAATGAGCTTGAGGGTCCAATGCAGAGGTGCTGGAAATTGCTTGGCACCAGTGGGACACTAATGAAGTCCAACAGCCATTTTTAGGATGCCACTAAGTTTCCTCAGTGTTTGCTATTATAATGGCTTAGTAAAAATGAGCTTGAGGGTGCAATGCAGAGGTGCTGAAAATTGCTTGGCACCAGTGGGACACTAATGAAGTCCAACAGACACTTTTAGGATGCCACTAAGTTTCCTCAGTGTTTGCTCTTATAATGGCTTAGTAAAAATGAGCTTGAGGGTGCAATGCAGAGGAGCTGGAAATAGCTTGGCACCAGTGGGACACTCATGAAGTCCAACAGCCACTTTTAGGATGCTACTAAGTTTCCTCAGTGTTTGCTATTATAATGGCTTAGTAAAAATGAGCTTGAGGGTGCAATGCAGAGGTGCTGGAAATAGCTTGGCACCAGTGGGACACTAATAAAGTCCAACAGCCACTTTTAGGATGCCACTACGTTTCCTCAGTGTTTGCTATTATAATGGCTTAGTAAAAATGAGCTTCAGGGTACAATGCAGAGGTACTGAAAATTGCATGGCACCAGAGGGACACCAATGAAGTCCAACAGCCACTTTTTGGATGCCACAAAGTTTCCTCAGTGTTTGCTATTATAATGGCTTAGTAAAATTAAGCTTCAGGGTGCAATGCAGAGGTGCTGGAAATAGCTTGGCACCAGTGGGACACTAATGAAGTCCAACAGCCACTTTTAGGATGCCACTAAGTTTCCTCAGTGTTTGCTATTATAATGGCTTAGTAAAAATGAGCTTGAGGGTGCAATGCAGAGGTGCTGGAAATTGCTTGGAACCAGTGGGACACTAATGAAGTCCAACAGCCACTTTTAGGATGCCACTAAGTTTCCTCAGTGTTTGCTATTATAATGGCTTAGTAAAATTAAGCTTCAGGGTGCAATGCAGAGGTGCTGGAAATAGCTTGGCACCAGTGGGACACTAATGAAATCCAACAGCCACTTTTAGGATGCCACTAAGTTTCCTCAGTGTTTGCTATTATAATGGATTAGTAAAAATGAGCTTGAGGGTACAATGCAGAGGTACTGAAAATTGCTTGGCACCAGTGGGACACTAATGAAGTCCAACAGCCACTTTTTGGATGCCACAAAGTTTCCTCAGTGTTTGCTATTATAATGGCTTAGTAAAAATGAGCTTGAGGGTGCAATGCAGAGGTGCTGGAAATTGCTTGGCACCAGTGGGACACTAATGAATTCCAACAGCCACTTTTAGGATGCCACTAAGTTTCCTCAGTGTTTGCTATTATAATGGCTTAGTAAAATTGAGCTTCAGGGTGCAATGCAGAGGTGCTGGAAATAGCTTGGCACCAGTGGGACACTAATGAAGTCCAACAGCCACTTTTAGGATGCCACTAAGTTTCCTCAGTGTTTGCTATTATAATGGCTTAGTAAAAATGAGCTTGAGGGTGCAATGCAGAGGTGCTGAAAATTGCTTGGAACCAGTGGGACACTAATGAAGTCCAACAGCCACTTTTAGGATGCCACTAAGTTTCCTCAGTGTTTGCTATTATAATGGCTTAGTAAAAATGAGCTTCAGGGTTCAATGAAGAGGTGCTGGAAATTGCTTGGCACCCGTGAAACACTAATGAAGTCCAACAGCCACTTTTAGGATGCCAGTAAGTTTCTTCAGTGTTTGCTACTATAATGGCTTAGTAAACATGAGCTTGAGGGTGCAATACAGAGGTGCTGGAAATAGCTTGGCACCAGTGGGACACTAATGAAGTCCAACCGCCACTTTTAGGATGCCATTAAGTTTCCTCAGTGTTTGCTATTATAATCGCTTAGTAAAAATGAGCTTGAGGGTGCAATGCAGAGGTGTTGAAAATTCCTTGGCACCAGTGGGACACTAATGAAGTCCAACAGCCACTTTTTGGATGCCACAAAGTTTCCTCAGTGTTTGCTATTATAATGGCTTAGTAAAAATGAGCTTGAGGGTGCAATGAAGAGGTGCTGGAAATTGCTTGGCACCAGTGGGACACTAATGAAGTCCAACAGCCACTTTTAGGATGCCACTAAGTTTCCTCAGTGTTTGCTATTATAATGGCTTAGTAAAAATGAGCTTCAGGGTGCAATGCAGAGGTGCTGGAAATAGCTTGGCACCAGTGGGACACTAATGAAGTCCAACAGCCACTTTTAGGATGCCACTAAGTTTCCTCAGTGTTTGCTATTATAATCGCTTAGTAAAAATGAGCTTGAGGGTCCAATGCAGAGGTGCTGGAAATAGCTTGGCACCAGTGGGACACTAATGAAGTCCAACAGCCATTTTTAGGATGCCACTAAGTTTCCTCAGTGTTTGCTATTATAATGGCTTAGTAAAAATGAGCTTGAGGGTGCAATGCAGAGGTGCTGAAAAATGCTTGGCACCAGTGGGACACTAATGAAGTCCAACAGACACTTTTAGGATGCCACTAAGTTTCCTCAGTGTTTGCTCTTATAATGGCTTAGTAAAAATGAGCTTGAGGGTGCAATGCAGAGGAGCTGGAAATAGCTTGGCACCAGTGGGACACGAATGAAGTCCAACAGCCACTTTTAGGATGCTACTAAGTTTCCTCAGTGATTGCTATTATAATGGCTTAGTAAAAATGAGCTTGAGGGTGCAATGCAGAGGTGCTGGAAATAGCTTGGCACCAGTGGGACACTAATAAAGTCCAACAGCCACTTTTAGGATGCCACTAAGTTTCCTCAGTGTTTGCTATTATAATGGCTTAGTAAAAATGAGCTTGAGGGTGCAATGCAGAGGTGCTGAAAATTGCTTGGAACCAGTGGGACACTAATGAAGTCCAACAGCCACTTTTAGGATGCCACTAAGTTTCCTCAGTGTTTGCTATTATAATGGCTTAGTAAAAATGAGCTTCAGGGTTCAATGAAGAGGTGCTGGAAATTGCTTGGCACCCGTGAAACACTAATGAAGTCCAACAGCCACTTTTAGGATGCCAGTAAGTTTCTTCAGTGTTTGCTACTATAATGGCTTTGTAAAAATGAGCTTGAGGGTGCAATACAGAGGTGCTGGAAATAGCTTGGCACCAGTGGGACACTAATGAAGTCCAACAGCCACTTTTAGGATGCCATTAAGTTTCCTCAGTGTTTGCTATTATAATCGCTTAGTAAAAATGAGCTTGAGGGTGCAATGCAGAGGTGTTGAAAATTCCTTGGCACCAGTGGGACACTAATGAAGTCCAACAGCCACTTTTTGGATGCCACAAAGTTTCCTCAGTGTTTGCTATTATAATGGCTTAGTAAAAATGAGCTTGAGGGTGCAATGAAGAGGTGCTGGAAATTGCTTGGCACCAGTGGGACACTAATGAAGTCCAACAGCCACTTTTAGGATGCCACTAAGTTTCCTCAGTGTTTGCTATTATAATGGCTTAGTAAAAATGAGCTTGAGGGTGCAATGCAGAGGTGCTGGAAATTGCTTGGCACCAGTGGGACACTAATGAAATCCAACAGCCACTTTTAGGATGCCACAAAGTTTCCTCAGTGTTTGCTATTATAATGGCTTAGTAAAAATGAGCTTGAGGGTGCAATGCAGAGGTGCTGGAAATTGCTTGGCACCAGTGGGACACTAATGAATTCCAACAGCCACTTTTAGGATGCCACTAAGTTTCCTCAGTGTTTGCTATTATAATGGCTTAGTAAAATTGAGCTTCAGGGTGCAATGCAGAGGTGCTGGAAATAGCTTGGCACCAGTGGGACACTAATGAAGTCCAACAGCCACTTTTAGGATGCCACTAAGTTTCCTCAGTGTTTGCTATTATAATCGCTTAGTAAAAATGAGCTTGAGGGTCCAATGCAGAGGTGCTGGAAATAGCTTGGCACCAGTGGGACACTAATGAAGTCCAACAGCCATTTTTAGGATGCCACTAAGTTTCCTCAGTGTTTGCTATTATAATGGCTTAGTAAAAATGAGCTTGAGGGTGCAATGCAGAGGTGCTGAAAAATGCTTGGCACCAGTGGGACACTAATGAAGTCCAACAGACACTTTTAGGATGCCACTAAGTTTCCTCAGTGTTTGCTCTTATAATGGCTTAGTAAAAATGAGCTTGAGGGTGCAATGCAGAGGAGCTGGAAATAGCTTGGCACCAGTGGGACACGAATGAAGTCCAACAGCCACTTTTAGGATGCTACTAAGTTTCCTCAGTGATTGCTATTATAATGGCTTAGTAAAAATGAGCTTGAGGGTGCAATGCAGAGGTGCTGGAAATAGCTTGGCACCAGTGGGACACTAATAAAGTCCAACAGCCACTTTTAGGATGCCACTAAGTTTCCTCAGTGTTTGCTATTATAATGGCTTAGTAAAAATGAGCTTTAGGGTACAATGCAGAGGTACTGAAAATTGCATGGCACCAGAGGGACACCAATGAAGTCCAACAGCCACTTTTTGGATGCCACAAAGTTTCCTCAGTGTTTGCTATTATAATGGCTTAGTAAAATTAAGCTTCAGGGTGCAATGCAGAGGTGCTGGAAATAGCTTGGCACCAGTGGGACACTAATGAAGTCCAACAGCCACTTTTAGGATGCCACTAAGTTTCCTCAGTGTTTGCTATTATAATGGCTTAGTAAAAATGAGCTTGAGGGTGCAATGCAGAGGTGCTGGAAATTGCTTGGAACCAGTGGGACACTAATGAAGTCCAACAGCCACTTTTAGGATGCCACTAAGTTTCCTCAGTGTTTGCTATTATAATGGCTTAGTAAAATTAAGCTTCAGGGTGCAATGCAGAGGTGCTGGAAATAGCTTGGCACCAGTGGGACACTAATGAAATCCAACAGCCACTTTTAGGATGCCACTAAGTTTCCTCAGTGTTTGCTATTATAATGGCTTAGTAAAAATGAGCTTGAGGGTGCAATGCAGAGGTGCTGGAAATTGCTTGGCACCAGTGGGACACTAATGAATTCCAACAGCCACTTTTAGGATGCCACAAAGTTTCCTCAGTGTTTGCTATTATAATGGCTTAGTAAAAATGAGCTTGAGGGTGCAATGCAGAGGTGCTGGAAATTGCTTGGCACCAGTGGGACACTAATGAATTCCAACAGCCACTTTTAGGATGCCACTAAGTTTCCTCAGTGTTTGCTATTATAATGGCTTAGTAAAATTGAGCTTCAGGGTGCAATGCAGAGGTGCTGGAAATAGCTTGGCACCAGTGGGACACTAATGAAGTCCAACAGCCACTTTTAGGATGCCACTAAGTTTCCTCAGTGTTTGCTATTATAATCGCTTAGTAAAAATGAGCTTGAGGGTCCAATGCAGAGGTGCTGGAAATAGCTTGGCACCAGTGGGACACTAATGAAGTCCAACAGCCATTTTTAGGATGCCACTAAGTTTCCTCAGTGTTTGTTATTATAATGGCTTAGTAAAATTGAGCTTGAGGGTGCAATGCAGAGGTGCTGAAAAATGCTTGGCACCAGTGGGACACTAATGAAGTCCAACAGACACTTTTAGGATGCCACTAAGTTTCCTCAGTGTTTGCTCTTATAATGGCTTAGTAAAAATGAGCTTGAGGGTGCAATGCAGAGGAGCTGGAAATAGCTTGGCACCAGTGGGACACGAATGAAGTCCAACAGCCACTTTTAGGATGCTACTAAGTTTCCTCAGTGATTGCTATTATAATGGCTTAGTAAAAATGAGCTTGAGGGTGCAATGCAGAGGTGCTGGAAATAGCTTGGCACCAGTGGGACACTAATAAAGTCCAACAGCCACTTTTAGGATGCCACTAAGTTTCCTCAGTGTTTGCTATTATAATGGCTTAGTAAAAATGAGCTTGAGGGTGCAATGCAGAGGTGCTGAAAATTGCTTGGAACCAGTGGGACACTAATGAAGTCCAACAGCCACTTTTAGGATGCCACTAAGTTTCCTCAGTGTTTGCTATTATAATGGCTTAGTAAAAATGAGCTTCAGGGTTCAATGAAGAGGTGCTGGAAATTGCTTGGCACCCGTGAAACACTAATGAAGTCCAACAGCCACTTTTAGGATGCCAGTAAGTTTCTTCAGTGTTTGCTACTATAATGGCTTTGTAAAAATGAGCTTGAGGGTGCAATACAGAGGTGCTGGAAATAGCTTGGCACCAGTGGGACACTAATGAAGTCCAACAGCCACTTTTAGGATGCCATTAAGTTTCCTCAGTGTTTGCTATTATAATCGCTTAGTAAAAATGAGCTTGAGGGTGCAATGCAGAGGTGTTGAAAATTCCTTGGCACCAGTGGGACACTAATGAAGTCCAACAGCCACTTTTTGGATGCCACAAAGTTTCCTCAGTGTTTGCTATTATAATGGCTTAGTAAAAATGAGCTTGAGGGTGCAATGAAGAGGTGCTGGAAATTGCTTGGCACCAGTGGGACACTAATGAAGTCCAACAGCCACTTTTAGGATGCCACTAAGTTTCCTCAGTGTTTGCTATTATAATGGCTTAGTAAAAATGAGCTTGAGGGTGCAATGCAGAGGTGCTAGAAATTGCTTGGCACCAGTGGGACACTAATGAAATCCAACAGCCACTTTTAGGATGCCACAAAGTTTCCTCAGTGTTTGCTATTATAATGGCTTAGTAAAAATGAGCTTGAGGGTGCAATGCAGAGGTGCTGGAAATTGCTTGGCACCAGTGGGACACTAATGAATTCCAACAGCCACTTTTAGGATGCCACTAAGTTTCCTCAGTGTTTGCTATTATAATGGCTTAGTAAAATTGAGCTTCAGGGTGCAATGCAGAGGTGCTGGAAATAGCTTGGCACCAGTGGGACACTAATGAAGTCCAACAGCCACTTTTAGGATGCCACTAAGTTTCCTCAGTGTTTGCTATTATAATCGCTTAGTAAAAATGAGCTTGAGGGTCCAATGCAGAGGTGCTGGAAATAGCTTGGCACCAGTGGGACACTAATGAAGTCCAACAGCCATTTTTAGGATGCCACTAAGTTTCCTCAGTGTTTGCTATTATAATGGCTTAGTAAAAATGAGCTTGAGGGTGCAATGCAGAGGTGCTGAAAAATGCTTGGCACCAGTGGGACACTAATGAAGTCCAACAGACACTTTTAGGATGCCACTAAGTTTCCTCAGTGTTTGCTCTTATAATGGCTTAGTAAAAATGAGCTTGAGGGTGCAATGCAGAGGAGCTGGAAATAGCTTGGCACCAGTGGGACACGAATGAAGTCCAACAGCCACTTTTAGGATGCTACTAAGTTTCCTCAGTGATTGCTATTATAATGGCTTAGTAAAAATGAGCTTGAGGGTGCAATGCAGAGGTGCTGGAAATAGCTTGGCACCAGTGGGACACTAATAAAGTCCAACAGCCACTTTTAGGATGCCACTAAGTTTCCTCAGTGTTTGCTATTATAATGGCTTAGTAAAAATGAGCTTTAGGGTACAATGCAGAGGTACTGAAAATTGCATGGCACCAGAGGGACACCAATAAAGTCCAACAGCCACTTTTTGGATGCCACAAAGTTTCCTCAGTGTTTGCTATTATAATGGCTTAGTAAAATTAAGCTTCAGGGTGCAATGCAGAGGTGCTGGAAATAGCTTGGCACCAGTGGGACACTAATGAAGTCCAACAGCCACTTTTAGGATGCCACTAAGTTTCCTCAGTGTTTGCTATTATAATGGCTTAGTAAAAATGAGCTTGAGGGTGCAATGCAGAGGTGCTGGAAATTGCTTGGAACCAGTGGGACACTAATGAAGTCCAACAGCCACTTTTAGGATGCCACTAAGTTTCCTCAGTGTTTGCTATTATAATGGCTTAGTAAAATTAAGCTTCAGGGTGCAATGCAGAGGTGCTGGAAATAGCTTGGCACCAGTGGGACACTAATGAAATCCAACAGCCACTTTTAGGATGCCACTAAGTTTCCTCAGTGTTTGCTATTATAATGGATTAGTAAAAATGAGCTTGAGGGTACAATGCAGAGGTACTGAAAATTGCTTGGCACCAGTGGGACACTAATGAAGTCCAACAGCCACTTTTTGGATGCCACAAAGTTTCCTCAGTGTTTGCTATTATAATGGCTTAGTAAAAATGAGCTTGAGGGTGCAATGCAGAGGTGCTGGAAATTGCTTGGCACCAGTGGGACACTAATGAATTCCAACAGCCACTTTTAGGATGCCACTAAGTTTCCTCAGTGTTTGCTATTATAATGGCTTAGTAAAATTGAGCTTCAGGGTGCAATGCAGAGGTGCTGGAAATAGCTTGGCACCAGTGGGACACTAATGAAGTCCAACAGCCACTTTTAGGATGCCACTAAGTTTCCTCAGTGTTTGCTATTATAATGGCTTAGTAAAAATGAGCTTGAGGGTGCAATGCAGAGGTGCTGAAAATTGCTTGGAACCAGTGGGACACTAATGAAGTCCAACAGCCACTTTTAGGATGCCACTAAGTTTCCTCAGTGTTTGCTATTATAATGGCTTAGTAAAAATGAGCTTCAGGGTTCAATGAAGAGGTGCTGGAAATTGCTTGGCACCCGTGAAACACTAATGAAGTCCAACAGCCACTTTTAGGATGCCAGTAAGTTTCTTCAGTGTTTGCTACTATAATGGCTTAGTAAAAATGAGCTTGAGGGTGCAATACAGAGGTGCTGGAAATAGCTTGGCACCAGTGGGACACTAATGAAGTCCAACAGCCACTTTTAGGATGCCATTAAGTTTCCTCAGTGTTTGCTATTATAATCGCTTAGTAAAAATGAGCTTGAGGGTGCAATGCAGAGGTGTTGAAAATTCCTTGGCACCAGTGGGACACTAATGAAGTCCAACAGCCACTTTTTGGATGCCACAAAGTTTCCTCAGTGTTTGCTATTATAATGGCTTAGTAAAAATGAGCTTGAGGGTGCAATGAAGAGGTGCTGGAAATTGCTTGGCACCAGTGGGACACTAATGAAGTCCAACAGCCACTTTTAGGATGCCACTAAGTTTCCTCAGTGTTTGCTATTATAATGGCTTAGTAAAAATGAGCTTGAGGGTGCAATGCAGAGGTGCTGGAAATTGCTTGGCACCAGTGGGACACTAATGAAATCCAACAGCCACTTTTAGGATGCCACAAAGTTTCCTCAGTGTTTGCTATTATAATGGCTTAGTAAAAATGAGCTTGAGGGTGCAATGCAGAGGTGCTGGAAATTGCTTGGCACCAGTGGGACACTAATGAATTCCAACAGCCACTTTTAGGATGCCACTAAGTTTCCTCAGTGTTTGCTATTATAATGGCTTAGTAAAATTGAGCTTCAGGGTGCAATGCAGAGGTGCTGGAAATAGCTTGGCACCAGTGGGACACTAATGAAGTCCAACAGCCACTTTTAGGATGCCACTAAGTTTCCTCAGTGTTTGCTATTATAATCGCTTAGTAAAAATGAGCTTGAGGGTCCAATGCAGAGGTGCTGGAAATAGCTTGGCACCAGTGGGACACTAATGAAGTCCAACAGCCATTTTTAGGATGCCACTAAGTTTCCTCAGTGTTTGCTATTATAATGGCTTAGTAAAAATGAGCTTGAGGGTGCAATGCAGAGGAGCTGGAAATAGCTTGGCACCAGTGGGACACGAATGAAGTCCAACAGCCACTTTTAGGATGCTACTAAGTTTCCTCAGTGATTGCTATTATAATGGCTTAGTAAAAATGAGCTTGAGGGTGCAATGCAGAGGTGCTGGAAATAGCTTGGCACCAGTGGGACACTAATAAAGTCCAACAGCAACTTTTAGGATGCCACTAAGTTTCCTCAGTGTTTGCTATTATAATGGCTTAGTAAAAATGAGCTTCAGGGTACAATGCAGAGGTACTGAAAATTGCATGGCACCAGAGGGACACCAATGAATTCCAACAGCCACTTTTTGGATGCCACAAAGTTTCCCCAGTGTTTGCTATTATAATGGCTTAGTAAAATTAAGCTTCAGGGTGCAATGCAGAGGTGCTGGAAATAGCTTGGCACCAGTGGGACACTAATGAAGTCCAACAGCCACTTTTAGGATGCCACTAAGTTTCCTCAGTGTTTGCTATTATAATGGATTAGTAAAAATGAGCTTGAGGGTACAATGCAGAGGTACTGAAAATTGCTTGGCACCAGTGGGACACTAATGAAGTCCAACAGCCACTTTTTGGATGCCACAAAGTTTCCTCAGTGTTTGCTATTATAATGGCTTAGTAAAAATGAGCTTGAGGGTGCAATGCAGAGGTGCTGGAAATTGCTTGGCACCAGTGGGACACTAATGAATTCCAACAGCCACTTTTAGGATGCCACTAAGTTTCCTCAGTGTTTGCTATTATAATGGCTTAGTAAAATTGAGCTTCAGGGTGCAATGCAGAGGTGCTGGAAATAGCTTGGCACCAGTGGGACACTAATGAAGTCCAACAGCCACTTTTAGGATGCCACTAAGTTTCCTCAGTGTTTGCTATTATAATGGCTTAGTAAAAATGAGCTTGAGGGCGCAATGCAGAGGTGCTGAAAATTGCTTGGCACCAGTGGGACACTAATGAAGTCCAACAGCCACTTTTAGGATGCCACTAAGTTTCCTCAGTGTTTGCTATTATAATGGCTTAGTAAAAATGAGCTTCAGGGTTCAATGAAGAGGTGCTGGAAATTGCTTGGCACCCGTGAAACACTAATGAAGTCCAACAGCCACTTTTAGGATGCCAGTAAGTTTCTTCAGTGTTTGCTACTATAATGGCTTAGTAAAAATGAGCTTGAGGGTGCAATACAGAGGTGCTGGAAATAGCTTGGCACCATTGGGACACTAATGAAGTCCAACAGCCACTTTTTGGATGCCACAAAGTTTCCTCAGTGTTTGCTATTATAATGGCTTAGTAAAAATGAGCTTGAGGGTGCAATGCAGAGGTGCTGGAAATTGCTTGGCACCAGTGGGACACTAATGAAATCCAACAGCCACTTTTAGGATGCCACTAAGTTTCCTCAGTGTTTGCTATTATAATGGATTAGTAAAAATGAGCTTGAGGGTACAATGCAGAGGTACTGAAAATTGCTTGGCACCAGTGGGACACTAATGAAGTCCAACAGCCACTTTTAGGATGCCATTAAGTTTCCTCAGTGTTTGCTATTATAATCGCTTAGTAAAAATGAGCTTGAGGGTGCAATGCAGAGGTGTTGAAAATTCCTTGGCACCAGTGGGACACTAATGAAGTCCAACAGCCACTTTTTGGATGCCACAAAGTTTCCTCAGTGTTTGCTATTATAATGGCTTAGTAAAAATGAGCTTGAGGGTGCAATGAAGAGGTGCTGGAAATTGCTTGGCACCAGTGGGACACTAATGAAGTCCAACAGCCACTTTTAGGATGCCACTAAGTTTCCTCAGTGTTTGCTATTATAATGGCTTAGTAAAAATGAGCTTGAGGGTGCAATGCAGAGGTGCTGGAAATTGCTTGGCACCAGTGGGACACTAATGAAATCCAACAGCCACTTTTAGGATGCCACAAAGTTTCCTCAGTGTTTGCTATTATAATGGCTTAGTAAAAATGAGCTTGAGGGTGCAATGCAGAGGTGCTGGAAATTGCTTGGCACCAGTGGGACACTAATGAATTCCAACAGCCACTTTTAGGATGCCACTAAGTTTCCTCAGTGTTTGCTATTATAATCGCTTAGTAAAATGAGCTTGAGGGTCCAATGCAGAGGTGCTAGAAATAGCTTGGCACCAGTGGGACACTAATGAAGTCCAACAGCCATTTTTAGGATGCCACTAAGTTTCCTCAGTGTTTGCTATTATAATGGCTTAGTAAAAATGAGCTTGAGGGTGCAATGCAGAGGTGCTGAAAATTGCTTGGCACCAGTGGGACACTAATGAAGTCCAACAGCCACTTTTAGGATGCCACTAAGTTTCCTCAGTGTTTGCTATTATAATGGCTTAGTAAAAATGAGCTTCAGGGTTCAATGAAGAGGTGCTGGAAATTGCTTGGCACCCGTGAAACACTAATGAAGTCCAACAGCCACTTTTAGGATGCCAGTAAGTTTCTTCAGTGTTTGCTACTATAATGGCTTAGTAAAAATGAGCTTGAGGGTGCAATACAGAGGTGCTGGAAATAGCTTGGCACCATTGGGACACTAATGAAGTCCAACAGCCACTTTTTGGATGCCACAAAGTTTCCTCAGTGTTTGCTATTATAATGGCTTAGTAAAAATGAGCTTGAGGGTGCAATGCAGAGGTGCTGGAAATTGCTTGGCACCAGTGGGACACTAATGAAATCCAACAGCCACTTTTAGGATGCCACTAAGTTTCCTCAGTGTTTGCTATTATAATGGATTAGTAAAAATGAGCTTGAGGGTACAATGCAGAGGTACTGAAAATTGCTTGGCACCAGTGGGACACTAATGAAGTCCAACAGCCACTTTTAGGATGCCATTAAGTTTCCTCAGTGTTTGCTATTATAATCGCTTAGTAAAAATGAGCTTGAGGGTGCAATGCAGAGGTGTTGAAAATTCCTTGGCACCAGTGGGACACTAATGAAGTCCAACAGCCACTTTTTGGATGCCACAAAGTTTCCTCAGTGTTTGCTATTATAATGGCTTAGTAAAAATGAGCTTGAGGGTGCAATGAAGAGGTGCTGGAAATTGCTTGGCACCAGTGGGACACTAATGAAGTCCAACAGCCACTTTTAGGATGCCACTAAGTTTCCTCAGTGTTTGCTATTATAATGGCTTAGTAAAAATGAGCTTGAGGGTGCAATGCAGAGGTGCTGGAAATTGCTTGGCACCAGTGGGACACTAATGAAATCCAACAGCCACTTTTAGGATGCCACAAAGTTTCCTCAGTGTTTGCTATTATAATGGCTTAGTAAAAATGAGCTTGAGGGTGCAATGCAGAGGTGCTGGAAATTGCTTGGCACCAGTGGGACACTAATGAATTCCAACAGCCACTTTTAGGATGCCACTAAGTTTCCTCAGTGTTTGCTATTATAATCGCTTAGTAAAATGAGCTTGAGGGTCCAATGCAGAGGTGCTAGAAATAGCTTGGCACCAGTGGGACACTAATGAAGTCCAACAGCCATTTTTAGGATGCCACTAAGTTTCCTCAGTGTTTGCTATTATAATGGCTTAGTAAAAATGAGCTTGAGAGTGCAATGCAGAGGTGCTGAAAAATGCTTGGCACCAGTGGGACACTAATGAAGTCCAACAGACACTTTTAGGATGCCACTAAGTTTCCTCAGTGTTTGCTCTTATAATGGCTTAGTAAAAATGAGCTTGAGGGTGCAATGCAGAGGAGCTGGAAATAGCTTGGCACCAGTGGGACACGAATGAAGTCCAACAGCCACTTTTAGGATGCCACTAAGTTTCCTCAGTGATTGCTATTATAATGGCTTAGTAAAAATGAGCTTGAGGGTGCAATGCAGAGGTGCTGAAAATTGCTTGGCACCAGTGGGACACTAATGAAGTCCAACAGCCACTTTTTGGATGCCACAAAGTTTCCTCAGTGTTTGCTATTATAATGGCTTAGTAAAAATGAGCTTGAGGGTGCAATGCAGAGGTGCTGGAAATAGCTTGGCACCAGTGGGACACTCATGAAGTCCAACAGCCACTTTTAGGATGCCACTAAGTTTCCTCAGTGTTTGCTATTATATTGGCTTAGTAAAAATGAGCTTGAGGGTGCAATGCAGAGGTGCTGGAAATAGCTTGGCACCAGTGGGACACTAATAAAGTCCAACAGCCACTTTTAGGATGCCACTAAGTTTCCTCAGTGTTTGCTATTATAATGGCTTAGTAAAAATGAGCTTCAGGGTTCAATGAAGAGGTGCTGGAAATTGCTTGGCACCCGTGAAACACTAATGAAGTCCAACAGCCACTTTTAGGATGCCAGTAAGTTTCTTCAGTGTTTGCTACTATAATGGCTTAGTAAAAATGAGCTTGAGGGTGCAATACAGAGGTGCTGGAAATAGCTTGGCACCAGTGGGACACTAATGAAGTCCAACAGCCACTTTTTGGATGCCACAAAGTTTCCTCAGTGTTTGCTATTATAATGGCTTAGTAAAAATGAGCTTGAGGGTGCAATGCAGAGGTGCTGGAAATTGCTTGGCACCAGTGGGACACTAATGAAATCCAACAGCCACTTTTAGGATGCCACTAAGTTTCCTCAGTGTTTGCTATTATAATGGATTATTAAAAATGAGCTTGAGGGTACAATGCAGAGGTACTGAAAATTGCTTGGCACCAGTGGGACACTAATGAAGTCCAACAGCCACTTTTAGGATGCCATTAAGTTTCCTTAGTGTTTGCTATTATAATCGCTTAGTAAAAATGAGCTTGAGGGTGCAATGCAGAGGTGTTGAAAATTCCTTGGCACCAGTGGGACACTAATGAAGTCCAACAGCCACTTTTTGGATGCCACAAAGTTTCCTCAGTGTTTGCTATTATAATGGCTTAGTAAAAATGAGCTTGAGGGTGCAATGAAGAGGTGCTGGAAATTGCTTGGCACCAGTGGGACACTAATGAAGTCCAACAGCCACTTTTAGGATGCCACTAAGTTTCCTCAGTGTTTGCTATTATAATGGCTTAGTAAAAATGAGCTTGAGGGTGCAATGCAGAGGTGCTGGAAATTGCTTGGCACCAGTGGGACACTAATGAAATCCAACAGCCACTTTTAGGATGCCACAAAGTTTCCTCAGTGTTTGCTATTATAATGGCTTAGTAAAAATGAGCTTGAGGGTGCAATGCAGAGGTGCTGGAAATTGCTTGGCACCAGTGGGACACTAATGAATTCCAACAGCCACTTTTAGGATGCCACTAAGTTTCCTCAGTGTTTGCTATTATAATCGCTTAGTAAAATGAGCTTGAGGGTCCAATGCAGAGGTGCTAGAAATAGCTTGGCACCAGTGGGACACTAATGAAGTCCAACAGCCATTTTTAGGATGCCACTAAGTTTCCTCAGTGTTTGCTATTATAATGGCTTAGTAAAAATGAGCTTGAGAGTGCAATGCAGAGGTGCTGAAAAATGCTTGGCACCAGTGGGACACTAATGAAGTCCAACAGACACTTTTAGGATGCCACTAAGTTTCCTCAGTGTTTGCTCTTATAATGGCTTAGTAAAAATGAGCTTGAGGGTGCAATGCAGAGGAGCTGGAAATAGCTTGGCACCAGTGGGACACGAATGAAGTCCAACAGCCACTTTTAGGATGCCACTAAGTTTCCTCAGTGATTGCTATTATAATGGCTTAGTAAAAATGAGCTTGAGGGTGCAATGCAGAGGTGCTGAAAATTGCTTGGCACCAGTGGGACACTAATGAAGTCCAACAGCCACTTTTTGGATGCCACTAAGTTTCCTCAGTGTTTGCTATTATAATGGCTTAGTAAAAATGAGCTTGAGGGTGCAATGCAGAGGTGCTGGAAATAGCTTGGCACCAGTGGGACACTCATGAAGTCCAACAGCCACTTTTAGGATGCCACTAAGTTTCCTCAGTGTTTGCTATTATATTGGCTTAGTAAAAATGAGCTTGAGGGTGCAATGCAGAGGTGCTGGAAATAGCTTGGCACCAGTGGGACACTAATAAAGTCCAACAGCCACTTTTAGGATGCCACTAAGTTTCCTCAGTGTTTGCTCTTATAATGGCTTAGTAAAAATGAGCTTGAGGGTGCAATGCAGAGGAGCTGGAAATAGCTTGGCACCAGTGGGACACGAATGAAGTCCAACAGCCACTTTTAGGATGCCACTAAGTTTCCTCAGTGATTGCTATTATAATGGCTTAGTAAAAATGAGCTTGAGGGTGCAATGCAGAGGTGCTGAAAATTGCTTGGCACCAGTGGGACACTAATGAAGTCCAGCAGCCACTTTTTGGATGCCACAAAGTTTCCTCAGTGTTTGCTATTATAATGGCTTAGTAAAATTAAGCTTCAGGTTGCAATGCAGAGGTGCTGAAAATAGCTTGGCACCAGTGGGACACTTATGAAGTCCAACAGCCACTTTTAGGATGCCACTAAGTTTCCTCAGTGTTTGCTATTATAATGGCTTAGTAAAAATGAGCTTGAGGGTGCAATGCAGAGGTGCTGAAAATTGCTTGGCACCAGTGGGACACTAATGAAGTCCAACAGCCACTTTTAGGATGCCACTAAGTTTCCTCAGTGTTTGCTATTATAATGGCTTAGTAAAAATGAGCTTCAGGGTTCAATGCAGAGGTGCTGGAAATAGCTTGGCACCCGTGAAACACTAATGAAGTCCAACAGCCACTTTTAGGATGCCAGTAAGTTTCTTCAGTGTTTGCTACTATAATGGCTTAGTAAAAATGAGCTTGAGAGTGCAATACAGAGGTGCTGGAAATAGCTTGGCACCAGTGGGACACTAATGAATTCCAACAGCCACTTTTAGGATGCCATTAAGTTTCCTCAGTGTTTGCTATTATAATCGCTTAGTAAAAATGAGCTTGAGGGTGCAATGCAGAGGTGTTGAAAATTCCTTGGCACCAGTGGGACACTAATGAAGTCCAACAGCCACTTTTTGGATGCCACAAAATTTCCTCAGTGTTTGCTATTATAATGGCTTAGTAAAAATGAGCTTGAGGGTGCAATGAAGAGGTGCTGGAAATTGCTTGGCACCAGTGGGACACTAATGAAGTCCAACAGCCACTTTTAGGATGCCACTAAGTTTCCTCAGTGTTTGCTATTATAATGGCTTAGTAAAAATGAGCTTGAGGGTGCAATGCAGAGGTGCTGGAAATTGCTTGGCACCAGTGGGACACTAATGAAATCCAACAGCCACTTTTAGGATGCCACTAAGTTTCCTCAGTGTTTGCTATTATAATGGCTTAGTAAAAATGAGCTTGAGGGTACAATGCAGAGGTATTGAAAATTGCTTGGCACCAGTGGGACACTAATGAAGTCCAACAGACACTTTTAGGATGCCACTAAGTTTCCTCAGTGTTTGCTCTTATAATGGCTTAGTAAAAATGAGCTTGAGGGTGCAATGCAGAGGAGCTGGAAATAGCTTGGCACCAGTGGGACACTAATGAAGTCCAACAGCCACTTTTAGGATGCCACTAAGTTTCCTCAGTGTTTGCTATTATAATGGCTTAGTAAAAATGAGCTTGAGGGTGCAATGCAGAGGTGTTGAAAATTCCTTGGCACCAGTGGGACAATAATGAAGTCCAACAGCCACTTTTTGGATGCCACAAAGTTTCCTCAGTGTTTGCTATTATAATGGCTTAGTAAAAATGAGCTTGAGGGTGCAATGAAGAGGTGTTGGAAATTGCTTTTCACCAGTGGGACACTAATGAAGTCCAACAGCCACTTTTAGGATGCCACTAAGTTTCCTCAGTGTTTGCTATTATAATGGCTTAGTAAAAATGAGCTTGAGGGTGCAATGCAGAGGTGCTGGAAATTGCTTGGCACCAGTGGGACACTAATGAAGTCCAACAGCAACTTTTAGGATGCCACTAAGTTTCCTCAGTGTTTGCTATTATAATGGCTTAGTAAAAATGAGCTTGAGAGTGCAATGCAGAGGTGCTGAAAATTGCTTGGCACCAGTGGGACACTAATGAAGTCCAACAGCCACTTTTAGGATGCCACTAAGTTTCCTCAGTGTTTGCTATTATAATGGCTTAGTAAAAATGAGCTTCAGGGTTCAATGCAGAGGTGCTGGAAATAGCTTGGCACCCGTGAAACACTAATGAAGTCCAACAGCCACTTTTAGGATGCCAGTAAGTTATTTCAGTGTTTGCTATTATAATGGCTTAGTAAAAATGAGCCTGAAGGTGCAATACAGAGGTGCTGGAAATAGCTTGGCACCAGTGGGACACTAATGAAGTCCAACAGCCACTTTTAGGATGCCATTAAGTTTCCTCAGTGTTTGCTATTATAATCGCTTAGTAAAAATGAGCTTGAGGGTGCAATGCAGAGGTGTTGAAAATTCCTTGGCACCAGTGGGACACTAATGAAGTCCAACAGCCACTTTTTGGATGCCACAAAGTTTCCTCAGTGTTTGCTATTATAATGGCTTAGTAAAAATGAGCTTGAGGGTGCAATGAAGAGGTGCTGGAAATTGCTTGGCACCAGTGGGACACTAATGAAGTCCAACAGCCACTTTTAGGATGCCACTAAGTTTCCTCAGTGTTTGCTATTATAATGGCTTAGTAAAAATGAGCTTCAGGGTACAATGCAGAGGTACTGAAAATTGCATGGCACCAGAGGGACACCAATGAAGTCCAACAGCCACTTTTTGGATGCCACAAAGTTTCCTCAGTGTTTGCTATTATAATGGCTTAGTAAAATTAAGCTTCAGGGTGCAATGCAGAGGTGCTGGAAATAGCTTGGCACCAGTGGGACACTAATGAAGTCCAACAGCCACTTTTAGGATGCCACTAAGTTTCCTCAGTGTTTGCTATTATAATGGCTTAGTAAAAATGAGCTTGAGGGTGCAATGAAGAGGTGCTGGAAATTGCTTGGCACCAGTGGGACACTAATGAAGTCCAACAGCCACTTTTAGGATGCCACTAAGTTTCCTCAGTGTTTGCTATTATAATGGCTTAGTAAAAATGAGCTTCAGGGTTCAATGCAGAGGTGCTGGAAACAGCTTGGCACCCGTGAAACACTAATGAAGTCCAACAGCCACTTTTAGGATGCCAGTAAGTTTCTTCAGTGTTTGCTACTATAATGGCTTAGTAAAAATGAGCTTGAGGGTGCAATACAGAGGTGCTGGAAATAGCTTGGCACCAGTGGGACACTAATGAAGTCCAACAGCCACTTTTAGGATGCCATTAAGTTTCCTCAGTGTTTGCTATTATAATCGCTTAGTAAAAATGAGCTTGAGGGTGCAATGCAGAGGTGTTGAAAATTCCTTGGCACCAGTGGGACACTAATGAAGTCCAACAGCCACTTTTTGGATGCCACAAAGTTTCCTCAGTGTTTGCTATTATAATGGCTTAGTAAAAATGAGCTTGAGGGTGCAATGAAGAGGTGCTGGAAATTGCTTGGCACCAGTGGGACACTAATGAAGTCCAACAGCCACTTTTAGGATGCCACTAAGTTTCCTCAGTGTTTGCTATTATAATGGCTTAGTAAAAATGAGCTTGAGGGTACAATGCAGAGGTGCTGGAAATTGCTTGGCACCAGTGGGACACTAATGAAATCCAACAGCCACTTTTTGGATGCCACAAAGTTTCCTCAGTGTTTGCTATTATAATGGCTTAGTAAAAATGAGCTTGAGGGTGCAATGCAGAGGTGCTGGAAATTGCTTGGCACCAGTGGGACACTAATGAAGTCCAACAGCCACTTTTAGGATGCCACTAAGTTTCCTCAGTGTTTGCTATTATAATGGCTTAGTAAAATTGAGCTTCAGGGTGCAATGCAGAGGTGCTGGAAATAGCTTGGCACCAGTGGGACACTAATGAAGTCCAACAGCCACTTTTAGGATGCCACTAAGTTTCCTCAGTGTTTGCTATTATAATCGCTTAGTAAAAATGAGCTTGAGGGTCCAATGCAGAGGTGCTGGAAATAGCTTGGCACCAGTGGGACACTAATGAAGTCCAACAGCCACTTTTAGGATGCCACTAAGTTTCCTCAGTGTTTGCTATTATAATGGCTTAGTAAAAATGAGCTTGAGGGTGCAATGCAGAGGTGCTGGAAAAAGCTTGGCACCAGTGGGACACTCATGAAGTCCAACAGCCACTTTTAGGATGCCACTAAGTTTCCTCAGTGTTTGCTATTATAATGGCTAAGTAAAAATGAGCTTGAGGGTGCAATGCAGAGGTGCTGGAAATAGCTTGGCACCAGTGGGACACTAATAAAATCCAACAGCCACTTTTAGGATGCCACTAAGTTTCCTCAGTGTTTGCTATTATAATGGCTTAGTAAAAATGAGCTTCAGGGTACAATGCAGAGGTACTGAAAATTGCATGGCACCAGAGGGACACCAATGAAGTCCAACAGCCACTTTTTGGATGCCACAAAGTTTCCTCAGTGTTTGCTATTATAATGGCTTAGTAAAATTAAGCTTCAGGTTGCAATGCAGAGGTGCTGGAAATAGCTTGGCACCAGTGGGACACTAATGAAGTCCAACAGCCACTTTTAGGATGCCACTAAGTTTCCTCAGTGTTTGCTATTATAATGGCTTAGTAAAAATGAGCTTGAGGGTGCAATGCAGAGGTGCTGAAAATTGCTTGGCACCAGTGGGACACTAATGAAGTCCAACAGCCACTTTTAGGATGCCACTAAGTTTCCTCAGTGTTTGCTATTTTAATGGCTTAGTAAAAATGAGCTTCAGGGTTCAATGCAGAGGTGCTGGAAATAGCTTGGCACCCGTGAAACACTAATGAAGTCCAACAGCCACTTTTAGGATGCCAGTAAGTTTCTTTAGTGTTTGCTACTATAATGGCTTAGTAAAAATGAGCTTGAGGGTGCAATACAGAGGTGCTGGAAATAGCTTGGCACCAGTGGGACACTAATGAAGTCCAACAGCCACTTTTAGGATGCCATTAAGTTTCCTCAGTGTTTGATATTATAATCGCTTAGTAAAAATGAGCTTGAGGGTGCAATGCAGAGGTGTTGAAAATTCCTTGGCACCAGTGGGACACTAATGAAGTCCAACAGCCACTTTTTGGATGCCACAAAGTTTCCTCAGTGTTTGCTATTTTAATGGCTTAGTAAAAATGAGCTTGAGGGTGCAATGAAGAGGTGCTGGAAATTGCTTGGCACCAGTGGGACACTAATGAAGTCCAACAGCCACTTTTAGGATGCCACTAAGTTTCCTCAGTGTTTGATATTATAATGGCTTAGTAAAAATGAGCTTGAGGGTGCAATGCAGAGGTGCTGGAAATTGCTTGGCACCAGTGGGACACTAAAGAAATCCAACAGCCACTTTTAGGATGCCACTAAGTTTCCTCAGTGTTTGCTATTATAATGGCTTAGTAAAAATGAGCTTGAGGGTACAATGCAGAGGTACTGAAAATTGCTTGGCACCAGTGGGACACTAATGAAGTCCAACAGCCATTTTTAGGAGCCACTAAGTTTCCTCAGTGTTTGCTACTATAATGGCTTAGTAAAAATGAGCTTGAGGGTGCAATGCAGAGGTGCTGAAAATTGCTTGGCACCAGTGGGACACTAATGAAGTCCAACAGACACTTTTAGGATGCCACTAAGTTTCCTCAGTGTTTGCTCTTATAATGGCTTAGTAAAAATGAGCTTGAGGGTGCAATGCAGAGGAGCTGGAAATAGCTTGGCACCAGTGGGACACTAATGAAGTCCAACAGCCACTTTTAGGATGCCACTAAGTTTCCTCAGTGTTTGCTATTATAATGGCTTAGTAAAAATGAGCTTGAGGGTGCAATGCAGAGGTGTTAAAAATTCCTTGGCACCAGTGGGACACTAATGAAGTCCAACAGCCACTTTTTGGATGCCAGAAAGTTTCCTCAGTGTTTGCTATTATAATGGCTTAGTAAAAATGAGCTTGAGGACGCAATGAAGAGGTGCTGGAAATTGCTTGGCACCAGTGGAACACTAATGAAGTCCAACAGCCACTTTTAGGATGCCACTAAGTTTCCTCAGTGTTTGCTATTATAATGGCTTAGTAAAAATGAGCTTGAGGGTACAATGCAGAGGTACTGAAAATTGCTTGGCACCAGTGGGACACTAATGAAGTCCAACAGCCACTTTTTGGATGCCACAAAGTTTCCTCAGTGTTTGCTATTATAATGGCTTAGTAAAAATGAGCTTGAGGGTGCAATGCAGAGGTGCTGGAAATTGCTTGGCACCAGTGGGACACTAATGAATTCCAACAGCCACTTTTAGGATGCCACTAAGTTTCCTCAGTGTTCGCTATTATAATGGCTTAGTAAAAATGAGCTTGAGGGTGCAATGCAGAGGTGCTGGAAATAGCTTGGCACCAGTGGGACACTCATGAAGTCCAACAGCCACTTTTAGGATGCCATTAAGTTTCCTCAGTGTTTGCTATTATAATGGCTTAGTAAAATTGAGCTTCAGGGTGCAATGCAGAGGTACTGTAAATAGCTTGGCACCAGTGGGACACTAATGAAGTCCAACAGCCATTTTTAGGATGCCACTAAGTTTCCTCAGTGTTTGCTATTATAATGGCTTAGTAAAAATGAGCTTGAGGGTGCAATGCAGAGGAGCTGGAAATAGCTTGGCACCAGTGGGACACTAATGAAGTCCAACAGCCACTTTTAGGATGCCACTAAGTTTCCTCAGTGTTTGCTATTATAATGGCTTAGTAAAAATGAGCTTGAGGGTGCAATGCAGAGGTGTTGAAAATTCCTTGGCACCAGTGGGACACTAATGAAGTCCAACAGCCACTTTTTGGATGCCACAAAGTTTCCTCAGTGTTTGCTATTATAATGGCTTAGTAAAAATGAGCTTGAGGACGCAATGAAGAGGTGCTGGAAATTGCTTGGCACCAGTGGGACACTAATGAAGTCCAACAGCCACTTTTAGGATGCCACTAAGTTTCCTCAGTGTTTGCTATTATAATGGCTTAGTAAACATGAGCTTGAGGGTGCAATGCAGAGGTGCTGGAAATTGCTTGGCACCAGTGGGACACTAATGAAATCCAACAGCCACTTTTAGGATGCCACTAAGTTTCCTCAGTGTTTGCTATTATAATGGCTTAGTAAAAATGAGCTTGAGGGTACAATGCAGAGGTACTGAAAATTGCTTGGCACCAGTGGGACACTAATGAAGTCCAACAGCCACTTTTTGGATGCCACAAAGTTTCCTCAGTGTTTGCTATTATAATGGCTTAGTAAAAATGAGCTTGAGGGTGCAATGCAGAGGTGCTGGAAATTGCTTGGCACCAGTGGGACACTAATGAATTCCAACAGCCACTTTTAGGATGCCACTAAGTTTCCTCAGTGTTCGCTATTATAATGGCTTAGTAAAAATGAGCTTGAGGGTGCAATGCAGAGGTGCTGGAAATAGCTTGGCACCAGTGGGACACTCATGAAGTCCAACAGCCACTTTTAGGATGCCATTAAGTTTCCTCAGTGTTTGCTATTATAATGGCTTAGTAAAATTGAGCTTCAGGGTGCAATGCAGAGGTACTGTAAATAGCTTGGCACCAGTGGGACACTAATAAAGTCCAACAGCCATTTTTAGGATGCCACTAAGTTTCCTCAGTGTTTGCTATTATAATGGCTTAGTAAAAATGAGCTTGAGGGTGCAATGCAGAGGTGCTGAAAATTACTTGGCACCAGTGGGACACTAATGAAGTCCAACAGACACTTTTAGGATGCCACTAAGTTTCGTCAGTGTTTGCTCTTATAATGGCTTAGTAAAAATGAGCTTGAGGGTGCAATGCAGAGGAGCTGGAAATAGCTTGGCACCAGTGGGACACTAATAAAGTCCAACAGCCACTTTTAGGATGCCACTAAGTTTCCTCAGTGATTGCTATTATAATGGCTTATTAAAAATGAGCTTGAGGGTGCAATGCAGAGGTGCTGAAAATTGCTTGGCACCAGTGGGACACTAATGAAGTCCAACAGCCATTTTTAGGAGCCATTAAGTTTCCTCAGTGTTTGCTATTATAATGGCTTAGTAAAAATGAGCTTCAGGGTGCAATGCAGAGGTGCTGTAAATAGCTTGGCACCAGTGGGACACTAATGAAGTCCAACAGCCACGTTTAGGATGCCACTAAGTTTCCTCAGTGTTTGCTATTATAATCGCTTAGTAAAAATGAGCTTGAGGGTCCAATGCAGAGGTGCTGGAAATAGCTTGGCACCAGTGGGACACTAATGAAGTCCAACAGCCATTTTTAGGATGCCACTAAGTTTCCTCAGTGTTTGCTATTATAATGGCTTAGTAAAAATGAGCTTGAAGGTACAATGCAGAGGTATTGAAAATTGCTTGGCACCAGTGGGACACTAATGAAGTCCAACAGACACTTTTAGGATGCCACTAAGTTTCCTCAGTGTTTGCTCTTATAATGGCTTAGTAAAAATGAGCTTGAGGGTGCAATGCAGAGGAGCTTGGAATAGCTTGGCACCAGTGGGACACTAATGAAGTCCAACAGCCACTTTTAGGATGCCACTAAGTTTCCTCAGTGTTTGCTATTATAATGGCTTAGTAAAAATGAGCTTGAGGGTGCAATGCAGAGGTGCTGGAAATTGCTTGGCACCAGTGGGACACTAATGAAGTCCAACAGCCATTTTTAGGAGCCACTAAGTTTCCTCAGTGTTTGCTATTATAATGGCTTAGTAAAAATGAGCTTGAGGGTGCAATGCAGAGGTGCTGAAAATTGCTTGGCACCAGTGGGACACTAATGAAGTCCAACAGACACTTTTAGGATGCCACTAAGTTTCCTCAGTGTTTGCCCTTATAATGGCTTAGTAAAAATGAGCTTGAGGGTGCAATGCAGAGGAGCTGGAAATAGCTTGGCACCAGTGGGACACTAATGAAGTCCAACAGCCACTTTTAGGATGCCACTAAGTTTCCTCAGTGTTTGCTATTATAATGGCTTAGTAAAAATGAGCTTGAGGGTGCAATGAAGAGGTGCTGGAAATTGCTTGGCACCAGTGGGACACTAATGAAGTCCAACAGCCACTTTTAGGATGCCACTAAGTTTCCTCAGTGTTTGCTATTATAATGGCTTAGTAAACATGAGCTTGAGGGTGCAATGCAGAGGTGCTGGAAATTGCTTGGCACCAGTGGGACACTAATGAAATCCAACAGCCACTTTTAGGATGCCACTAAGTTTCCTCAGTGTTTGCTATTATAATGGCTTAGTAAAAATGAGCTTGAGGGTACAATGCAGAGGTACTGGAAATTGCTTGGCACCAGTGGGACACTAATGAAGTCCAACAGCCACTTTTTGGATGCCACAAAGTTTCCTCAGTGTTTGCTATTATAATGGCTTAGTAAAAATGAGCTTGAGGGTGCAATGCAGAGGTGCTGGAAATTGCTTGGCACCAGTGGGACACTCATGAAGTCCAACAGCCACTTTTAGGATGCCACTAAGTTTCCTCAGTGTTTGCTATTATAATGGCTTAGTAAAATTGAGCTTCAGGGTGCAATGCAGAGGTGCTGTAAATAGCTTGGCACCAGTGGGACACTAATGAAGTCCAACAGCCACGTTTAGGATGCCACTAAGTTTCCTCAGTGTTTGCTATTATAATCGCTTAGTAAAAATGAGCTTGAGGGTCCAATGCAGAGGTGCTGGAAATAGCTTGGCACCAGTGGGACACTAATGAAGTCCAACAGCCATTTTTAGGATGCCACTAAGTTTCCTCAGTGTTTGCTATTATAATGGCTTAGTAAAAATGAGCTTGAAGGTACAATGCAGAGGTATTGAAAATTGCTTGGCACCAGTGGGACACTAATGAAGTCCAACAGACACTTTTAGGATGCCACTAAGTTTCCTCAGTGTTTGCTCTTATAATGGCTTAGTAAAAATGAGCTTGAGGGTGCAATGCAGAGGAGCTGGAAATAGCTTGGCACCAGTGGGACACTAATGAAGTCCAACAGCCACTTTTAGGATGCCACTAAGTTTCCTCAGTGTTTGCTATTATAATGGCTTAGTAAAAATGAGCTTGAGGGTGCAATGCAGAGGTGTTGAAAATTCCTTGGCACCAGTGGGACACTAATGAAGTCCAACAGCCACTTTTTGGATGCCACAAAGTTTCCTCAGTGTTTGCTATTATAATGGCTTAGTAAAAATGAGCTTGAGGGTGCAATGCAGAGGAGCTGGAAATAGCTTGGCACCAGTGGGACACTAATAAAGTCCAACAGCCACTTTTAGGATGCCACTAAGTTTCCTCAGTGATTGCTATTATAATGGCTTATTAAAAATGAGCTTGAGGGTGCAATGCAGAGGTGCTGAAAATTGCTTGGCACCAGTGGGACACTAATGAAGTCCAACAGCCATTTTTAGGAGCCACTAAGTTTCCTCAGTGTTTGCTATTATAATGGCTTAGTAAAAATGAGCTTGAGGGTGCAATGCAGAGGTGCTGAAAATTGCTTGGCACCAGTGGGACACTAATGAAGTCCAACAGACACTTTTAGGATGCCACTAAGTTTCCTCAGTGTTTGCTCTTATAATGGCTTAGTAAAAATGAGCTTGAGGGTGCAATGCAGAGGAGCTGGAAATAGCTTGGCACCAGTGGGACACTAATGAAGTCCAACAGCCACTTTTAGGATGCCACTAAGTTTCCTCAGTGTTTGCTATTATAATGGCTTAGTAAAAATGAGCTTGAGGGTGCAATGAAGAGGTGCTGGAAATTGCTTGGCACCAGTGGGACACTAATGAAGTCCAACAGCCACTTTTAGGATGCCACTAAGTTTCCTCAGTGTTTGCTATTATAATGGCTTAGTAAACATGAGCTTGAGGGTGCAATGCAGAGGTGCTGGAAATTGCTTGGCACCAGTGGGACACTAATGAAATCCAACAGCCACTTTTAGGATGCCACTAAGTTTCCTCAGTGTTTGCTATTATAATGGCTTAGTAAAAATGAGCTTGAGGGTACAATGCAGAGGTACTGGAAATTGCTTGGCACCAGTGGGACACTAATGAAGTCCAACAGCCACTTTTTGGATGCCACAAAGTTTCCTCAGTGTTTGCTATTATAATGGCTTAGTAAAAATGAGCTTGAGGGTGCAATGCAGAGGTGCTGGAAATTGCTTGGCACCAGTGGGACACTCATGAAGTCCAACAGCCACTTTTAGGATGCCACTAAGTTTCCTCAGTGTTTGCTATTATAATGGCTTAGTAAAATTGAGCTTCAGGGTGCAATGCAGAGGTGCTGTAAATAGCTTGGCACCAGTGGGACACTAATGAAGTCCAACAGCCACGTTTAGGATGCCACTAAGTTTCCTCAGTGTTTGCTATTATAATCGCTTAGTAAAAATGAGCTTGAGGGTCCAATGCAGAGGTGCTGGAAATAGCTTGGCACCAGTGGGAAACTAATGAAGTCCAACAGCCATTTTTAGGATGCCACTAAGTTTCCTCAGTGTTTGCTATTATAATGGCTTAGTAAAAATGAGCTTGAAGGTACAATGCAGAGGTATTGAAAATTGCTTGGCACCAGTGGGACACTAATGAAGTCCAACAGACACTTTTAGGATGCCACTAAGTTTCCTCAGTGTTTGCTCTTATAATGGCTTAGTAAAAATGAGCTTGAGGGTGCAATGCAGAGGAGCTGGAAATAGCTTGGCACCAGTGGGACACTAATGAAGTCCAACAGCCACTTTTAGGATGCCACTAAGTTTCCTCAGTGTTTGCTATTATAATGGCTTAGTAAAAATGAGCTTGAGGGTGCAATGCAGAGGTGTTGAAAATTCCTTGGCACCAGTGGGACACTAATGAAGTCCAACAGCCACTTTTTGGATGCCACAAAGTTTCCTCAGTGTTTGCTATTATAATGGCTTAGTAAAAATGAGCTTGAGGGTGCAATGAAGAGGTGTTGGAAATTGCTTTTCACCAGTGGGACACTAATGAAGTCCAACAGCCACTTTTAGGATGCCACTAAGTTTCCTCAGTGTTTGCTATTATAATGGCTTAGTAAAAATGAGCTTCAGGGTACAATGCAGAGGTACTGAAAATTGCATGGCACCAGAGGGACACCAATGAAGTCCAACAGCCACTTTTTGGATGCCACAAAGTTTCCTCAGTGTTTGCTATTATAATGGCTTAGTAAAATTAAGCTTCAGGGTGCAATGCAGAGGTGCTGGAAATAGCTTGGCACCAGTGGGACACTAATGAAGTCCAACAGCAACTTTTAGGATGCCACTAAGTTTCCTCCGTGTTTGCTATTATAATGGCTTAGTAAAAATGAGCTTGAGAGTGCAATGCAGAGGTGCTGAAAATTGCTTGGCACCAGTGGGACACTAATGAAGTCCAACAGCCACTTTTAGGATGCCACTAAGTTTCCTCAGTGTTTGCTATTATAATGGCTTTGTAAAAATGAGCTTCAGGGTTCAATGCAGAGGTGCTGGAAATAGCTTGGCACCCGTGAAACACTAATGAAGTCCAACAGCCACTTTTAGGATGCCAGTAAGTTATTTCAGTGTTTGCTATTATAATGGCTTAGTAAAAATGAGCCTGAAGGTGCAATACAGAGGTGCTGGAAATAGCTTGGCACCAGTGGGACACTAATGAAGTCCAACAGCCACTTTTAGGATGCCATTAAGTTTCCTCAGTGTTTGCTATTATAATCGCTTAGTAAAAATGAGCTTGAGGGTGCAATGCAGAGGTGTTGAAAATTCCTTGGCACCAGTGGGACACTAATGAAGTCCAACAGCCACTTTTTGGATGCCACAAAGTTTCCTCAGTGTTTGCTATTATAATGGCTTAGTAAAAATGAGCTTGAGGGTGCAATGAAGAGGTGCTGGAAATTGCTTGGCACCAGTGGGACACTAATGAAGTCCAACAGCCACTTTTAGGATGCCACTAAGTTTCCTCAGTGTTTGCTATTATAATGGCTTAGTAAAAATGAGCTTCAGGGTACAATGCAGAGGTACTGAAAATTGCATGGCACCAGAGGGACACCAATGAAGTCCAACAGCCACTTTTTGGATGCCACAAAGTTTCCTCAGTGTTTGCTATTATAATGGCTTAGTAAAATTAAGCTTCAGGGTGCAATGCAGAGGTGCTGGAAATAGCTTGGCACCAGTGGGACACTAATGAAGTCCAACAGCCACTTTTAGGATGCCACTAAGTTTCCTCAGTGTTTGCTATTATAATGGCTTAGTAAAAATGAGCTTGAGGGTGCAATGAAGAGGTGCTGGAAATTGCTTGGCACCAGTGGGACACTAATGAAGTCCAACAGCCACTTTTAGGATGCCACTAAGTTTCCTCAGTGTTTGCTATTATAATGGCTTAGTAAAAATGAGCTTCAGGGTTCAATGCAGAGGTGCTGGAAACAGCTTGGCACCCGTGAAACACTAATGAAGTCCAACAGCCACTTTTAGGATGCCAGTAAGTTTCTTCAGTGTTTGCTACTATAATGGCTTAGTAAAAATGAGCTTGAGGGTGCAATACAGAGGTGCTGGAAATAGCTTGGCACCAGTGGGACACTAATGAAGTCCAACAGCCACTTTTAGGATGCCATTAAGTTTCCTCAGTGTTTGCTATTATAATCGCTTAGTAAAAATGAGCTTGAGGGTGCAATGCAGAGGTGTTGAAAATTCCTTGGCACCAGTGGGACACTAATGAAGTCCAACAGCCACTTTTTGGATGCCACAAAGTTTCCTCAGTGTTTGCTATTATAATGGCTTAGTAAAAATGAGCTTGAGGGTGCAATGAAGAGGTGCTGGAAATTGCTTGGCACCAGTGGGACACTAATGAAGTCCAACAGCCACTTTTAGGATGCCACTAAGTTTCCTCAGTGTTTGCTATTATAATGGCTTAGTAAAAATGAGCTTGAGGGTGCAATGCAGAGGTGCTGGAAATTGCTTGGCACCAATGGGACACTAATGAAGTCCAACAGCCACTTTTTGGATGCCACAAAGTTTCCTCAGTGTTTGCTATTATAATGGCTTAGTAAAAATGAGCTTGAGGGTGCAATGCAGAGGTGCTGGAAATTGCTTGGCACCAGTGGGACACTAATGAATTCCAACAGCCACTTTTAGGATGCCACTAAGTTTCCTCAGTGTTTGCTATTATAATGGCTTAGTAAAATTGAGCTTCAGGGTGCAATGCAGAGGTGCTGGAAATAGCTTGGCACCAGTGGGACACTAATGAAGTCCAACAGCCACTTTTAGGATGCCACTAAGTTTCCTCAGTGTTTGCTATTATAATCGCTTAGTAAAAATGAGCTTGAGGGTCCAATGCAGAGGTGCTGGAAATAGCTTGGCACCAGTGGGACACTAATGAAGTCCAACAGCCATTTTTAGGATGCCACTAAGTTTCCTCAGTGTTTGCTATTATAATGGCTTAGTAAAAATGAGCTTGAGGGTGCAATGCAGAGGTGCTGAAAATTGCTTGGCACCAGTGGGACACTAATGAAGTTCAACAGACACTTTTAGGATGCCACTAAGTTTCCTCAGTGTTTGCTCTTATAATGGCTTAGTAAAAATGAGCTTGAGGGTGCAATGCAGAGGAGCTGGAAATAGCTTGGCACCAGTGGGACACGAATGAAGTCCAACAGCCACTTTTAGGATGCCACTAAGTTTCCTCAGTGATTGCTATTATAATGGCTTATTAAAAATGAGCTTGAGGGTGCAATGCAGAGGTGCTGAAAATTGCTTGGCACCAGTGGGACACTAATGAAGTCCAACAGCCACTTTTTGGATGCCACTAAGTTTCCTCAGTGTTTGCTATTATAATGGCTTAGTAAAAATGAGCTTGAGGGTGCAATGCAGAGGTGCTGGAAAAAGCTTGGCACCAGTGGGACACTCATGAAGTCCAACAGCCACTTTTAGGATGCCACTAAGTTTCCTCAGTGTTTGCTATTATAATGGCTAAGTAAAAATGAGCTTGAGGGTGCAATGCAGAGGTGCTGGAAATAGCTTGGCACCAGTGGGACACTAATAAAATCCAACAGCCACTTTTAGGATGCCACTAAGTTTCCTCAGTGTTTGCTATTATAATGGCTTAGTAAAAATGAGCTTCAGGGTACAATGCAGAGGTACTGAAAATTGCATGGCACCAGAGGGACACCAATGAAGTCCAACAGCCACTTTTTGGATGCCACAAAGTTTCCTCAGTGTTTGCTATTATAATGGCTTAGTAAAATTAAGCTTCAGGTTGCAATGCAGAGGTGCTGGAAATAGCTTGGCACCAGTGGGACACTAATGAAGTCCAACAGCCACTTTTAGGATGCCACTAAGTTTCCTCAGTGTTTGCTATTATAATGGCTTAGTAAAAATGAGCTTCAGGGTGCAATGCAGAGGTGCTGAAAATTGCTTGGCACCAGTGGGACACTAATGAAGTCCAACAGCCACTTTTAGGATGCCACTAAGTTTCCTCAGTGTTTGCTATTTTAATGGCTTAGTAAAAATGAGCTTCAGGGTTCAATGCAGAGGTGCTGGAAATAGCTTGGCACCCGTGAAACACTAATGAAGTCCAACAGCCACTTTTAGGATGCCAGTAAGTTTCTTTAGTGTTTGCTACTATAATGGCTTAGTAAAAATGAGCTTGAGGGTGCAATACAGAGGTGCTGGAAATAGCTTGGCACCAGTGGGACACTAATGAAGTCCAACAGCCACTTTTAGGATGCCATTAAGTTTCCTCAGTGTTTGATATTATAATCGCTTAGTAAAAATGAGCTTGAGGGTGCAATGCAGAGGTGTTGAAAATTCCTTGGCACCAGTGGGACACTAATGAAGTCCAACAGCCACTTTTTGGATGCCACAAAGTTTCCTCAGTGTTTGCTATTTTAATGGCTTAGTAAAAATGAGCTTGAGGGTGCAATGAAGAGGTGCTGGAAATTGCTTGGCACCAGTGGGACACTAATGAAGTCCAACAGCCACTTTTAGGATGCCACTAAGTTTCCTCAGTGTTTGCTATTATAATGGCTTAGTAAAAATGAGCTTGAGGGTGCAATGCAGAGGTGCTGGAAATTGCTAGGCACCAGTGGGACACTAATGAAATCCAACAGCCACTTTTAGGATGCCACTAAGTTTCCTCAGTGTTTGCTATTATAATGGCTTAGTAAAAATGAGCTTGAGGGTGCAATGCAGAGGTGCTGAAAATTGCTTGGCACCAGTGGGACACTAATGAAGTCCAACAGACACTTTTAGGATGCCACTAAGTTTCCTCAGTGTTTGCTCTTATAATGGCTTAGTAAAAATGAGCTTGAGGGTGCAATGCAGAGGAGCTGGAAATAGCTTGGCACCAGTGGGACACGAATGAAGTCCAACAGCCACTTTTAGGATGCCACTAAGTTTCCTCAGTGATTGCTATTATAATGGCTTATTAAAAATGAGCTTGAGGGTGCAATGCAGAGGTGCTGAAAATTGCTTGGCACCAGTGGGACACTAATGAAGTCCAACAGCCACTTTTTGGATGCCACTAAGTTTCCTCAGTGTTTGCTATTATAATGGCTTAGTAAAAATGAGCTTGAGGGTGCAATGCAGAGGTGCTGGAAAAAGCTTGGCACCAGTGGGACACTCATGAAGTCCAACAGCCACTTTTAGGATGCCACTAAGTTTCCTCAGTGTTTGCTATTATAATGGCTAAGTAAAAATGAGCTTGAGGGTGCAATGCAGAGGTGCTGGAAATAGCTTGGCACCAGTGGGACACTAATAAAATCCAACAGCCACTTTTAGGATGCCACTAAGTTTCCTCAGTGTTTGCTATTATAATGGCTTAGTAAAAATGAGCTTCAGGGTACAATGCAGAGGTACTGAAAATTGCATGGCACCAGAGGGACACCAATGAAGTCCAACAGCCACTTTTTGGATGCCACAAAGTTTCCTCAGTGTTTGCTATTATAATGGCTTAGTAAAATTAAGCTTCAGGTTGCAATGCAGAGGTGCTGGAAATAGCTTGGCACCAGTGGGACACTAATGAAGTCCAACAGCCACTTTTAGGATGCCACTAAGTTTCCTCAGTGTTTGCTATTATAATGGCTTAGTAAAAATGAGCTTGAGGGTGCAATGCAGAGGTGCTGAAAATTGCTTGGCACCAGTGGGACACTAATGAAGTCCAACAGCCACTTTTAGGATGCCACTAAGTTTCCTCAGTGTTTGCTATTTTAATGGCTTAGTAAAAATGAGCTTCAGGGTTCAATGCAGAGGTGCTGGAAATAGCTTGGCACCCGTGAAACACTAATGAAGTCCAACAGCCACTTTTAGGATGCCAGTAAGTTTCTTTAGTGTTTGCTACTATAATGGCTTAGTAAAAATGAGCTTGAGGGTGCAATACAGAGGTGCTGGAAATAGCTTGGCACCAGTGGGACACTAATGAAGTCCAACAGCCACTTTTAGGATGCCATTAAGTTTCCTCAGTGTTTGATATTATAATCGCTTAGTAAAAATGAGCTTGAGGGTGCAATGCAGAGGTGTTGAAAATTCCTTGGCACCAGTGGGACACTAATGAAGTCCAACAGCCACTTTTTGGATGCCACAAAGTTTCCTCAGTGTTTGCTATTTTAATGGCTTAGTAAAAATGAGCTTGAGGGTGCAATGAAGAGGTGCTGGAAATTGCTTGGCACCAGTGGGACACTAATGAAGTCCAACAGACACTTTTAGGATGCCACTAAGTTTCCTCAGTGTTTGCTATTATAATGGCTTAGTAAAAATGAGCTTGAGGGTGCAATGCAGAGGTGCTGGAAATTGCTTGGCACCAGTGGGACACTAATGAAATCCAACAGCCAATTTTAGGATGCCACTAAGTTTCCTCAGTGTTTGCTATTATAATGGCTTAGTAAAAATGAGCTTGAGGGTACAATGCAGAGGTACTGAAAATTGCTTGGCACCAGTGGGACACTAATGAAGTCCAACAGCCATTTTTAGGAGCCACTAAGTTTCCTCAGTGTTTGCTACTATAATGGCTTAGTAAAAATGAGCTTGAGGGTGCAATGCAGAGGTGCTGAAAATTGCTTGGCACCAGTGGGACACTAATGAAGTCCAACAGACACTTTTAGGATGCCACTAAGTTTCCTCAGTGTTTGCTCTTATAATGGCTTAGTAAAAATGAGCTTGAGGGTGCAATGCAGAGGAGCTGGAAATAGCTTGGCACCAGTGGGACACTAATGAAGTCCAACAGCCACTTTTAGGATGCCACTAAGTTTCCTCAGTGTTTGCTATTATAATGGCTTAGTAAAAATGAGCTTGAGGGTGCAATGCAGAGGTGTTGAAAATTCCTTGGCACCAGTGGGACACTAATGAAGTCCAACAGCCACTTTTTGGATGCCACAAAGTTTCCTCAGTGTTTGCTATTATAATGGCTTAGTAAAAATGAGCTTGAGGACGCAATGAAGAGGTGCTGGAAATTGCTTGGCACCAGTGGGACACTAATGAAGTCCAACAGCCACTTTTAGGATGCCACTAAGTTTCCTCAGTGTTTGCTATTATAATGGCTTAGTAAACATGAGCTTGAGGGTGCAATGCAGAGGTGCTGGAAATTGCTTGGCACCAGTGGGACACTAATGAAATCCAACAGCCACTTTTAGGATGCCACTAAGTTTCCTCAGTGTTTGCTATTATAATGGCTTAGTAAAAATGAGCTTGAGGGTACAATGCAGAGGTACTGAAAATTGCTTGGCACCAGTGGGACACTAATGAAATCCAACAGCCACTTTTTGGATGCCACAAAGTTTCCTCAGTGTTTGCTATTATAATGGCTTAGTAAAAATGAGCTTGAGGGTGCAATGCAGAGGTGCTGGAAATTGCTTGGCACCAGTGGGACACTAATGAATTCCAACAGCCACTTTTAGGATGCCACTAAGTTTCCTCAGTGCTCGCTATTATAATGGCTTAGTAAAAATGAGCTTGAGGGTGCAATGAAGAGGTGCTGGAAATAGCTTGGCACCAGTGGGACACTCATGAAGTCCAACAGCCACTTTTAGGATGCCATTAAGTTTCCTCAGTGTTTGCTATTATAATGGCTTAGTAAAATTGAGCTTCAGGGTGCAATGCAGAGGTACTGTAAATAGCTTGGCACCAGTGGGACACTAATGAAGTCCAACAGCCATTTTTAGGATGCCACTAAGTTTCCTCAGTGTTTGCTATTATAATGGCTTAGTAAAAATGAGCTTGAGGGTGCAATGCAGAGGTGCTGAAAATTGCTTGGCACCAGTGGGACACTAATGAAGTCCAACAGACACTTTTAGGATGCCACTAAGTTTCCTCAGTGTTTGCTCTTATAATGGCTTAGTAAAAATGAGCTTGAGGGTGCAATGCAGAGGAGCTGGAAATAGCTTGGCACCAGTGGGACACTAATAAAGTCCAACAGCCACTTTTAGGATGCCACTAAGTTTCCTCAGTGATTGCTATTATAATGGCTTATTAAAAATGAGCTTGAGGGTGCAATGCAGAGGTGCTGAAAATTGCTTGGCACCAGTGGGACACTAATGAAGTCCAACAGCCATTTTTAGGAGCCACTAAGTTTCCTCAGTGTTTGCTATTATAATGGCTTAGTAAAAATGAGCTTGAGGGTGCAATGCAGAGGTGCTGAAAATTGCTTGGCACCAGTGGGACACTAATGAAGTCCAACAGACACTTTTAGGATGCCACTAAGTTTCCTCAGTGTTTGCTCTTATAATGGCTTAGTAAAAATGAGCTTGAGGGTGCAATGCAGAGGAGCTGGAAATAGCTTGGCACCAGTGGGACACTAATGAAGTCCAACAGCCACTTTTAGGATGCCACTAAGTTTCCTCAGTGTTTGCTATTATAATGGCTTAGTAAACATGAGCTTGAGGGTGCAATGCAGAGGTGCTGGAAATTGCTTGGCACCAGTGGGACACTAATGAAATCCAACAGCCACTTTTAGGATGCCACTAAGTTTCCTCAGTGTTTGCTATTATAATGGCTTAGTAAAAATGAGCTTGAGGGTACAATGCAGAGGTACTGGAAATTGCTTGGCACCAGTGGGACACTAATGAAGTCCAACAGCCACTTTTTGGATGCCACAAAGTTTCCTCAGTGTTTGCTATTATAATGGCTTAGTAAAAATGAGCTTGAGGGTGCAATGCAGAGGTGCTGGAAATTGCTTGGCACCAGTGGGACACTCATGAAGTCCAACAGCCACTTTTAGGATGCCACTAAGTTTCCTCAGTGTTTGCTATTATAATGGCTTAGTAAAATTGAGCTTCAGGGTGCAATGCAGAGGTGCTGTAAATAGCTTGGCACCAGTGGGACACTAATGAAGTCCAACAGCCACTTTTAGGATGCCACTAAGTTTCCTCAGTGTTTGCTATTATAATCGCTTAGTAAAAATGAGCTTGAGGGTCCAATGCAGAGGTGCTGGAAATAGCTTGGCACCAGTGGGACACTAATGAAGTCCAACAGCCATTTTTAGGATGCCACTAAGTTTCCTCAGTGTTTGCTATTATAATGGCTTAGTAAAAATGAGCTTGAGGGTGCAATGCAGAGGTGCTGAAAATTGCTTGGCACCAGTGGGACACTAATGAAGTCCAACAGACACTTTTAGGATGCCACTAAGTTTCCTCAGTGTTTGCTCTTATAATGGCTTAGTAAAAATGAGCTTGAGGGTGCAATGCAGAGGAGCTGGAAATAGCTTGGCACCAGTGGGACACTAATAAAGTCCAACAGCCACTTTTAGGATGACACTAAGTTTCCTCAGTGATTGCTATTATAATGGCTTATTAAAAATGAGCTTGAGGGTGCAATGCAGAGGTGCTGAAAATTGCTTGGCACCAGTGGGACACTAATGAAGTCCAACAGCCATTTTTAGGAGCCACTAAGTTTCCTCAGTGTTTGCTATTATAATGGCTTAGTAAAAATGAGCTTGAGGGTGCAATGCAGAGGTGCTGAAAATTGCTTGGCACCAGTGGGACACTAATGAAGTCCAACAGACACTTTTAGGATGCCACTAAGTTTCCTCAGTGTTTGCTCTTATAATGGCTTAGTAAAAATGAGCTTGAGGGTGCAATGCAGAGGAGCTGGAAATAGCTTGGCACCAGTGGGACACTAATGAAGTCCAACAGCCACTTTTAGGATGCCACTAAGTTTCCTCAGTGTTTGCTATTATAATGGCTTAGTAAAAATGAGCTTGAGGGTGCAATGCAGAGGTGTTGAAAATTCCTTGGCACCAGTGGGACACTAATGAAGTCCAACAGCCACTTTTTGGATGCCACAAAGTTTCCTCAGTGTTTGCTATTATAATGGCTTAGTAAAAATGAGCTTGAGGGTGCAATGAAGAGGTGCTGGAAATTGCTTGGCACCAGTGGGACACTAATGAAGTCCAACAGCCACTTTTAGGATGCCACTAAGTTTCCTCAGTGTTTCCTATTATAATGGCTTAGTAAACATGAGCTTGAGGGTGCAATGCAGAGGTGCTGGAAATTGCTTGGCACCAGTGGGACGCTAATGAAATCCAACAGCCACTTTTAGGATGCCACTAAGTTTCCTCAGTGTTTGCTATTATAATGGCTTAGTAAAAATGAGCTTGAGGGTACAATGCAGAGGTACTGAAAATTGCTTGGCACCAGTGGGACACTTATGAATTCCAACAGCCACTTTTAGGATGCCACTAAGTTTCCTCAGTGTTCGCTATTATAATGGCTTAGTAAAAATGAGCTTGAGGGTGCAATGCAGAGGTGCTGGAAATAGCTTGGCACCAGTGGGACACTCATGAAGTCCAACAGCCACTTTTAGGATGCCACAAAGTTTCCTCAGTGTTTGCTATTATAATGGCTTAGTAAAAATGAGCTTGAGGGTGCAATGCAGAGGTGCTGGAAATAGCTTGGCACCAGTGGGACACTCATGAAGTCCAACAGCCACTTTTAGGATGCCACTAAGTTTCCTCAGTGTTTGCTATTATAATGGCTTAGTAAAAATGAGCTTGAGGGTGCAATGCAGAGGTGCTGGAAATAGCTTGGCACCAGTGGGACACTAATAAAGTCCAACAGCCACTTTTAGGATGCCACTAAGTTTCCTCAGTGTTTGCTATTATAATGGCTTAGTAAAAATGAGCTTCAGGGTACAATGCAGAGGTACTGAAAATTGCATGGCACCAGAGGGACACCAATGAAGTCCAACAGCCACTTTTTGGATGCCACAAAGTTTCCTCAGTGTTTGCTATTATAATGGCTTAGTAAAATTAAGCTTCAGGGTGCAATGCAGAGGTGCTGGAAATAGCTTGGCACCAGTGGGACACTAATGAAGTCCAACAGCCACTTTTAGGATGCCACTAAGTTTCCTCAGTGTTTGCTATTATAATGGCTTAGTAAAAATGAGCTTGAGAGTGCAATGCAGAGGTGCTGAAAATTGCTTGGCATCAGTGGGACACTAATGAAGTCCAACAGCCACTTTTAGGATGCCACTAAGTTTCCTCAGTGTTTGCTATTATAATGGCTTAGTAAAAATGAGCTTCAGGGTTCAATGCAGAGGTGCTGGAAATAGCTTGGCACCCGTGAAACACTAATGAAGTCCAACAGCCACTTTTAGGATGCCAGTAAGTTTCTTCAGTGTTTGCTATTATAATGGCTTAGTAAAAATGAGCTTGAGGGTGCAATGCAGAGGTGCTGAAAATTGCTTGGCACCAGTGGGACACTAATGAAGTCCAACAGCCACTTTTTGGATGCCACAAAGTTTCCTCAGTGTTTGCTATTATAATGGCTTAGTAAAAATGAGCTTGAGGGTGCAATGCAGAGGTGCTGGAAATTGCTTGGCACCAGTGGGACACTAATGAATTCCAACAGACACTTTTAGGATGCCACTAAGTTTCCTCAGTGTTCGCTATTATAATGGCTTAGTAAAAATGAGCTTGAGGGTGCAATGCAGAGGTGCTGGAAATAGCTTGGCACCAGTGGGACACTCATGAAGTCCAACAGCCACTTTTAGGATGCCACTAAGTTTCCTCAGTGTTTGCTATTATAATAGCTTAGTAAAATTGAGCTTCAGGGTGCAATGCAGAGGTGTTGTAAATAGCTTGGCACCAGTGGGACACTAATGAAGTCCAACAGCCACTTTTAGGATGCCACTAAGTTTCCTCAGTGTTTGCTATTATAATCGCTTAGTAAAAATGAGCTTGAGGGTCCAATGCAGAGGTGCTGGAAATAGCTTGGCACCAGTGGGACACTAATGAAGTCCAACAGCCATTTTTAGGATGCCACTAAGTTTCCTCAGTGTTTGCTATTATAATGGCTTAGTAAAAATGAGCTTGAGGGTGCAATGCAGAGGTGCTGAAAATTGCTTGGCACCAGTGGGACACTAATGAAGTCCAACAGACACTTTTAGGATGCCACTAAGTTTCCTCAGTGTTTGCTCTTATAATGGCTTAGTAAAAATGAGCTTGAGGGTGCAATGCAGAGGAGCTGGAAATAGCTTGGCACCAGTGGGACACTAATAAAGTCCAACAGCCACTTTTAGGATGCCACTAAGTTTCCTCAGTGATTGCTATTATAATGGCTTATTAAAAATGAGCTTGAGGGTGCAATGCAGAGGTGCTGAAAATTGCTTGGCACCAGTGGGACACTAATGAAGTCCAACAGCCACTTTTTGGATGCCACAAAGTTTCCTCAGTGTTTGCTATTATAATGGCTTAGTAAAAATGAGCTTGAGGGTGCAATGCAGAGGTGCTGGAAATAGCTTGGCACCAGTGGGACACTCATGAAGTCCAACAGCCACTTTTAGGATGCCACTAAGTTTCCTCAGTGTTTGCTATTATAATGGCTTAGTAAAAATGAGCTTGAGGGTGCAATGCAGAGGTGCTGGAAATAGCTTGGCACCAGTGGGACACTAATAAAGTCCAACAGCCACTTTTAGGATGCCACTAAGTTTCCTCAGTGTTTGCTATTATAATGGCTTAGTAAAAATGAGCTTCAGGGTACAATGCAGAGGTACTGAAAATTGCATGGCACCAGAGGGACACCAATGAAGTCCAACAGCCACTTTTTGGATGCCACAAAGTTTCCTCAGTGTTTGCTATTATAATGGCTTAGTAAAATTAAGCTTCAGGGTGCAATGCAGAGGTGCTGGAAATAGCTTGGCACCAGTGGGACACTAATGAAGTCCAACAGCCACTTTTAGGATGCCACTAAGTTTCCTCAGTGTTTGCTATTATAATGGCTTAGTAAAAATGAGCTTGAGAGTGCAATGCAGAGGTGCTGAAAATTGCTTGGCATCAGTGGGACACTAATGAAGTCCAACAGCCACTTTTAGGATGCCACTAAGTTTCCTCAGTGTTTGCTATTATAATGGCTTAGTAAAAATGAGCTTCAGGGTTCAATGCAGAGGTGCTGGAAATAGCTTGGCACCCGTGAAACACTAATGAAGTCCAACAGCCACTTTTAGGATGCCAGTAAGTTTCTTCAGTGTTTGCTATTATAATGGCTTAGTAAAAATGAGCTTGAGGGTGCAATACAGAGGTGCTGGAAATAGCTTGGCACCAGTGGGACACTAATGAAGTCCAACAGCCACTTTTAGGATGCCATTAAGTTTCCTCAGTGTTTACTATTATAATCGCTTAGTAAAAATGAGCTTGAGGGTGCAATGCAGAGGTGTTGAAAATTCCTTGGCACCAGTGGGACACTAATGAAGTCCAACAGCCACTTTTTGGATGCCACTAAGTTTCCTCAGTGTTTGCTATTATAATGGCTTAGTAAAAATGAGCTGGAGGGTGCAATGCAGAGGTGCTGGAAATTGCTTGGCACCAGTGGGACACTAATGAAGTCCAACAGCCACTTTTAGGATGCCACTAAGTTTCCTCAGTGTTTCCTATTATAATGGCTTAGTAAACATGAGCTTGAGGGTGCAATGCAGAGGTGCTGGAAATTGCTTGGCACCAGTGGGACGCTAATGAAATCCAACAGCCACTTTTAGGATGCCACTAAGTTTCCTCAGTGTTTGCTATTATAATGGCTTAGTAAAAATGAGCTTGAGGGTACAATGCAGAGGTACTGAAAATTGCTTGGCACCAGTGGGACACTTATGAATTCCAACAGCCACTTTTAGGATGCCACTAAGTTTCCTCAGTGTTCGCTATTATAATGGCTTAGTAAAAATGAGCTTGAGGGTGCAATGCAGAGGTGCTGGAAATAGCTTGGCACCAGTGGGACACTCATGAAGTCCAACAGCCACTTTTAGGATGCCACAAAGTTTCCTCAGTGTTTGCTATTATAATGGCTTAGTAAAAATGAGCTTGAGGGTGCAATGCAGAGGTGCTGGAAATAGCTTGGCACCAGTGGGACACTCATGAAGTCCAACAGCCACTTTTAGGATGCCACTAAGTTTCCTCAGTGTTTGCTATTATAATGGCTTAGTAAAAATGAGCTTGAGGGTGCAATGCAGAGGTGCTGGAAATAGCTTGGCACCAGTGGGACACTAATAAAGTCCAACAGCCACTTTTAGGATGCCACTAAGTTTCCTCAGTGTTTGCTATTATAATGGCTTAGTAAAAATGAGCTTCAGGGTACAATGCAGAGGTACTGAAAATTGCATGGCACCAGAGGGACACCAATGAAGTCCAACAGCCACTTTTTGGATGCCACAAAGTTTCCTCAGTGTTTGCTATTATAATGGCTTAGTAAAATTAAGCTTCAGGGTGCAATGCAGAGGTGCTGGAAATAGCTTGGCACCAGTGGGACACTAATGAAGTCCAACAGCCACTTTTAGGATGCCACTAAGTTTCCTCAGTGTTTGCTATTATAATGGCTTAGTAAAAATGAGCTTGAGAGTGCAATGCAGAGGTGCTGAAAATTGCTTGGCATCAGTGGGACACTAATGAAGTCCAACAGCCACTTTTAGGATGCCACTAAGTTTCCTCAGTGTTTGCTATTATAATGGCTTAGTAAAAATGAGCTTCAGGGTTCAATGCAGAGGTGCTGGAAATAGCTTGGCACCCGTGAAACACTAATGAAGTCCAACAGCCACTTTTAGGATGCCAGTAAGTTTCTTCAGTGTTTGCTATTATAATGGCTTAGTAAAAATGAGCTTGAGGGTGCAATGCAGAGGTGCTGAAAATTGCTTGGCACCAGTGGGACACTAATGAAGTCCAACAGCCACTTTTTGGATGCCACAAAGTTTCCTCAGTGTTTGCTATTATAATGGCTTAGTAAAAATGAGCTTGAGGGTGCAATGCAGAGGTGCTGGAAATTGCTTGGCACCAGTGGGACACTAATGAATTCCAACAGCCACTTTTAGGATGCCACTAAGTTTCCTCAGTGTTCGCTATTATAATGGCTTAGTAAAAATGAGCTTGAGGGTGCAATGCAGAGGTGCTGGAAATAGCTTGGCACCAGTGGGACACTCATGAAGTCCAACAGCCACTTTTAGGATGCCACTAAGTTTCCTCAGTGTTTGCTATTATAATAGCTTAGTAAAATTGAGCTTCAGGGTGCAATGCAGAGGTGTTGTAAATAGCTTGGCACCAGTGGGACACTAATGAAGTCCAACAGCCACTTTTAGGATGCCACTAAGTTTCCTCAGTGTTTGCTATTATAATCGCTTAGTAAAAATGAGCTTGAGGGTCCAATGCAGAGGTGCTGGAAATAGCTTGGCACCAGTGGGACACTAATGAAGTCCAACAGCCATTTTTAGGATGCCACTAAGTTTCCTCAGTGTTTGCTATTATAATGGCTTAGTAAAAATGAGCTTGAGGGTGCAATGCAGAGGTGCTGAAAATTGCTTGGCACCAGTGGGACACTAATGAAGTCCAACAGACACTTTTAGGATGCCACTAAGTTTCCTCAGTGTTTGCTCTTATAATGGCTTAGTAAAAATGAGCTTGAGGGTGCAATGCAGAGGAGCTGGAAATAGCTTGGCACCAGTGGGACACTAATAAAGTCCAACAGCCACTTTTAGGATGCCACTAAGTTTCCTCAGTGATTGCTATTATAATGGCTTATTAAAAATGAGCTTGAGGGTGCAATGCAGAGGTGCTGAAAATTGCTTGGCACCAGTGGGACACTAATGAAGTCCAACAGCCACTTTTTGGATGCCACAAAGTTTCCTCAGTGTTTGCTATTATAATGGCTTAGTAAAAATGAGCTTGAGGGTGCAATGCAGAGGTGCTGGAAATAGCTTGGCACCAGTGGGACACTCATGAAGTCCAACAGCCACTTTTAGGATGCCACTAAGTTTCCTCAGTGTTTGCTATTATAATGGCTTAGTAAAAATGAGCTTGAGGGTGCAATGCAGAGGTGCTGGAAATAGCTTGGCACCAGTGGGACACTAATAAAGTCCAACAGCCACTTTTAGGATGCCACTAAGTTTCCTCAGTGTTTGCTATTATAATGGCTTAGTAAAAATGAGCTTCAGGGTACAATGCAGAGGTACTGAAAATTGCATGGCACCAGAGGGACACCAATGAAGTCCAACAGCCACTTTTTGGATGCCACAAAGTTTCCTCAGTGTTTGCTATTATAATGGCTTAGTAAAATTAAGCTTCAGGGTGCAATGCAGAGGTGCTGGAAATAGCTTGGCACCAGTGGGACACTAATGAAGTCCAACAGCCACTTTTAGGATGCCACTAAGTTTCCTCAGTGTTTGCTATTATAATGGCTTAGTAAAAATGAGCTTGAGAGTGCAATGCAGAGGTGCTGAAAATTGCTTGGCATCAGTGGGACACTAATGAAGTCCAACAGCCACTTTTAGGATGCCACTAAGTTTCCTCAGTGTTTGCTATTATAATGGCTTAGTAAAAATGAGCTTCAGGGTTCAATGCAGAGGTGCTGGAAATAGCTTGGCACCCGTGAAACACTAATGAAGTCCAACAGCCACTTTTAGGATGCCAGTAAGTTTCTTCAGTGTTTGCTATTATAATGGCTTAGTAAAAATGAGCTTGAGGGTGCAATACAGAGGTGCTGGAAATAGCTTGGCACCAGTGGGACACTAATGAAGTCCAACAGCCACTTTTAGGATGCCATTAAGTTTCCTCAGTGTTTACTATTATAATCGCTTAGTAAAAATGAGCTTGAGGGTGCAATGCAGAGGTGTTGAAAATTCCTTGGCACCAGTGGGACACTAATGAAGTCCAACAGCCACTTTTTGGATGCCACAAAGTTTCCTCAGTGTTTGCTATTATAATGGCTTAGTAAAAATGAGCTTGAGGGTGCAATGAAGAGGTGCTGGAAATTGCTTGGCACCAGTGGGACACTAATGAAGTCCAACAGCCACTTTTAGGATGCCACTAAGTTTCCTCAGTGTTTGCTATTATAATGGCTTAGTAAAAATGAGCTGGAGGGTGCAATGCAGAGGTGCTGGAAATAGCTTGGCACCAGTGGGACACTAATGAAGTCCAACAGCCACTTTTTGGATGCCACTAAGTTTCCTCAGTGTTTGCTATTATAATGGCTTAGTAAAAATGTGCTTGAGGGTGCAATGCAGAGGTGCTGGAAATTGCTTGCCAATAGTGGGACTCTAATGAAGTCCAACAGCCACTTTTTGGATGCCACTAAGTTTCCTCAGTGTTTGCTATTATAATGGCTTAGTATAAATGAGCTTGAGGGTGCAATGCAGAGGTGCTGGAAATAGCTTGGCACCAGTGGACACTAATGAAGTCCAACAGCCACTTTTAGGATGCCACTAAGTTTTCTCAGTGTTTGCTATTATAATGGCTTAATAAAAATTAGCTTGAGGGTGTAATGCAGAGGTGCTGGAAATTGCTTGCCACCAGTGGGACACTAATGAAGTCCAACAGCCACTTTTTGGATGCCACAAAGTTTCCTTAGTGTTTGCTATTATAATGGCTTAGTAAAAATGAGCTTGAGGGTGCAATGCATAGGTGCTGGAAATTGCTTGCCACCAGTGGGACTTCAATGAAGTCCAACAGCCACTTTTAGGATGCCACTAAGTTTTCTCAGTTTTTGCTATTATAATGGCTTAGTAAAAATGAGCTTGAGGGTGTAATGCAGAGGTGCTGGAAATTGCTTGCCACCAGTGGGACACTAATGAAGTCCAACAGCCACTTTTTGGGTGCCACTAAGTTTCCTCAGTGTTTGCCATGATAATCGCTTAGTAAAAATGAGCTTGAGGGTGCAATGCAGAGGAGCTGGAAATAGCTTGGCACCAGTAAGACACTAGTGAAGTCCAACAGCCACTTTTAGGATGCCACTAAGTTTTCTCAGTGTTTGCTATTATAATGGCTTAGTAAAAATGAGCTTGAGGGTGCAATGCAGAGGTGCTGGAAATTGCTTGGCACCAGTGGGACACTAATGAAGTCCACCAGCCACTTTTTGGATGCCACTAAGTTTCCTCAGTGTTTACTAATATAATAGCTAAGTAAAAATGAGCTTCAGGGTTCAATGCAGAGGTGCTAGAAATAGCTTGGCACCAGTGGAACACTAATGAAGTCCAACAGGCACTTTTAGGGTGCCACTAAGTTTCCTCAGTGTTTGCTATTATAATCGCTTAGTAAAAATGAGCTTGAGGGTGCAATGCAGAGGTGCTGGAAATTGCTTGGATCAGTGGGGCACTAATGAAGTCCAACAGCCACTTTTTGGATGCCACTAAGTTTACTCAGTGTTTGCCATTATAATGGACTAGTAAAAATGAGCTTGAGGGTGCAGTGCCGAGCTGCTGGAAATTGCTTGGCACCAGTGGGACACTAATGGAGTCCAAGAGCCACTTTTTCGATACCACTAACTGGCAGCACTCTTTTCAATTAAAATGGCTTTGCAAAAATGTGCAGGAGGGGAGAATGTAGAGGTGATGGGACTTGCTTATCACAAGTGCCACAATAATGGAGGACAGCACTCTTTGGATGGCACTAACTGGCAGCACTCTGCAATTAAAATGGCTTTGCAAAAAGGGCAGGAGGGTACAGTGGCCAGGTTGTGGGTTAGTGTAGAGGAAAGGAAGCCTCACTTTCTATCCCTCCTAATGGTGAAATGCAGCAAGGAAGTCCCTGAGCTTAGCTACACAGACGCTGTTATCTGTAGCTGTTAAAAACTATTTCCACGGACCTGACTGTCACCTATGGCTCTGAGCCAGCTGTAATTAGCCCTTAAAAGGGCTGAAATAAAATTCTGTCCCTAATCTGTAGAACGCTGTGTGTATAGCGTACACAGCAAAATCGGCGACAGTAGCTGTGTGAGAGGTGACTGGCACCCAGACGCAGAAGGCAGATAATGCCATGCTGGAACAAAATGTCAGTTTTTATAATGCAAGGACATGTGACATGGACAGCCTATGACACATGCCCTTGCTTCTCAGGCAAAAAGTCCACTTAGCTGTGTGTGTGTCTGGGATTGGCTGCACGCTGGCCCGCCCCACTACACATGCGCTTAGGGAAGGAAGGAAAGAAAAAAAAAATTATCGCCATTATCCCAGCAGCAGTGATCTGAAAGCGCAGTTACCGCACACTATACGCTGAAATTTCATAATAGTGTGAGTCACAGAGTGACTTACACTATTACAGTGAAAAGCCAGCTAGTAATTAGCTTGGCTTTTTGCTGATAGAACCGTTCTCAAACGTAACTCGAGCTAACAAACTTTTTGCAAAAAGCTCGAGTTCTAGTTCGATCTAGAACACCCCCCAAAATCACTCGAACAGCGAACTGGAGAACCACGAACCACGAACCACGAACCGCGCTCAACTCTAATGATAAGTGATTTTGTTGTGATCCCACTCCAGCCACAATTTGCCCTGACTCACAGCCACAGCATCTACATGCACCACCATCATTGGGACATCCACCTCTTACAGCAGGTCTTGCACATTTTAAATTCTGTAATCAGCTAAGAGCAGTATTTTGTACTGAATAAATTACATGTTTGAAGTATCAGCAGCATGGTCTGTAAGGCTATATTCATTGCCTACAGGTCTCTAATACACTACCCCTACTCCAGAAGCTTATCTTATGGTAAATACACATAAGAGTGGTATTATTTGAGAATAAATTACCTTTTTGAAGTATCACCAGGAAGGTCTGTAAGGCTACATTCACTGCCTACAGTCCATTAATATACTACCCCTACTCCAGATGCTTGCCCTACACTAAATTCACCTAAGAGTGGTATTATTAGAAAATAAATGACATTTTTGAGGTATTAGCAGCACAGTCTTTAAGGCTACAATCATTGCATACAGGTCTGTAAAACATTACCACTACTCCAGAAACTTGTCTTACAGTAAATGCAGAAGAAAAACAGTGTTATCAGAAAATAGAAAAGCTTTCAATTAGCTCTGAAAAATATTTTTTGTCCATTTATGCAAGTGCCACCTCTGTCACCCTTTTCCTGATGTTTTTCTAATCCATCACCGGGAGATTCATGGCGCCTGCCTCACGCCGCTAGTACACCCCCTTCTTTCCAGCCCTTGGCCTGCAGCTTCGCCCCAATTGTGCTGGCTTCCTATGACGTGCTACATTTAACCTATAAGACACACCGTAAGACTACAAGACAGTCTCCCATTTATACTTTGAAAAATCATTTTTTCCTATTTCCGCCTCTAAATTTGGGGTTCCTTTTACAGTTTGGTGTGTTTTATAATCCGGAAAATATGATACATACATTATTCACAAAAGGTAAGGAATATTTGGCTTTTGGGTGAAATTTCAGCATGATCCCAATATGCAGTACAACCTTGTCAGGTGAACTTAATGTGACCTTCCCTAAACGTTTGAATGCACATGTCCAACTGTTCAATAGTTCAGTATTTTTTGCGTAACTTGCAGCTTTCTAACAAGGAGATTAATGCCAAAATTCCCAATAGGTGTTTCATCCATCAATCATTTTGTTCACATTTTGACATCATGAGACCAAGACAACACCCAACAATTGATCAGCAATAACCATTGTGAGGCGTCAAGATGGATGTTCCCTGTCAAAAATGGCCATTGAGCTTAAGGCCTCTTTACACACTGAGACTTTCTAGCGATCCCACCAGCGATCCCAACCTGGCCGGGATCGCTACAAAGTCTATGGTGAGTCGCTGGTGAGCTGTCAAACAGGGAAACCTGGAAAACGACGCAACAGCAATACAGACCTGCAGAACGACCTAGCTAGTCATTGGGGACATTGTAAAGCAGCTTTTTGAAAGGGAAGTCACTAACTAAGTTGCTATAAAGGCCCCTTTACACACTGAGACTTTCTAGCGATCATGCTGCACAGCGGGAAACAAAGGACCAAAGAAGAGAGATGTGTAGTGATCAGCAACCTCACAGCAGGGGCCAGGTCGCTGATGTGTTTCACACACTGCAATGTCGCTGGGGAGGTTGCTATTATGTCACAAAACCGGTGACGTTACAGCGATGTCGTTTGCGATGTTGCAGTGTGTAAAGGGGCCTTTAGAGTGTCACAGAGTGTCATCAATAGTTTGCAACAGAGATAAGAGAGACTGGAAGAGTCACTGAAAGGCATAGAAGTGGGCATCCTTTGGCCACATTCTACATTGATGACTGATTCATTGTGAACAATGCCCTTCAAAACTGGATGAAGCCGCACTACTCCAGGCATACTTAACCCCTTCATCCCCGGGCAATTTTATGTTTTTTCAATATTTTTTTTCCTTCCCTTATTCCAAGAACCATTACTTTTTTACTTTTCCATCAATATTGCCATATGAGGGCTTGTTTTTTGCGGACCAATTTGTACTTTTGAAGAAAACCATTAGCTTTACAATATAGTGCACTGAAAAATGGGAAAAACATTTCAAATATCAGTATTTGCAGATGATACAAAACTATGTAAGGTAGTTAACACAAAGGAGGACAGTTTGCAACTACAGATGGATTTGAGTAAATTGGAGAATTGGGCTGAAAAATGGCAAATGAGGTTTAACACAGATAAGTGTAAGGTTATGCACATGGGAAGGAGAAACAGATGCTACGATTACTTACTAAATGGGAAACTGCTGGGGAAATCAGACATGGAAAAAGACTTAGGCATCTTAGTCAATAAGAATCTAAATTGGAGTGCCCAGTGTCAGGCAGCAGCCACCAAAGCAAATAGGGTGATGGGATGCATTTGAAGAGGTCTGGGGGCACGAGATGAAAACATCATTCTCCCTCTGTACAAATCACTCATCAGACCACACTTGAAGTATTGTGTGCAATTTTGGGCACCGGTGCTCAAGAAAGACATTACTGAACTTGAAAGGGTTCAGAGGCGGGCTACTAAAATAATAAATGGAGTGGGTGCATTACAATACACGGAAAGGTTATCAAAATTAGGTCTATTTACTCTAGAAAAGAGAAGACTTAGTAATATGTACAAATATATCAGAGGGCCATATAGAGATCTCTCCCATGATCTGTTTGTACCAAGGACTATGACAAGAACAAGGGGGCATTCTCTTCGATTGGAGGAAAGAAAATTCCTACATCAGCATAGAAGAGGGTTCTTCACGGTAAGAGCAGTGAGGCTCTGGAACTCTCTTCCTGAGGAAGTGGTGATGGCCAACTCACTGAATGAATTTAAGAGAGGAATGGATGCTTTTCTTGATAGCAAAAGTATAGAAGGTTATAAATAGCATAATCTTACAGGTAGATAGAAGAGCGACCAAGATTATTAGAGGAATGGGTGGGCTGCAACACCAAGACAGGTTATTAAACTTGGGGTTATTTAGTTTGAAAAAACAAAGGCTTAGGGGGGATCTAATCACAATGTATAAACATATGAGGGGACAGTACAGAGACCTTTCCAAAGATCTCTTTACACCTAGGCCTGCGACTGGAACACGGGGGCATCCGCTACGTCTCGAGGAAAGAAGGTTTAATCATAATCACAGACGAGGATTCTTTACTGTACGAGCAGTGAGACTATGGAACTCTCTGCCGCATGATGTTGTAATGAGTGATTCACTACTAACATTTAAGCAGAGCCTGGATGCCTTTCTTGAAAAATATAATATTACCAGTTATGTATATTAGATTTTATGACAGGGTGTTGATCCAGGGAACTAGTCTGATTGCCGTATGTGGAGTCAGGAAGGAATTTTTTTCCCCATTGGAGCTTATTTGACACATTGGGGTTTTTTTGCCTTCCTCTTGATCAACATGTTAGGCTACGGGTTGAACTAGATGGACTTAGGCTATGTTCGCACGTTGCGTTTTTTTCCGCGTTTCTGCAGCGTTTTTGGCTGCAGCGTTTTTGCGCAAAAACGCATGCGTTTTTGATTTCCAGCAAAGTCTATGGGAAAAGCAGAAATCCTGTCTGCACTTTGCTTTCTGTTCAGCAGCGTTTAATTTGCATATTTGTGGTCAAAAACCATGCTGAAAAAGAAGCAGCATGTCAGTTGTTTTTGCCATTTCTGCAGCGTTTCCTTAACATTGGAGTCAATGAGAAATGGCAAAACGCATGTTGAAGTGAATATTCTGCGTTTAATGTGCGTTTTACATGCTTTTTACCAGCATTTTCCTGATCAAAAACGCAGGTGCAGTAGGGAAAGAACCCAGGCACAAACGTCATTACCTACATCACTTCCTTTTTACTATAAATACAGAGCTGAGTATGTTTCAGTGCCTGCTACTATTGTGATTTATCATAATATAAATACTTTGAGCTACTGAAATTTAAAATGGCTTGGTTCCAGCGAATGAAGATCGATGTGGCAAAATTAATTGCTATGGTAAGTACATGTTTTTTTTTCATTTTTATACATATTTATCTTTAAATATAGTTTTTAACTTATTGATAAATGCCTTTAAAAATAAACTTAATATTCCTTGACAACTACACACATTGTTGCAACCCTACAACTACAGTAAATTGTGTGTTTAACATGTTAGAAATACATACCTTCTTTAATTGTTGTATATGTGCTATGATGTTTGTTTCTTGATTTAGGTTCAAAAATGTTATAATGATAATGTCAAGCTTTATAATCTTATAAATTTAGTAATCACTTCATTACAATTTTTTAAAATTATGTAACAGGTTGAATCCATGCCATGCCTATGGGATCCTACATGCCCTGAATATATGCAAAAAAACAAGAGGATAGACTGTTGGGGAACAATCTGTGCAGAACTGTTCCCACAATGGCATGAGGCTGATGCAGCCTTACAACATAAAATTGGTATATTTGTTGTTTAAATTAATTATTTTATAATTTTACTCTAATTTTTAGAATTATTTTTTCATTTTTGTTTTTTTTTTCCTTGCAAAATTAAAATAGAGCTTGATGTGCGGAAAAGGTGGCGTTCTGTTAAGGACAGATTTCACAAGCGGAGGAATGAGGGCATGAAAAGTGGCAGTTCACCGAAAAAACCCAATTTCATCTATTATGATGAACTGTCATTTTTATGCACAAGTCGGAAAACTAGAGAGTAAGTATTCATGTAACAGTATGTTAACATTGTTTTATAAAAATAATGTTATCATCACAATAAATTACATTGTATTTAATTGATTTTTATGTTTTTTTTCCCTTCAACAGAACTTCAGGAAATGTAGCAGCAGAAACACCTGTTGATGATGAAGAAGGGCAAGAGAGCCTTCATCAACAACAGCAGGAAGGGCCATCAGGCAATATAGAACAAATTTCCTCTGAAAATGAAGGGGAGATAGAAATTGGTAGTGTCCCAGAGAAATAACCAGCTAGACCTACACCAATTACCTCAGGTCCCACAAAATATATCAAGCCAAAAAACAAAAGAAAAAACACCAAAAATATACAATTAGAGGAGGAAGTTATTTGTAACGAAACATTAAAATTATTGAATACTAGTGCCCAAGAAGATGACATTGATCATTTTGGCATTAGTATTGCAGGTAGAATTAGAAAAATTAAAGATGTTAAGAAAAAAAATACATGCATGACAGCCATATGTGGGATGCTGACTTGCTATGAGGAAGAGGGTAGTTTCCCTTCATCAGGCTCAATTATTTCTAAAATTGAACAGATTTTTGACGAAGTCAAAAACCCACCAGCCCAAAAGAATACTGCAACTATTGCCCCAAACCCAATCTACATACCAAAACCTTATTCTCTAAATCAAAATACCTATAATCAAAATGTGCACCAACAATATTTGCAACAAGCCATACAAACTCAAAAACCACAATCTAGCCAAATGAATATACAACCCCCGTTAAATGTAAATTTGCATTCACAACAACAACCTCATTGATATTTCAGCAGCCAATTATTTTCGGATCATTAATTTCATAATGTTCTAATCTTATTTTTCTGTGTGCTGTTTATAAAAAATTATGTATTCTTCATACATATAAATTATATGTTGCACATATGTTGTAATGTGCTTAAAAATGGCTTTGACGTTAATAAAGCTTAGTAAAGAAATAAATTAATTTTTTGCACCAAAATCTGTGTTTGTATACTTTAATTTTGCTACATATGAAGTGTTTTCATGTTCAAACTTGATGATTTTAGAGTTATCATTGCTTCAGGAAATGACATCATAACAAATTAACATAAACTAGACAGGAAAGGCAGACATTTTTGTATTTGAATCATTTAACTTTATTTTTGAGTTCAATGACATGACAAACGCATATGCGTTTTTTAGAAGAAAAACGCATGTAAAAAGCGCTAAAAACGCACTAAAAACGCTAAAAAAACGCATGCGTTTTTAGCGCTAAAAAATGGTCAAAAGCCATTTGGTCAAAAACCAAGGGAAGGAAAACGTGCAGAATAAACTGCAGGTACTCCGACGCAACGTGCGCACATAGCCTAAGGCGGGCTTTGCACACTACGACATCGCAGCCCGATGCTGCGATGCCGAGTGCGATAGTGCCCGCCCCCGTCGCAGCAGCGATATGTGGTGATAGCTGGCGTAGCGAAAGTTATCGCTACGCCAGCTTCACACACACACTCATCTGCCGTGCGACGTCCCTGTGGCCGGCGACCCGCCTCCTTGTTAAGGGGGCGGGTCGTGCGGCGTCACTGTGACGTCACACGGCAGGTGGCCAATCAGAGCGGAGGGGCGGAGATGAGCAGGATGTCAACATCCTGCCCACCTCCTTCCTTCCGCATATCCTACGGAAGCCGCAGTGAGGCCGGTAGGAGACGTTCCTCGCTCCTGCGGCTTCATACACAGCGATGTGTGCTGCCGCAGGAGCGAGGAACAACATCGGACCGTCGCGTCAGCGTAATCATGGATTACGCCGACGCTGCACCGATGATACGATTACGACGCTTTTGCGCTCGTTAATCGTATCATCCAGCCTTTACACACTGCGATGTCGCATGCGATGCCGGAAGTGCGTCATTTTCAATTTGACCCCACCGACATCGCACCTGCGATGTCGCAGTGTGCAAAGTGCCCCTTAGAGTCTCCCTTCAACCTTAAAACTATGAAATTTTGAAACTATGAAATATGGAGAAATAGTGAAAAAAGTGCAATTGCACAAGTGTTTTGGGTTTTCTTAATCACCATGTTCACTATATGGTAAAACTGATATGTCAGTCATTGGTGTGAGTTCGTAGATACCAAACATGGACACATTAACTTTTATATAAGGGGTGGAAAAAAATTCAGAAGTTTGTCCAAAGAAAGTATTCCACATTTGTTGCCATATTCCAAGACTCGTAGCATTCTCATTTTTTGGGACCTGGGGCTCATTGATGGTTTATTTTTTGTGTCTTGAGCTGAAGTTTTTAATTATACTATTTTTTAATAGATGCACTGTTTTGATCGCCTGGTATTGCATTTAAAATAAATTATACAGCAACCAAAATACGTAATTGTGGTGTTTGGAATATGTTTCTCTCCATGATGTGAACCGATCAGAATTGATTTTATGTTTTGATAGAACAAGCATTTATGAACCAGAAACACCAAATATGTGTAGTATTTTATTTTTATAACTGTTTTATTTTCAATGGATTATAAGGGGGGTAATTTGAACTATTAGGCTTTTTTATTTTTTCATATTTTTAAAACTTTTTTTCATTTTTTATTCATTTTATTAGTTCCTCTAGGGGACTTTATGACTGCACACTCCGATTGTGTCATGACGTGTGCCTCCATGTGCTATGCCAGAAATCTCAGTCTAGTCAGTGACCTGAGTGAGATTTCTAACATTGGAAACACCACATATCATCATGAATAAGACAAGCCATGGCATCCCACTTCAGCTCTGCCCATTTCTACAGAGCTGGGAGAAACTCCAGATACCAAAAGTTGCAAACTTTAGACACCACTCTGGGATGCACCTAAATTTTGCAACTTTTTAAACCTTTAATGGCAGAATTCTGGAGTGAATGCATGGGTGAATCGGCTTAAATTTCTTTCCTGCAGTTTTGTAATTGTGTGAATTAACTAATTTTCTTTTAAGGGAATCTGTCACCAGGTTTTTGACACCTAACCTTAGAGAAGCATAACGTAGGGGCAGAGATCCTGATTCCAGTGGTGTGTCACTTACTGAGCTGTTTAGTGTAGTTTTGATAAAATCACTGTTTAATCAGCAGTAGATTATCATTAGCGGACTACTTGGCGTGTTATCAGGTAGTCCAGCATATTCATGAGCTCTGTATAACTGCTATATCTTAGGCCTCTTTCACACGTCAGTGATTCTGGTATGTTTGTGCTTTTTTTTAAACGTACCAGAATCACTGACATACGCAGACCCATTATAATGAATGGGTCTGCTCACACGTCAGTGATTTTTCACTGCACGTGTCTCCGTGCGGCGTACCCGCGTGTGCGTGTTTGCCGCACGGAGACATGTCCATTTTTTTCTGGCATCACTGATGTCCCACGGACCACGCAGTGGTGTGGTCTGTGAAACACGTGCCAGAAAAAAACGTGCTTTTAAAATAAAAAACATTTTTACTCACCCGGCGTCCAGCGATGTCCTCTGCAGCCCGTTCTGCCGGCTGCTTCTGAGCCGGCTCATTATTGGCGCGCATATTCATGATGCGCGACACAGCCGACCCGGAAGCAGCTGCTGCGGGGGTCACCGCCGGCCGGATGTTGCACCGCGTGAGCGATCAGCACCATGGACAGCGGGAGCGCGCACAGGTGAGTTGATTACTAAGTGCAATCACGGGCCATGGAGAACGGAGCCCGGATTGCACTTAGACAACCCTCGTATGCCGTGATTCACAGCACACGCAGGGACATGTGCGTGTTTTACACGCCAGTGAAAAACATCAGTGTTTTTCACTGACGTGTGAAACGGGCCTTAAGCAGAGAAAAATTGATTTTATCAAAATGACAGCAAACAGCTCAGTAAGTGACACATCGCTGGAATCAGGGTCTCTGTCTCTACATCATGCTGCTTTGAGATGAGGTAGCAAAAACCTGGTGACAGATTCCCTTTAATAACTTCCATTCCAAAAACGTAATGGGTTTGTCCTCGATTAACATAACATTTTGAGCCCTAAGTGAACCAATTTGATAAAAAAAACCCTGAAAGCATTTAAGACTGGTTATTAGCAAGTAGCCAAGTAATTACAAACATTTTTAGATTACTGCAAGCTTTTTTAACAAGTTTAAATGTGATGTCAGCTTGTAAGAAAGCTGAAGAAGATACAAGTTTTTTGGTAATTTCAATTCAGATTTATTGGGGCAAAAAAGGTTAATAACAGAATATTCATATTGCACATTTTACTGATTATAAATGACAAGTATTACTGTAGAAATGCAAACTAATAAGAAAAAAAAACTTAAGCCCAAGTAATTATTTATAATATTGTATGGCTGTGTAATTATATTTTTCACCTTTAAAAAGTTTTATTACAAATGTGCTTTAAGAGAACAAGTAGAGAAATAAAAGCTATAATTGTTCTTAATTATAGCGAAGTGTAATTGCACTTAGTTGCATAATGTATCATATCAGAGGTAGTTAGCACTTACAGGAATACTGGCATGCATACATGTGTATTCATCTGTACGAGAAGAAGTATGGTTCCATGAATATTTTATTAACTATAATTTAGATGTTTTGCATTGATTTTTCTAGCATGAATATGATTTGTGTCTACATGGCTATTGAAGAGATATATTTATCTTCTTGTTATAATGTAATGCAATTGACATAATTCCTAAGGCATAAATGAAAAACTCCAAGCCATGTGATGCTGAGTATTTTAACCCCTTGAGATGTATTAAGAGTCATTAGTGGTTTGTACCTATTGTAAAAAAAGATGGGTCTCATATATTCAAATATGAAGGACAGACATATGCATAGCTTTTGAGCAACAAAAGAAGGGATTTGAATTGAAAAGATGTCACAGTATGTGTTAGGTGGTGTAAATCATCCAAACCATTCTTAAAGTGATGAGCAACCTATTGATAGTTTAACATTTATATATCCTTTACACATATATGGCCCTCATCTTTTGAAAGATCCGTAAACAAATAGCTTTCCCAGTAGGCCGCCTCCTCAAAACGTCAACAATATAATTGCAACAACAGTCTACTTATTAAAAAGATGTTATCTGCATTAGATGGTCTCCTAAATAGAGATGAGCGAACCGGTCCCGGTTCGGCTCGAGGCGGTTCGCCGAACGGGGGGTCTGGCTCGAGTTCGGCTCGTCGAACGTTCGACGAACCGAACTCGAGCCCATAGGAAACAATGGCAGGCAATCACAAACACAGTAAAACACCTAGAAAACACCCTGAAAGGTGTCCAAAAGGTGACAAACAACTCACAACATAACACAAACACATGGGAAAGTGACAAGGACATATACTCATGTGAAAACAAAACAGCTGGACAAGGAAAAAGAGGGAGACACACAGATATATGAGTATATGCAAAGAAACATCGATTCCATTATTGTGCAACTTGAGCCCTGCTCATTTTAGGCTTCCAATCTGGATAAATTGCCTGAGCTCGCCACGTACGCCTTGAGGATCTTGTCGTGTCCTGCAGCCAGCGTTCTCTCGGAACCTGTCTTCAGTGCTGCTGGGGGTCTGCTGGCAGATAAGCACACGTGTCTGTCCACTGACAATGTGGACCTGGCTCTCAGAGGACTTTTCTTCCCCTGGGTCAGCCAGGGGAGGCGAAAGGCACGCGTATTTTTGAGAGTGCTTCATGCAAAGCATCTTTTTCTTTGTCAAAAGGGGGGCTCAACCGATGCCAGTCAAGTGGGGTGTGTGTGGCCCAGTTAGTGGCAACGAGGGAGACTGTGGTTGGAGTCCCCTCGCTGTGTCTCTAAAAGAACCAAGATGAACAAGTCATGGCTCTCAGAGGACTTTTCTTCCCCTGGGTCAGCCAGGGGACGGGAAAGGCACGCGTATTTTTGAGAGTGCTTCATGCAAAGCATCTTTTTCTTTTTCAAAAGGGGGCTCAACCGATGCCAGTCAAGTGGGGTGTGTGTGGCCCAGTTAGTGGCAACGAGGGAGACTGTGGTTGGAGTCCCCTCGCTGTGTCTCTAAAAGAACCAAGATGAACAAGTCATGGCTCTCAGAGGACTTTTCTTCCCCTGGGTCAGCCAGGGGACGGGAAAGGCACGCGTATTTTTGAGAGTGCTTCATGCAAAGCATCTTTTTCTTTTTCAAAAGGGGGCTCAACCGATGCCAGTCAAGTGGGGTGTGTGTGGCCCAGTTAGTGGCAACGAGGGAGACTGTGGTTGGAGTCCCCTCGCTGTGTCTCTAAAAGAACCAAGATGAACAAGTCATGGCTCTCAGAGGACTTTTCTTCCCCTGGGTCAGCCAGGGGACGGGAAAGGCACGCGTATTTTTGAGAGTGCTTCATGCAAAGCATCTTTTTCTTTGTCAAAAGGGGGGGTCAACCGATGCCAGTCAAGTGGGGTGTGTGTGGCCCAGTTAGTGGCAACGAGGGAGACTGTGGTTGGAGTCCCCTCGCTGTGTCTCTAAAAGAACCAAGATGAACAAGTCATGGCTCTCAGAGGACTTTTCTTCCCCTGGGTCAGCCAGGGGACGGGAAAGGCACGCGTATTTTTGAGAGTGCTTCATGCAAAGCATCTTTTTCTTTTTCAAAAGGGGGCTCAACCGATGCCAGTCAAGTGGGGTGTGTGTGGCCCAGTTAGTGGCAACGAGGGAGACTGTGGTTGGAGTCCCCTCGCTGTGTCTCTAAAAGAACCAAGATGAACAAGTCATGGCTCTCAGAGGACTTTTCTTCCCCTGGGTCAGCCAGGGGACGGGAAAGGCACGCGTATTTTTGAGAGTGCTTCATGCAAAGCATCTTTTTCTTTGTCAAAAGGGGGGGTCAACCGATGCCAGTCAAGTGGGGTGTGTGTGGCCCAGTTAGTGGCAACGAGGGAGACTGTGGTTGGAGTCCCCTCGCTGTGTCTCTAAAAGAACCAAGATGAACAAGTCATGGCTCTCAGAGGACTTTTCTTCCCCTGGGTCAGCCAGGGGACGGGAAAGGCACGCGTATTTTTGAGAGTGCTTCATGCAAAGCATCTTTTTCTTTGTCAAAAGGGGGGGTCAACCGATGCCAGTCAAGTGGGGTGTGTGTGGCCCAGTTAGTGGCAACGAGGGAGACTGTGGTTGGAGTCCCCTCGCTGTGTCTCTAAAAGAACCAAGATGAACAAGTCATGGCTCTCAGAGGACTTTTCTTCACCTGGGTCAGCCAGGGGACGGGAAAGGCACGCGTATTTTTGAGAGTGCTTCATGCAAAGCATCTTTTTCTTTGTCAAAAGGGGGGGTCAACCGATGCCAGTCAAGTGGGGTGTGTGTGGCCCAGTTAGTGGCAACGAGGGAGACTGTGGTTGGAGTCCCCTCGCTGTGTCTCTAAAAGAACCAAGATGAACAAGTCATGGCTCTCAGAGGACTTTTCTTCCCCTGGGTCAGCCAGGGGACGGGAAAGGCACGCGTATTTTTGAGAGTGCTTCATGCAAAGCATCTTTTTCTTTTTCAAAAGGGTGCTCAACCGATGCCAGTCAAGTGGGGTGTGTGTGGCCCAGTTAGTGGCAACGAGGGAGACTGTGGTTGGAGTCCCCTCGCTGTGTCTCTAAAAGAACCAAGATGAACAAGTCATGGCTCTCAGAGGACTTTTCTTCCCCTGGGTCAGCCAGGGGACGGGAAAGGCACGCGTATTTTTGAGAGTGCTTCATGCAAAGCATCTTTTTCTTTTTCAAAAGGGGGCTCAACCGATGCCAGTCAAGTGGGGTGTGTGTGGCCCAGTTAGTGGCAACGAGGGAGACTGTGGTTGGAGTCCCCTCGCTGTGTCTCTAAAAGAACCAAGATGAACAAGTCATGGCTCTCAGAGGACTTTTCTTCCCCTGGGTCAGCCAGGGGACGGGAAAGGCACGCGTATTTTTGAGAGTGCTTCATGCAAAGCATCTTTTTCTTTTTCAAAAGGGGGCTCAACCGATGCCAGTCAAGTGGGGTGTGTGTGGCCCAGTTAGTGGCAACGAGGGAGACTGTGGTTGGAGTCCCCTCGCTGTGTCTCTAAAAGAACCAAGATGAACAAGTCATGGCTCTCAGAGGACTTTTCTTCCCCTGGGTCAGCCAGGGGACGGGAAAGGCACGCGTATTTTTGAGAGTGCTTCATGCAAAGCATCTTTTTCTTTTTCAAAAGGGGGCTCAACCGATGCCAGTCAAGTGGGGTGTGTGTGGCCCAGTTAGTGGCAACGAGGGAGACTGTGGTTGGAGTCCCCTCGCTGTGTCTCTAAAAGAACCAAGATGAACAAGTCATGGCTCTCAGAGGACTTTTCTTCCCCTGGGTCAGCCAGGGGACGGGAAAGGCACGCGTATTTTTGAGAGTGCTTCATGCAAAGCATCTTTTTCTTTTTCAAAAGGGGGCTCAACCGATGCCAGTCAAGTGGGGTGTGTGTGGCCCAGTTAGTGGCAACGAGGGAGACTGTGGTTGGAGTCCCCTCGCTGTGTTTTACATGCTTTTAGAAGGGCATGAAATGGCTTGGAGGTTGACTTTCATCATATGCAAACTGTTGGCTACCAAAATGCTGCCTTTCCAACAACTGTGGTTATAGGCAATGAGGAACATACTGATGAAGATGAGACGCAGATACCCGATTGGGATGACAACTTAAATATTCGGTCAGGGCAAGAAGAAACTCGGTCTGAGGGGTAGGGGAGTGCAAACACAACAATTGATGATTAAGTTCTAGATCACACCTACTGTCAACCCACAGTCAGACACTCGAGGAGGTCAACAGAGGCGGTGGAGGAGGATGCAACCGACGTCGAAGTAACCTGGCGCCTTCCTGGACACAGTCGGAGCACTGGTAGCACGTCTACAACTGCATCCTCAGCCACCACTCTGCCTCTGAGCATTATTCGGGGTGGATCAACAGGTCGCATGGCCTCTAAGCCTTGCCTAGCCAGGTCCTTTTTTGACATAGAAAAAGATCGCCCAAATTATGTGATCTGTAAAATTTGTCATGGTTCTCTTAGTAGAGGTCAAAACCTCAGCAGTTTGACAACTTCTTCCATGAATCGTCACATGAATAAATATCATATGGCCCGATGGGAAGCTCACCGTGCTGCAATGCGGCCTAGCGGAGCGAACCATCCACCGCCTGCCCCTTCCAGTGCATCCGCGCGCTCGTCATCTTCTAGGACTGTGGGGACAGCTGTCACACCTGTTTTTCCACCCACAACTTCCACCACTGTAACCGCAACAGGCAGTTTGCTTGGTAGGTCGTCAGTTGGTTTGGAAGGGGAAACAAGTGAGTGTGTACAGCTCTCTCAGACATCGATAGCACCAACTTTGGATGAAGGCAACATCATGTCTCCGCCTGCACTTTCCTCACAAAGCTGCATTTTTCCAGGGACACCCGACTCAACACCGTCTACACACAGCAGCCAGATCTCTGTCCCTCAGATGTGGTCAAATAAAAGGCCACTTCCTGCGACCCATGACAAAGCGAAGAGGTTGACTCTATCCCTCTGTAAGCTGTTGACTACAGAAATGCTGCCTTTCCGCCTAGTGGACACACAGGATTTTAGAGACCTTATGTCTGTCGCTGTGCCCCAGTACCAGATGCCTAGTCGCCACTACTTCTCTAAGAAAGGTGTGCCCGCGCTACACCAGCATGTCGCACACAACATCACCGCTTCCTTGAGAAACTCTGTGTGTGAACGGGTGCATTTCACCACCGATACTTGGACCAGTAAGCATGGACAGGGACGTTACATGTCGCTGACTGGCCACTGGGTAACTATGGTGATAGATGGTGAAGGGTCTGCTGCACAAGTCTTGCCGTCCCCACGACTTGTGTGTCAATCCTCTGTCTGTCCAAGTTCCGCCACTGCTTCTGCATCCTCCACCTCATCTGGGTCCTCCACCTCCGCCCCAAGCCTGCCTGGTCAGGCCACCAGCGTTCTCACTGCGCAGAAGGAATCACGCACCCCTCATTACTATGCTGGTAGCAGAGCGCAACGGCATCAGGCGGTCTTTAGCTTGACATGTCTTTGAAATAGGAGTCACACAGCGACTGAGTTGTGGGCAGCTCTGGAGACTGATTTTGATAAATGGTTGTCTCCACTCAACCTGCAGCCTGGTAAGGCCGTGTGCGACAATGCTGCAAACCTGGGTGCGGCCCTTCGCCTGGGCAAGGTGACACACGTGCCTTGTATGGCTCACGTGTTTAACCTTGTTGTCCAGCAATTTTTAACACACTATCCCGGCCTAGATGGCCTTCTGACCAGGGCACGGAAACTGTCTGCAGTGCTCACTTCCGCCGTTCAACCGCCGCACCTGAGCGACTTGCATCGCTCCAGAAGTCTTTCGGCCTGCCGGTTCATCGCCTGAAATGCGATGTGGCGACACGCTGGAATTCAACTCTCCACATGTTACAGCGACTGTGGCAGCACCGGCGAGCCCTGGTGCAATACGTCATGATGTATAGCCTGGGCCAACGAGATGCAGAAGTGGGGCAGATCACCCTGATGGAGTGATCTCAGATCAAGGACCTATGCACCCTTCTGCACAGTTTCGACATGGCGACGAATATGTTTAGCGCTGACAATGCCATTATCAGCATGACGATTACAGTCATTTACATGCTGGAGCACACGCTAAACACTATTCGTAGTCAGGGGGTGGGACAACAGGAAGGGGAGGAACTACAGGAGGATTCATATGCGCAAGACACAACAACATCACCAAGGTCCAGACGTTCATCATCACCAACGCGGCAGGCATGGGACCATGGGGGACAGGGATCAACAAGGGCGCATGGTAGCAGGTGAGATGTTGAGGAAGGTGCAGGAGGACATGAAGATATGGAGGACGAACTGTCCATGGACATGGAAGACTCAGCAGATGAGGGGGACCTTGGTCAAATTTCAGTTGAAAGAGGTTGGGGGGAGATGACAGAGGAAGAAAGAACGGTTAGCACCTCTATGCCACAAACACAGCGTGGACTTGGTGCGCATGGCTGCGCAAGACACATGAGTGCCTTCTTGTTGCACTACCTCCAACATGACCCTCGTATTGTCAAAATTAGAAGTGATGATGACTACTGGCTTGCCACACTATTAGATCCCCGGGACAAGTCCAAATTTTGTGACATAATTCCACCCATAGAAAGGGACGCACGTATGCAGGAGTATCAGCAGAAGCTGTTACTCGATCTTAGCTCGGCTTTTCCACCAAACAACCGTGCAGGTGAAGGGAGTGATTCTCCCAGTTGTAACTTGACAAACATGGGACGGCCTCGTCATCTTCAACAGTCTACCCGTACCAGTAGGACCGTATCTGGTGCTGGTAACAGCAATTTTATGGAATCTTTTCATAATTTTTTTAGACCCTCCTTTGCAAGGCCACCAGAGACAACAAGTCTGACACATAGTCAACGGATGGAGAGGATGATACAGGAGTATCTCCAAATGAACATCGATGCAATGACTTTGCAAATGGAGCCTTGCTCCTTTTGTGCTTCAAATCTAGAAAAATGTCAAGAGCTCTCCAGTTACGCCTCGAAGATTTTGTCGTGTCCAGCTGCCAGCGTTGTCTCTGAACGTGTCTTCAGTGCTGCTGGGTGTGTGCTGACAGATAAGCGCACGCGTCTGTCCAGTGACAATGTGGACAGACTGACGTTCATCAAAATGAACAAGTCATGGATCCAGAAGGAATTTACTACCCCTGTGTCATCCTGGGGAGAGTAAATGCTTGTGGATTTGGAATGTGCTTGATGCAAATCAAAACATCCTGTTTGCAACTAGGGCACAAGTGCTGCCACTGATAAGGTGTCTGTGTGGGGCCCAATTTTTGGAAAAAAAGGGAGACTCCGCTTGGAGTAACCCTTGCTTGCTGTGTTTTTTAAAAATGATACAAGATGAACAGATCTGAAGGCAAGATGAAGCCAACATCATGTCTCCGCCTGCACTTTTCTCACAAACCTGCATTTTTCCAGGGACACCCTACTCAACACCGTCTACAGACAGCAGCCAGATCTCTGTCCCTCAGATGTGGTCAAATAAAAGGCCACTTACTGCGACCCATGACAAAGCTAAGTGGTTGACTCTATCCCTCTGTAAGCTGTTGGCTACCGAAATGCTGCCTTTACGCGTAGTGGACACACAGGATTTTACAGACCTTATGTCTGTCGCTGTGCCCCAGTACCAGATGCCCAATCACCACTGCTTCTCCAAGAAAAGCATGCCCGCGCTACACCGGCATGTCGCACACAACATCACCACTTCCTTGAGAAAATCTGTGTGCGACAGGGTGCATTTCAACACAGATACTTGGACCAGTAAGCATAGACAGGGTCATTACATGTCACTGACTGGGCACTGGCAAACTATGGTGAGAGATGGAGAAGGGTCTGCTGTACAAGTCTTGCCGTCCCCACGAGTTGTTTCAATCCTTGTTCTGTATGTAGAAGTTAATACACTGCTTCTGCCTCTTCAACCTCGTGTGGGTCCTCTACCTTTGCGCAAACCCTGTGTGGTCAGGCCACCCTTCCTTGCAACTGCGCACAAGGACTACCACACACCTCCTTACTATGCTGGCAGCAGAGCTCAATGCCATCAGGCGGTCAAAGTTTTACTTTGAAATGTATGGGAAATGTGAGTCACACCGCTATTACAGAGAATAGTAGTCAGGCAGGGTCAAAACATTAATTGAGGAACAGGAACAGAATGGGACGGCCAGGACTTAATCAGAAAACAAGCAGAGGTGAAATGCGTATCGGCCAACAAGGTACATAAACAGCAAGCAGGAAAAGTAGTCAGGTAACAAGCACACAAAATCATAAAACTGAACTGGGGGTAAAATTAACCAGAGGTTCATAGCTATGTCTGGCAGTGGTCTGCAGACAGGATGGGCATAAAAAAGGGTGTGGTGTCTTCCCATTGGTTGTAGCTGAATGATGGTATTTCATCTGTGAGATACCCACCAGCTACATTCAGCCAGAGATTCTGCATCTGTCAAGGTAATGCAGCCCAGTGGGTGAGCATAACCTGCGTCCACCTGCGCCGCTGGCATCGACTACTCTCCCATCATCAGCACTATTCATGAAAGGAACACGTTGTCACCTGGCGACCGGAGTACAAATTGACGGAGCGGACTCCGTTGGTGACTTAACAGCCGTGTGCGGCAATGATGCAAACCTGGCTGCGGGCCATCCTCAGGGCAATGTGACACACGTGCCTTTTATGGCTCACGTGTTGATCCGAATTCTCCAGCAATTTTTAAAACACCATCACGGCCTACATGGCCTTGTGCAGCGGGCACGCTCGCTATGTGCTCACTTCCATCGTGCGCACACAGCAGCTCAACAACTTTCATCACTCCGGAAGTCTTAGGGTCTGGCAGTTAAACGCCGGAAATGCGATGTTCCGACACGCAGGAATTGGAATCTGCACATGTTGCAGCGTGTGTGGCAGCACCGCAGAGCCCTGCTGAAATACGGTAAGACATATAGCCTGGGATAAGTTGATCCAGAGGTGGTGCAGATCACGCTGCTGGAGTGGTGTCAGATCAAGGACCTATGCACCCTGCTACACAGTTTTGAAATGTCGACGAAGATGTTTAGCACTGGCAATGTCATTCTCAGCGTGACAATTCTGGTCATCTACATGATGGAGCACACTGTAATTATTATTCGGAGTCAGGTGTTGGGACAAGAGGAAGGGGAGGAAGTACAGGAGGAGTCATATGCGGAAGGGATAACAAGATCTACGAGGTCCAGATGGTCAGCGGCACCTATGCGGCAGTCATGGTGAGGGAGAGGGATTAACAAGGGCGCATAGTATCAGCAAAAAGTGTTGATGAAAGTGCAGGAGCCCATGAAGAAATGGAGGACGAACTGGCGATGGGCATGGAAGACTCAGCAGATGAGTGAGAGCTTGCTCACATTTCGGTTGTGCGAGGTTGTGGGTAGAGGGCAGAGGAAGGATGCACGATTCTCACCTCTCTGCCACCAACACACCAAGGACTTGGTCCTCCTGGATGCACAAGACACATGAGCGCCTTCTTGCTGCACTACCTACATGACCCTCGGATTGTATGAATTTGAAGTAATCCTGAATACTGGGTTGCCACACTGTTAGATCCCCGGTACAAGACAAAATTTGGCGAACTAATTCCTGCCATAGAAATAGACGCACGTATACAGGAGTATCTGCAGAATGTGGTACGCAATCTTAGATCTACTTTTCCACTAAACACCAGTGCTGCACAGAGTGAATCTCAACACTTTGTCATGGATAGGAGGAAATGGTCTTTTACTTGTCCACATCGGAGGGACCGAGGGATGGCTGCTGTGCTGAGATGGCGTTGAGTACGGTGTCCCTGCACAGTTGCACTTTTGGTCATATCCCAAAATGAGTTGAAAAAGGACAGATGCTGTTGGAAAGGGGAACAGGTGTGTTGGAAAGGGGAAAAAAATTTTGGTCCGTGGATTTGGTGGTTAAACAACTGTAACATTTGCTGAAGAAACAACATCTGTTACAGTGGGACTGGCAGATTTGGATAAAGTGGTATATAATCTGTGACCGCTATATAACAAAAATTAATAAGAAAAGAAAGAGAAAGGTATATATCACCTTCAGCAGTCAGTGTCCACCGTGCTCCCAGTTGGAAAAGGAGAGGTTGGCAACTTGAAGGTTTGGTGGAGGATACAGAGCTGTGTGGCTATGAAACTAATAGTAGCCTGAACCGAGTTAGACGCCATTCGGATCTGGAGACTGTGAGCCCTGTTAGCGTCACAGGGTCCACATGCCCACCCAGCCCAGGAACTCCCTGTTAACAACACAGGGGCCATTGAGTACGCTGACCGTGTGCGTAGGGGCCACACCTGTGGACAGCAGGCGCATCAGCAGCAGCAGGCCTGTTAATGCCACTGGGCTGCACAAGCAGGACTGTTAGGACAGGAGCTGGTCTTAACCGTTCTGCGTTACCAACTGTGGTGGTGGCCTGCATCCACCACCCTATCCCTGCCTACCTCTGGCCTAAAGCCGCAATGGGTTCAACACATGGAGGTGTGCTCTTTCGGAGCATAATAGAAGACTGCGCACCTCCTTGTTGGCTCCAGCCCCTTTTATAACCTGGGTCCGCCCCAAACCAGGGTGAACCACAATGCACCTCCTGGAGACAAAAGCAGAGTGACACGTCATGAGTGGCATAACTAGCGTCCTATTTGGAAACGCAACTTCAATGATGACCTCATGGCTGCCATGACCCAAACACCTCACCAGTCATCGTCTGACCATCAATAATGCGGTGACAAGTCATAGGTGTGGGCCTCTGCAAGCCATTTGGGAGGACACCTGATGCCCTGTGGTCTATATGGGACCCCCACATCAGGGCCAGGGCCAAAGAGTTCATTACCGGACCTAGTCTCTGATGCAGGAAGTGCCTGAGCATGCTCAGTAGCATGAAATACAGTCTCTGAAAAAAGACTATCAGCTTTAGCATGGTGTCTAGGCACAAAACAGGACTTAGACCCGGCACAGAATGCAAGCACCTGTGCAAAGAGGCTTTTCACACTTAGTGTGGGAGCATGCGCTGTATCCCGAAATGAAGACTTAGCGTCAGGAATGGCACAGTCAGGCTGAGCATACTCACTAGGCGAAACACTGTAATTATGCTGCAGCTGGGGTACATCGGCACACGCATGCGCACTAGCTGCCTCTCCACACTTAGACGTGGAGGGGAAATTTGTCTTGGAGATGCTGTCTATGAACAGAAGGAAAAGCTAAAGGAAGCCTGACTTTCTATCCCTCCGAATTATGAAATGCAGCAATGAATTCCATGAGTTTGCTATAACATTAGCGTAGCTAAATGTGCATGAGGGTGTGATGTAGAGGTGCTAGAAATAGCTTGTCACCAGTGGGGCACTAATGGAATACAACAGCCAGTTCTATGATGCCACAAAATGGCAGTATTTTGTGCTATCATTATAGCTTATTAAAAACAGAGCACGAGGTTGTCATGCAGAGGTGCTGCACATAGATTTGCAGTAGTGTGAATAGACAAAAGTACAATAGCCACGTTTAGGATACAACTAGGTACACTGAGTGTTTGCTACTATAAATGGCTGAGTTTAAAAAAGTTTGAGTGTGCAATGCAGGCAGACGTGCTGCAAATAACGTTCCAATACTGTGAATTGACAAAAGTACAATAGCCACGTTTAGGATACAACTAGGTACACTGAGTGTTTGCTACTATAAATGGCTGAGTTTAAAAAAGTTTGAGTGTGCAATGCAGGCAGACGTGCTGCAAATAACGTTCCAATACTGTGAATTGACAAAAGTACAATAGCCACGTTTAGGATACAACTAGGTACAGTGAGTGTTTGCTAGTATAATGGCTGAGTTTAAAAAAGTTAGAGTGTGCAATGCAGGCAGACGTGCTGCAAATATCGTTCCAATACTGTGAATAGACAAAAGTAAAATAGCCACGTTTAGGATACAACTAGGTACACTGAGTGTTTGCTAGTATAATGGCTGAGTTTAAAAAAGTTAGAGTGTGCAATGCAGGCAGACGTGCTGCAAATAACGTTCCAATACTGTGAATAGACAAAAGTACAATAGCCACGTTTAGGATACAACTAGGTACACTGAGTGTTTGCTACTATAAATGGCTGAGTTTAAAAAAGTTTGAGTGTGCAATGCAGGCAGACGTGCTGCAAATAACGTTCCAATACTGTGAATTGACAAAAGTACAATAGCCACGTTTAGGATACAACTAGGTACAGTGAGTGTTTGCTAGTATAATGGCTGAGTTTAAAAAAGTTTGAGTGTGCAATGCAGGCAGACGTGCTGCAAATAACGTTCCAATACTGTGAATTGACAAAAGTACAATAGCCACGTTTAGGATACAACTAGGTACAGTGAGTGTTTGCTAGTATAATGGCTGAGTTTAAAAAAGTTTGAGTGTGCAATGCAGGCAGACGTGCTGCAAATAACGTTCCAATACTGTGAATTGACAAAAGTACAATAGCCACGTTTAGGATACAACTAGGTACAGTGAGTGTTTGCTAGTATAATGGCTGAGTTTAAAAAAGTTAGAGTGTGCAATGCAGGCAGACGTGCTGCAAATATCATTCCAATACTGTGAATAGACAAAAGTAAAATAGCCACGTTTAGGATACAACTAGGTACACTGAGTGTTTGCTAGTATAATGGCTGAGTTTAAAAAAGTTAGAGTGTGCAATGCAGGCAGACGTGCTGCAAATAACGTTCCAATACTGTGAATAGACAAAAGTACAATAGCCACGTTTAGGATACAACTAGGTACACTGAGTGTTTGCTACTATAAATGGCTGAGTTTAAAAAAGTTTGAGTGTGCAATGCAGGCAGACGTGCTGCAAATAACGTTCCAATACTGTGAATTGACAAAAGTACAATAGCCACGTTTAGGATACAACTAGGTACACTGAGTGTTTGCTACTATAAATGGCTGAGTTTAAAAAAGTTTGAGTGTGCAATGCAGGCAGACGTGCTGCAAATAACGTTCCAATACTGTGAATTGACAAAAGTACAATAGCCACGTTTAGGATACAACTAGGTACACTGAGTGTTTGCTAGTATAATGGCTGAGTTTAAAAAAGTTAGAGTGTGCAATGCAGGCAGACGTGCTGCAAATATCGTTCCAATACTGTGAATAGACAAAAGTACAATAGCCACGTTTAGGATACAACTAGGTACACTGAGTGTTTGCTACTATAAATGGCTGAGTTTAAAAAAGTTTGAGTGTGCAATGCAGGCAGACGTGCTGCAAATAACGTTCCAATACTGTGAATTGACAAAAGTACAATAGCCACGTTTAGGATACAACTAGGTACACTGAGTGTTTGCTACTATAAATGGCTGAGTTTAAAAAAGTTAGAGTGTGCAATGCAGGCAGACGTGCTGCAAATATCGTTCCAATACTGTGAATAGACAAAAGTACAATAGCCACGTTTAGGATACAACTAGGTACACTGAGTGTTTGCTAGTATAATGGCTTAGTAACAATGAGTTGTAGTGTGCAATGCAGGCAGACGTGCTCTGCAAATGTCTTTGCACTAGTGGGACTATAGCAAAGTCCAATAGCCACGTTTAGGATGCCACTAGGTACACTGAGTGTTTGCTAGTAAAATTGCTTAGTTTAAAAAAGTTGGAGTGTGCAATGCAGGCAGATGTGCTCTGCTAATATCTTTGCACTAGTGGGACTATAGCAAAGTCCAATAGCCACGTATAGGATGCCACTAGGTACACTGAGTGTTTGCTAGTATAATGGCTTAGTTAAAATGAGTTTGAGTGTGCAATGCAGGCAGACGCGCTATGCAAATGTCTTTGCACTAGTGGGACTATAGCAAAGTCCAATAGCCACGTATAGGATGCCACTAGGTACACTGAGTGTTTGCTAGTATAATGGCTTGGTTTTAATGAGTTGGAGTGTGCAATGCAGGCAGACGCGCTCTGCAAATGTCTTTGCACTAGTGGGACTATAGCAAAGTCCAATAGCCACGTATAGGATGCCACTAGGTACACTGAGTGTTTGCTAGTATAATGGCTTGGTTAGAATGAGTTGTAGTGTGCAATGCAGGCAGATGTGCTCTGCTAATGTCTTTGCACTAGTGGGACTATAGCAAAGTCCAATAGCCACGTATAGGATGCCACTAGGTACACTGAGTGTTTGCTAGTATAATGGCTTAGTTAAAATGAGTTTGAGTGTGCAATGCAGGCAGACGCGCTATGCAAATGTCTTTGCACTAGTGGGACTATAGCAAAGTCCAATAGCCACGTATAGGATGCCACTAGGTACACTGAGTGTTTGCTAGTATAATGGCTTGGTTAGAATGAGTTGTAGTGTGCAATGCAGGCAGATGTGCTCTGCTAATGTCTTTGCACTAGTGGGACTATAGCAAAGTCCAATAGCCACGTATAGGATGCCACTAGGTACACTGAGTGTTTGCTAGTATAATGGCTTAGTTAAAATGAGTTTGAGTGTGCAATGCCGGCAGACGCGCTATGCAAATGTCTTTGCACTAGTGGGACTATAGCAAAGTCCAATAGCCACGTATAGGATGCCACTAGGTACACTGAGTGTTTGCTAGTATAATGGCTTGGTTTTAATGAGTTGGAGTGTGCAATGCAGGCAGACGCGCTCTGCAAATGTCTTTGCACTAGTGGGACTATAGCAAAGTCCAATAGCCACGTATAGGATGCCACTAGGTACACTGAGTGTTTGCTAGTATAATGGCTTGGTTAGAATGAGTTGTAGTGTGCAATGCAGGCAGACGCGCTCTGCAAATGTCTTTGCACTAGTGGGACTATAGCAAAGTCCAATAGCCACGTATAGGATGCCACTAGGTACACTGAGTGTTTGCTAGTATAATGGCTTGGTTAGAATGAGTTGTAGTGTGCAATGCAGGCAGACGCGCTCTGCAAATGTCTTTGCACTAGTGGGACTATAGCAAAGTCCAATAGCCACGTATAGGATGCCACTAGGTACACTGAGTGTTTGCTAGTATAATGGCTTAGTTATCAGTTGGAGTGTGCAGAGGACAAGAGGGTACAGTGGCAGGATTGTGGTGCTCTGGGTAGAGGAATGGAAGCCTGCCTTTCTATTCCCTCCTAATGGTGAAATGCAGGTAGGAAATCCCTGACCTGGGCTACACAGACGCTGTTGCTGTTTGCAGGACCTGTCACCTATGGCTCTCTGACCCTGCCGGTTGGAGCCCTTAAAAGGACTGCTATAAAGTGCTCTCCCTAAGCTGTCTAACGCTGTGTATGCAGCGCATACAGCTGTATCGGCTATAGGACTCAGGAAGACGGAGCTGCGACAGTGATGTCTGACACCAAAGACGCAGAAGGCAGATAATGGCGTCCGTGAAGAAAATGTCCGGTTTTATAATGCAGGGACATGTGACATGCAGATCCTATCACACATGCCGTTGCTTCTCTGGCTCAAAGTCCACTTAGCTGTGTGTGTGTCTGGGATTGGCTGACATGCTGGCCCGCCCCACAAGACGCGCGCGCTTAGGGAAGGAAGACAAGAAAAAAAAAAAAAAAAATGGCGATCGCCATTATAGAAACAGCAGTGATCTGAAGGCGCTGTTCACGCACACTATACACTGAAATGTGATAATAGTTTGATTCACAGAGTGACTTACACTATTACAGCAGAAACCAAGCTATGATTTAGCTGTTTTTTGGCTGCTAGAACCGTTCTCGAACGTTTCTAGAACTACCGAGCTTTTGCAAAAAGCTCGAGTTCTAGTTCGATCTAGAACATGCCCCAAAATCACTCGAGCCGCGAACTGGAGAACCACGAACCACGAACCGCGCTCAACTCTACTCCTAAATAAAGATCATGTTTTAGATGCAGAGTATTATTAAAGGGGCATACATTTTGACCTGTTCCCCTGAACAATTGACTGGAGGGGTTTCCACAGTGCAATGTGAAATATCTCATTCTCACGTGATCACGTGATTTTTTTTCTCCATTTTGAAATAGTGGAACTTCTAGACACCCTGGAACTTGTAGATTAAGGCCTCAGAAAACATTTATATTTAGAAGAAGTGGGACTTATGTGGCCAACAACAAAGAGTCCGTATTTGAGGCAACTACAAGTACAAGTACAAATTGGCACAACAAGGACCTTCAGGCATCTGACCCCACTTTTGTTCCAACAAAGGTTTATTGGTTACTCCTATGCCAATTTAGGGCATCAAGCAGCCCTAATGCTTCAAATAGATGGAATCAGGGGTTTAAAGCATTTTGTTTCATCTCATTGGAGATATTTGAAAAAGAAAAATCATGAACCATGTGGAGGAAATTTCTGCAACTTATCCTTTGGAAAGAACACCAAAAGTCCTTTGTCCATTTATTCACACAACTGCATTTTTGCCTTCCTCCAAGTGTATGAATCCGTCGATATTGTTTTATACTGAATCAAGGCAAAACTGAGGCTTGCAGGCCGCAGTCACTGTTCCCTTCTTGCTTAAGTTGATTTTGTGTACATTAGTGCTGACAGGAGTCCTATAACTAGTAGGCGCAAGAGCCTGTTAACGGAAAATGCTGACTTTACTCAAAATGAACAAAGTCTGACTTTGCCCTCAATCAATTTTTAGAGGGCTATCAGGCTGCCATCACATAATTTTTAAAGGGCCATCAGAGGCAATGAGATGACCAGAGGAGGAGGGCGAGCAACTGTTCCCCAGAGCACCCAGATTAAGAAAATTCCTAGACCAAGAGTTTGGTGTTCCCAAGTCTTGTACTTATTTAAAGAAAATGGAGAAGATAAAAGAACAGTCATTTGCAACCTCTGCCATACCAAGATTTGCTTGACCACCACCAGCATGATTAGGCACGTCATCAAAGCAACCATTTGGGATAAATGGTTAGTTTCACAATCAAAACAGTGTCTTCGGGTGACATCATTGCCTCTCCTCCTGTGCTATGTGCTTGCTTTTTCCCTGCATCTATTGTTTCACATTTGCAATCACCATAAGCAATGTTCTCCAGCTTTTAGTCCCATAGCAGCATTCAGCTGTCCCTAGACCAGGCCTTAGAATGCAAATGTAAATACCCAGCCATCGACAGGACAAAAAAGTAAATGGGCACATTTTCAGACTGCTTGACCTGGAAATTTGGCATTTAGGCTTGTAGACATTGAGGATTTCTGCAACCTCATTGTGGCGGCCGACCCTTGGTACTCCTACAACAGCTGACACTCTTTTTCCTGGAGTACTCTTCCTGCCATAAACCACCACATTTTCAATAACAACACCTGTGCTCTCACAAAGTCAGCTACTGGGAAGGTTCAATTAACAACCAACAAAGCCAACAAAGTGCTTGTGGCTAGGAACGCTGCATTTCTCTGACAGCCCACTTGGTGAACCCTGTGAAGGCCAGGACCAAGTCTGACCCTGTAGGGTGCACATGCAAATAATGCTGAGGATTTTGGGCCCTAGTTCCATCAGGGTTACCCCCCCCTACATCAGCTGATTTTTCCCATCCAACTCATCCTTCACCTCTGAATTGTCATCTGCAAGCATGTCATCCATTTAAATCACAAGCTGTAAGCACTGCCTCGGTGAAGCAGCAACAGGTTCTGGTGAAAAAAAATTCTTTAGGTGACAAACAGCACACTGCCTCAAAGTTGTTGAAAGGTTTAACAGACTAAACAGATCTTTGACTCTTGCCACTTCGTCTACAGACAGGCATGGCCGTGGATGGTAATAACCATAACATGGTGGTGGCTCTGATGCTCGACAAGATTGCAGACGTGCCATGACTGGCCCTTGTTCTGAACTTAGTGCTTTAGTGCTTTCTGCAAACCTAGGCAGATAAGACAGAGCTACTTAGGAAGGTACGCCGCATGTCCATCCATTTATGCAAGTCAACTACACCTGTCGCTCACCTGGCAGTGCTGCAGCTGCACTTACAGGTGAGAGCTCACCAACTAGTGTGCAACGTGACCACATGCTGGAACTTCACATTACATATGTTAGCAAGACTTTGTGAGCAGCAGAGGGCAATAATTGACTACTAGCTAAAATATGGCAGTCGCTAATCCGCTTAGCTTCCGCACATAACAACCAATGACTGGGCATGGATATCTGACATCTGTGAGGTTCTACAAAGCTTTTAAGAATCAATCAAGATGGGGAGGTGTTGGCACCATAATCAACATAATAATCCCCCTCCTGTGTCTATTCAAATGCATGCTGCTCACAATTAAAGAAGATGCCTTGCATGTAGAGAAGTTGGAGATGGAGCTTAATATGTTTGGGGTTCGAATAGGCTCAAGAACATAACAAAGAACAATCAATTTGAGGCAAATAGCTTTCATGCAAATTGAATTTCCCTGTAAAATCTTAATGATTTGCCGAACTCAAATCTTCGCAGATTTGATTATCTCTTGCTTTTGAGTCTTTCATTGAAACATACTCCCACATCCTTTACTGATAGCTCATCTTAGAATCTCTTTATCAAAGATATTTGGTTCATTTAGATATTTATATGTCAATCATCTTGACATTTATTCACAGAAAATGTAATTTGCCATTTAAACAGCTAAGCACATTAGTGTAGATGGCAAATTATATTAATTCTGAAAAAAAGTCCAAGATATGAATTCATTGTCTACATTCTTCTGTTTCTTTATTCTTTTAAAACCTAAAAAGATAAAAAGTAACACATACTATATTCATACTACTGAACGTATCTCAGCATACTTTCAGATGATTCTTGTAGAGGAATGTCTCCCCTCCTGACAACTATGTTACAGAATGCAATTGATAGAGTTTTTTTGCTCTTGATATGGCTTCTCTCATCTTCATAAATATATTAAATTTCAAAGTGTTTGTAAAAACAATAAAGTTTGCAATTTATCTAATCTCAAAAACAGAGGGAGTTGTAATTAATTGTATTGTCTACTGCTCATTTACTAGGTTATTGGTGCCCTGCAGTCTCAAAGTGACTGGTTACTTAAAGAAGCACTCTAGTCAAACTTATTAATATATTGGAGTCATCATACTATATGGCACTGTCTACTTACAATTGCTCAGTTTGCCTTTCTACTCAGTTAATTCTTCTGTTTTCAATTAGGTCTATGATATCATGTGATTAAAAACTGAGGTAGGTAGGAACAGGAAGTTTATTTCCCCTGCATGAGTCATCACTAGAGATGAGCGAACCAGTCGTGGTTCAGCTCGAGTTCGGTTCGTCGAACGGAGGTCTCATTCAAGATCAGTTCGGCGAACGTTCGACGAACCGAATTCGAACCGCATAGGAAACAATGGCAGGCAATCACAAACACATAAAAACACCTAGAAAACACCCTCAAAGTTGTTCAAAAGGTGACAAACAACTCACAACACAAAACAAACACATGGGAAAGTGACAAGGACATATATTCATGCGAAAACAAAAGAGCTGGACAAGGAAAAAGAGGAGGAGACACAGATAAAGGCATGGCACGCCCTTCTAAAATCATGTAAAACACCGCAAGGTGACTCCAAGCGGAGTCTCCCTTTTTTCCAAAAATTGGGCCACACACACACCCACCCCTTCAGTGGCAGCAGTTGTGCCCCAGTTGTACACTTCACAGGTAGATTTGCATCAAGCATATTCAAAAATACGCCATAATTAACCGTCCCCAGCATGACACCGGGGTAGGTAGCTAAGTCTTTCCTGATCCCAGCTCTATTCATCTTGGATCATTTTTAAAAACAATGTAAGCAAAGGTTACTGCAAGTGGAGTCTCCCTTTTTTTCCAAAAATTGGGCCCCACACACACCCACCCCTTCAGTGACAGCAGTTGTGCCCCAGTTGTACACTTCACAGCTAGATTTGCATCAAGCACATTCAAAAATACGCCATCCTTAACCGTCCCCAGGATGACACCGGGGTAGGTAGCTAAGTCTTTCCTGATCCCAGCTCTGTGCATCTTGGATCATTTTTAAAAACAATGTAAGCAAGGGTTACTCCAAGCGGAGTCTCCCTTTTTTCCAAAAATTGGGCCACACAGACACCCCATCAGTGGCAGCACTTGTACCCCAGTTGTACACTTCACAGCTAGATTTGCATCAAGCACATTCAAAAATACGCCATCCTTAACCGTCCCCAGGTTGACACCGGGGTAGGTAGCTAAGTCTTTCCTGATCCCAACTCTGTTCATCTTGGATCATTTTTAAAAACAATGTAAGCAAGGGTTACTCCAAGCGGAGTCTCCCTTTTTTCCAAAAATTGGGCCACACAGACACCCCATCAGTGGCAGCACTTGTGCCCCAGTTGTACACTTCACAGCTAGATTTGCATCAAGCACATTCAAAAATACGCCATCCTTAACCGTCCCCAGGATCACACCGGGGTAGGTAGCTCAGTCTTTCCTGATCCCAGCTCTGTGCATCTTGGATCATTTTTAAAAACAATGTAAGCAAGGGTTACTCCAAGCGGAGTCTCCCTTTTTTCCAAAAATCGGGCCACACAGACACCCCATCAGTGGCAGCACTTGTGCCCCAGTTGCAAACAGGATGTTTTGATTTGCATCAAGCACATTCCAAATCCACAAGCATTTACTCTCCCCAGGATGACACAGGGGTAGTAAATTCCTTGTGGATCCATGACTTGTACATTTTGATGAACGTTAGTCTGTCCACATTGTCACTAGACAGACGCGTGCGCTTATCTGTCAGCACACACCGAGCAGCACTGAAGACACGTTCAGAGACAACGCTGGCAGCTGGACACGACAAAATCTCCAAGGCGTAAGTGGAGAGCTCTGGCCATTTTTCAAGATTTGAAGCCCAAAATGAGCAAGGCTCCATTTGCAAAGTCTTGGCATCGATGTTCATTTGGAGATACTCCTGTATCATCCTCTCCAGCCATTGACTGTGTCAGACTTGTTGTCTCTGGTGGCCTTGCAAAGGACGGTCTAAAAAAAATTATGAAAAGATTCCATAAAATTGCTGTTACCAGCACCAGATATGGTGCTACTGGTACGGGTAGACTGTTGAAGATGACGAGACCGTCCCATGTTTGTCAAGTTACAACTGGGAGATTCACTCCCTGCACCTGCACGGTTGTTTGGTGGAAAAGTCGAGCTATGATCGAGTAACAGCTTCTGCTGATACTCCTGCATACGTGCGCCCCTTTCTATGGCTGGAATTATGTCACAAAATTTGGATTTGTACCGGGGATCTAACAGTGTGGCAAGCCAGTAGTCATCATCACTTCTAATTTTGACAATACGAGGGTCATGTTGGAGGTAGTGCAGCAAGAAGGCGCTCATGTGTCTTGCTCAGCCATGCGGACCAAGTCCACGCTGTGTTTGTGGCATAGAGGTGCTAACCGTTCTTTCTTCCTCTGACATCTCCCCCCAACCTCTTTCAACTGAAATTTGACCAAGGTCTCCCTCATCCGCTGAGTCTTCCATGTCCATGGACAGTTCGTCCTCCATTTCTTCATGTTCTCCTGCACCTTTCTCAACAGTTCGCCTGCTACCATGCGCACTTGTTGATCCCTGTCCCCCATGGTCCCATGCCTGCCGCGTTGGTGATGATGAACGTCTGGACCTTGGTGATGTTGTTGTGTCTTGCGCATATGAATCTTCCTGTAGTTCCTCCCCTTCCTGTTGTCTCACCCCCTGGCTCCGAATAGTGTTTAGCGTGTGCTCCAGCATGTAAATGACTGGAATTGTCATGCTGATAATGGCATTTTCAGCGCTAAACATATTCGTCGCCATGTCGAAACTGTGCAGAAGGGTGCATAGGTCCTTGATCTGAGACCACTCCATCAGGGTGATCTGCCCCACCTCTGCATGTCGTTGGCCCAGGCTATACGTCATAACGTATTGCACCAGGGCTCGGCAGTGCTGCCACAGTCGCTGTAACATGTGGAGAGTCGAATTCCAGCGTGTCGCCACATCGCATTTCAGGCGATGAACCGGCAGGCCGAAAGACTTCTGGAGCGATGCAAGTCGCTCAGCTGCGGCGGTTGAACGGCGGAAGTGAGCAGACAGTTTTCGTGCCCTGGTCAGAAGGCCATCTAGGCCGGGATAGTGTGTTAAAAATTGCTGGACAACAAGGTTCAACAAGTGAGCCATACAAGGCACGTGTGTCACCTTGCCCAGGCGAAGGCCCGCACCCAGGTTTGCAGCATTGACGCACACGGCCTTACCGGGCTGCAGATTGAGTGGAGACAACCATTTATTAAACTCAGTCTGCAGAGCTGCCCACAACTCAGCCGCTGTGTGACTATTATTTCCAAGACATGTCAAGCTAAAGACCGCCTGATGCCGTTGCGCTCTGCTGCCAGCATAGTAATGAGGGGTGCGTGATTCCTTCTGTGCAGTGCGAACACTGGTGGCCTGACCAGGCAGGCTTGGGGCGGAGGTGGAGGACCCAGATGAGGTGGAGGAGGCAGAAGCAGTGGAGGAACTTGGACAGACAGGGGATTGACACACAAGTCCTGGGGACGGCAAGATTTGTGCAGCAGACCCTTCACCATCTATCACCATAGTTACCCAGTGCCCAGTCAGCGACATGTAACGTCCCTGTCCATGCTTACTGGTCCAAGTATTGGTGGTGAAATGCACCCGTTGACACACAGAGTTTCTCAAGGAAGCGGTGATGTTGTGTGCGACATGCTGGTGTAGCGCGGGCACACCTTTCTTAGAGAAGTAGTGGCGACTGGGTATCTGGTACTGGGGCACAGCGACAGATATAAGGTCTCTAAAATCCTGTGTGTCCACCAGGCGGAAAGGCAGCATTTCGGTAACCAAGAGCTTACAGAGGGATAAAGTCAACCTCTTAGCTTTGTCATGGGTCGCAGGAAATGGCCTTTTATTTGTCCACATCTGAGGGACAGAGATCTGGCTGCTGTGTGGAGACGGTGTTGAGTACGGTGTCCCTGGAAAAATGCAGCTTTGTGAGGAAAGTGCAGGCGTAGACATGATGTCGCCTTCATCCAACGTTGGTGCTATCGATGTCTGAGAGAGCTGTACACACGTACTTGTTTCCCCTTCCAAACCAACTGACAACCTACCAAGCAAACTGCCTGTTGCGGTTACAGTGGTGGAAGTTGTGCGTGGAAAACCAGGTGTGACAGCTGTCCCCACAGTCCTAGAAGATGAAGAGCGCGCGGATGCACTGGAAGGGGCAGGCGGTGGATGGTTCGCTCCGCTAGGCCGCATTGCAGCACGGTGAGCTTCCCACTGGGACATATGATATTTATTCATGTGACGATTCATGGAAGAAGTTGTCAAACTGCTGAGGTTTTGCCCTCTACTAACAGAATGACGACAAATTTTACAGATCACATAATTTGGGCGATCTTTTGCTATGTCAAAAAAGGACCAGGCTAGGCAAGGTTTAGAGGGCATGCGACCTGCTGATCCACCCCGAGTAGTGCTCAGAGGCACAGTGGTGGCTGAGGATGCAATTGTAGACGTGCTACCTGTACTCCGACTCTGTCCTGGAAGGCGCAAGGTAACTTCGTCGTCAGTTGCATCCTCCACCACCGTCTCTGTTGACCTCCTCGAGGGCCTGACTGTGGGTTGACAGTATGTGGGATCTAGAACTTCCTCATCAATTGTTGTGTTTGCACTCCCCTCACCCTCAGACCGAGCCTTTTCTTGCCATGATCGAATATTTAAGTTGTCATCCCAATCTGGTATCTGCATCTCATCGTCATCAGTATGTTCCTCATTGTCTATTACCACAGGTGTTTCAGTTTGTGAATAAGGGTCAACATTATGCTCAGAAACTTGGTCATCACGGCCTGAATCTGAGTCACAAAGGTTCTTGGCATCACTGCAGACCATTTCCTGGTCTGTACTCACTGTAGCTTGGGAGCAGACCTCTGATTCCCAGGCTATAGTGTGCCTGAACAGCTCTGCAGACTCAGCCATCTCAGTTCCACCATACTGTGCAGGGCGGATGGAGACTTCAGAGCTGTGAGAATGCAAGTGTGATTGGGCTGACAACTCAGAGGACTGGTGTTTTTTGGATGCGGTAGTTGAGGTGGCGGAGAGGGCACTTGTTGGACCACTTGAGATCCATTCAAGCATTTTCCTTTTTTGGCCATTATCTACCTTTGTTCCAGTTGTTCTTGTCCGTAAAAAAGGAAGCACATCGGATTGTCCACGGTAAGTAGTAGACATCTTACTTTTGCTGGAAGATGGTCTATCTTCAGCAGATGTTAATGGAGCCTTGCCACCTTCCCCACGGACAAACCCTTTTTTTCCTTTTCCAACACGCCTCTTCCCCTTTCTACCAGCATCTGTCATTTTGCCACTAATTTTGATTGCGACAAGATTGTGCACTTAAAATGTGGTAGTAAAAATTGAGAGGTGGTGTAAATTTCAGCTGTGGTCTAGCTTTATTAACAGCAGAATAAACAACAATAACTATCCCTGACAATCAACTACGGCCCTTAAACTGGCAGCAGTGTTTGCTAGTATAATGGCTTAGTAACAATGAGTTTGAGTGTGCAAGGCAGGCAGACGTGCTGCAAATATCTTTGCACTAGTGGGACAATACAGAAGTCCAACAGCCACTTTTAGGATGCCACTAAGTTTACTCAGTGTTTGCTAGTATAATAGCTTAGTAACAATGAGTTTGAGTGTGCAATGCAGGCAGACGTGCTGCAAATATCTTTGCACTAGTGGGACAATACAGAAGTCCAACAGCCACGTTTAGGATGCCACTAAGTTTACTCAGTGTTTGCTAGTATAATAAAAAAAAAGGAGGGGAGCCAGCACTGTTTATGAATGGCATGCAACAATGAAGAAATAAAAAGTGTAATATTCACAAATTCATTCCTACTGTAAGAATTCAATGAGATTTTTTGCAAATGATTGATCAATGATTTGAGCCCCCCTGCCCCGTCACGGCAAATCTCTATAGGGGGGGTCCCTAACTCTATATTATAAATTATTATGTACCATAAGGTCTCATATAACGAGCAGGACCATATGAAAACACCATTACCCGAGACATGTCTGAACCGCTCCCATGCTGCAAGGACTGACAACCGCGAATAAAGGCAGCCCAAGTGCCAGTGTGTGTGGCAGAACCACACACACCAGCACAATATCAGTACTGGCCCTCACAGTGCCAGACCAACAAACATGGATGAGGGCGGAACAAGGTTCAGGCAGGTGGTGTTTAAATAATGATGCCTTGGAGCAGGAGGCGGTGGCTGTGTGTGAACAAGCACCAAACTGAATTTTGATGGCGACAGAAGGAATTTGCAAACCACACTGGGCGTGCACGGCATGGTGGCGGTTACATTGAATTGTTACAGTAAGAATGAATTTGTAAATATTATACTTTTTATTTCTTCATTGTTGCATGCCATTCATAAGCAGTGCTGGCTCCCCTCCTTTTTTCGTTTACTGGTCAGGTGGTTGACCGCCACCATGCCGTGCACGCCCAGTGTGGTTTGCAAATTCCTTCTGTCGCCAACAAGATTCAGTTTGGTGCTTGTTCACACACAGCCACCTCCTCCTGCTCCAAGGCATCATTATTTAGACACCACCTGCCTGAACCTTGTTCCGCCCTCATCCATGTTTGCTGGTCTGGCACTGTGAGGGCATGTCCTGACATTGTGCTGGTGTGTGTGGTTCTGCCACACACACTGGCACCTGGGCTTCCTTTATTCGCGGTTGCCAGTCCTGGCAGCATAGGAGCAGTTCAGACATGTCTCGGGTAAGTGGTGTTTTCAAATGGTCCTGCTCATTATATGAGACCTTATGGTACATAATAATTTATAATATAGCGTTAGGGACCCCCCTATAGAGATTTGCCGTGACGGGGCAGGGGGGCTCAAATTATTGATCAATCATTTGCAAAAAATCTCATTGAATTGTTACAGTAAGAATTAATTTGTGAATATTACACTTTTTATTTCTTCATTGTTGCATGCCATTCATAAGCAGTGCTGGCTCCCCTCCTTTTTTTTTTGCTAGTATAATGGCTTAGTAACAATGAGTTTGAGTGTGCAATGCAGGCAGACGTGCTGCAAATATCTTTGCACTAGTGGGACAATACGGAAGTCCAACAGCCACTTTTAGGATGCTACTAAGTTTACTCAGTATTTGCTAGTAAAATGGCTTAGTAACAATGAGTTTGAGTGTGCAATGCAGGCAGACGTGCTGCAAATATCTTTGCACTAATGGGACAATCCAGAAGTCCAACAGCCACGTTTAGGATGCCACTAAGTTTACTCAGTGTTTGCTAGTATAATGGCTTAGTAACAATGAGTTTGAGTGTGCAATGCAGGCAGACGTGCTGCAAATATCTTTGCACTAGTGGGACAATACAGAAGTCCAACAGCCACGTTTAGGATGCCACTAAGTTTACTCAGTGTTTGCTAGTATAATGGCTTAGTAACAATGAGTTTGAGTGTGCAATGCAGGCAGACGTGCTGCAAATATCTTTGCACTAGTGGGACAATACAGAAGTCCAACAGCCACTTTTAGGATGCCACTAAGTTTCCTCAGTGTTTGCTAGTATAATGGCTTAGTAACAATGAGTTTGAGTGTGCAATGCAGGCAGACGTGCTGCAAATATCTTTGCACTAATGGGACAATACAGAAGTCCAACAGCCACTTTTAGGATGCCACTAAGTTTACTCAGTGTTTGCTAGTATAATGGCTTAGTAACAATGAGTTTGAGTGTGCAATGAAGGCAGACGTGCTGCAAATATCTTTGCACTAGTGGGACAATACAGAAGTCCAACAGCCACTTTTAGGATGCCACTAAGTTTACTCAGTGTTTTCTAGAATAATGGCTTAGTAACAATGAGTTTGAGTGTGCAATGCAGGCAGACATGCTGCAAATATCTTTGCACTAGTGGGACAATACAGAAGTCCAACAGCCACTTTTAGGATGCCACTAAGTTTACTCAGTGTTTTCTAGAATAATGGCTTAGTAACAATGAGTTTGAGTGTGCAATGCAGGCAGACGTGCTGCAAATATCTTTGCACTAGTGGGACAATACAGAAGTCCAACAGCCATGTTTAGGATGCCACTATGTTTACTCAGTGTTTGCTAGTATATTGGCTTAGTAACAATGAGTTTGAGTGTGCAATGCAGGCAGATGTGCTGCAAATATCTTTGCACTAGTGGGACAATACAGAAGTCCAACAGCCACGTTTAGGATGCCACTATGTTTACTCAGTGTTTGCTAGTATATTGGCTTAGTAACAATGAGTTTGAGTGTGCAATGCAGGCAGACGTGCTGCAAATATCTTTGCACTAGTGGGACAATACAGAAGTCCAACAGCCACGTTTAGGATGCCACTAAGTTTACTCAGTGTTTGCTAGTATAATGGCTTAGTAACAATGAGTTTGAGTGTGCAAAGGGCAGGAGGGTACAGTGGCAGGGTTGTGGGTCTGGGTAGAGGAAAGGAAGCCTCCCTTTCTATCCCTCCAAATGGGGAAATGCAGCGAGGAAATCCCTGACCTTAGCTACACAGACGCTGTCATCTTGTGTAGCTGTTAAAATCTATTTTCACTGTCACCTATGGCACTGACCCTGCCGGTATTAGCCCTTAGAAGGGCTGAAAGAAACTTCTATCCCTATTCTGTATAGCGCTGTGTATAGAGCGTACACAGCAGTATCGGAGACAGGAGCTCCGCCGGCGGTGACTGACACACAGACGCAGCAGAGATAATGGCGTCCGGACGGACAGATACTCGTTTTTATAATGCAGGGACATGTGACATGGACATCCTATCACACATACCGTTGCTTCTCTGGCTAAAAGTCCACTTAGCTGTGTGTGTGTGTCTGGGATTGGCTGACATGCTGGCCTGCCCCACTACACGCGCGCGCTTAGGGAATGAAGACAAGGAAAAAAAAAAAAAAAAATGGCGATCGCCATTATCCCAGCAGCAGTGATCTGAATGCGCTGTTCCCGCACATTATACACTGAAATTTCATAATAGTGTGAGTCACAAAGTGACTTACACTATTACAGCGGAAAGCCAGCTAGTAATTAGCTTGTCTTTTTGCTACTAGAACCGTTCTCGAACGTATCTAGAACTATCGAGCTTTAGCAAAAAGCTCGAGTTCTAGTTCAATCTAGAACAGACCCCAAAATAACTTGAGCCGCGAACTGGAGAACCTCGAACCGCGAATCGCGCTCAACTCTAGTCATCACTGCAAAACTCAATGGCAGAGGAGAGGAGGGAGCAGCTGGGTCAGAAGTTGAAGAGGGGGATAATTCATACAGGGAGAAAAGGCTTCCTGTTTCTACATAGAACAAAGAAAAGAGAAGAATTTACTGCATAGAAATGAAAAATGAGCTATTGTAAGGAAACAGTGTTATACAGTCAGGGCCAGAAATATTTGGACAGCGACACAAGTTTTGTTATTTTAGCTGTTTACAAAAACATGTTCAGAAATACAATTATATATATAATATGGGCTGAAAGTGCACACTCCCAGCTGCAATATGAGAGTTTTCACATCCAAATCGGAGAAAGGGTTTAGGAATCATAGCTCTGTAATGCATAGCCTCCTCTTTTTCAAGGGAACAAAAGTAATTGGACAAGGGACTCTAAGGGCTGCAATTAACTCTGAAGGCGTCTCCCTCGTTAACCTGTAATCAATGAAGTAGTTTAAAGGTCTGGGGTTGATTACAGGTGTGTGGTTTTGCATTTGGAAGCTGTTGTTGTGACCAGACAACATGGGGTCTAAGGAACTCTCAATTGAGGTGAAGCAGAACATCCTGAGGCTGAAAAAAAAGAAAAATCCATCAGAGAGATAGCAGACATGCTTGGAGTAGCAAAATCAACAGTCGGGTACATTCTGAGAAAAAAGGAATCGACTGGTGAGCTTGGGAACTCAAAAAGGCCTGGGCGTCCACGGATGACAACAGTGGTGGATGATCGCCGCATACTTTCTTTGGTGAAGAAGAACCCTTCACAACTTCAACTGAAGTCCAGAACACTCTCAGTGAAGTAGGTGTATCTGTCTCTAAGTCAACAGTAAAGAGAAGACTCCAGGAAAGTAAATACAAAGGGTTCACATCTAGATGCAAACCATTCATCAATTCCAAAAATAGACAGGCCAGAGTTAAATTTGCTGAAAAACACCTCATGAAGCCAGCTCAGTTCTGGAAAAGTATTCTATGGACAGATGAGACCAAGATCAACCTGTACCAGAATGATGGGAAGAAAAAAGTTTGGAGAAGAAAGGGAACGACACATGATCCAAGACACACCACATCCTCTGTAAAACATGGTGGAGGCAACGTGTTGGCATGGGCATGCATGGCTTTCAATGGCACTGGGTCACTTGTGTTTATTGATGACATAACAGCAGACAAGAGTAGCCGGATGAATTCTGAAGTGTACCGGGATATACTTTCAGCCCAGATTCAGCCAAATGCCGCAAAGTTGATCGGACGGCGCTTCATAGTACAGATGGACAATGACCCCAAGCATACAGCCAAAGCTACCCAGGAGTTCATGAGTGCAAAAAAGTGGAAAATTCTGCAATGGCCAAGTCAATCACCAGATCTTAACCCAATTGAGCATGCATTTCCCTTGCTCAAATCCAGACTTAAGACGGAAAGACCCACAAACAAGCAAGACCTGAAGGCTGCGGCTGTAAAGGCCTGGCAAAGCATTAAGAAGGAGGAAACCCAGCGTTTGGTGATGTCCATGGGTTCCAGACTTAAGGCAGTGATTGCCTCCAAAAGATTCGCAACAAAATATTGAAAATAAAAATATTTTGTTTGGATTTGGTTTATTTGTCCAATTACTTTTGACTAGAGTTGAGCGCGGTTCGCGGTTCATGGTTCTCCAGTTCGCGGCTCGAGTGATTTTGGGGGCTGTTCTAGATCGAACTAGAACTCGAGCTTTTTTGCAAAAGCTCGATAGTTCTAGATACGTTCGAGAACGGTTCTAGCAGCAAAAAAAACAGCTAATTCCTAGCTGGCTTTCCGCTGTAATAGTGTAAGTCACTCTGTGACTCACACTATTATGACATTTCAGTGTATAGTGTGCGGGAACAGCGCGCTCAGATCACTGCTGTGATCGCCATTTTTTTTTTTTTCCCTTGTCTTCCTTCCCTAAGCGCGCGCGTGTAGTGGGGAGGGCCAGCATGTCAGCCAATCCCAGACACACACACAGCTAAGTGGACTTTTAGCCAGAGAAGCAACGGCGTGTGTGATAAGATGTCCATGTCACATGTCCCTGCATTATAAAAACGGACATTTTCCTCCAGCACGCCATTATCTGCCTTCTGCGTTCTTGGTGTCAGACATCACTGGCGCAGCTCCTATTGCCGATACAGCTGTATACGCTCCATACACAGCGCTGGACAGCATAGGGATAGCACTTTCTATCAATCCTTTTAAGGGCTCATACCAGCAGGGTCAGAGCCATAGGTGACAGGTCCTGAAAACAGAGTTTAACAGCTACACAAGATGACAGCGTCTGTGTAGCTAAGGTCAGGGATTTCCTCGCTGCATTTCCCCATTAGGAGGAATAGAAAGGCAGGCTTCCTTTCCTCTACCCAGAGACCCACAACCCTGTCACTGCCCTTTGCACACTCCAACTCATTGTTACTAAGCCATTATACTAGCAAACACTGAGTGAACTTAGTGGCATCCTAAACGTGGCTATTGGACTTCTGTATAGTCCCAGTAGTGCACAGATATTTAAAGCACGTCTGCCTGCATTGTACACTCAAACTCATTATAACTAAGCCATAATACTAGCAAACACTGAGTGAACTTAGTGGCATCCTAAACGTGGCTATTGGACTTCTGTATAGTCCCACTAGTGCAAAGATATTTGCAGAACGTCTGCCTGCATTGCACACTCAAACTCATTGTAGCTAAACCATTATACTAGCAAACACTGAGTGAACCTAGTGGCATCCTAAACGTGGCTATTGTACTTCTGTATAGTCCCAGTAGTGCACAGATATTTGCAGCACGTCTGCCTGCATTGCACACTCAAACTCATTGTTACTAAGCCATTATACTAGCAAACACTGAGTGAACTTAGTGGCATCCTAAACGTGGCTATTGGACTTCTGTATAGTCCCACTAGTGCAAAGATATTTGCAGAACGTCTGCCTGCATTGCACACTCAAACTCATTGTAGCTAAACCATTATACTAGCAAACACTGAGTGAACCTAGTGGCATCCTAAACGTGGCTATTGTACTTCTGTATAGTCCCAGTAGTGCACAGATATTTGCAGAACGTCTGCCTGCATTGCACACTCAAACTCATTATAACTAAGCCATAATACTAGCAAACACTGAGTGAACTTAGTGGCATCCTAAACGTGGCTATTGGACTTCTGTATAGTCCCAGTAGTGCAAAGATATTTGCAGCACGTCTGCCTGCATTGCACACTCAAACTCATTATAAATAAGCCATTATACTAGCAAACACTGAGTGAACTTAGTGGCATCTTAAACGTGGCTATTGGACTTCTGTATAGTCCCAGTAGTGCAAAGATATTTGCAGCACGTCTGCCTGCATTGCACACTCAAACTCATTGTAGCTAAGCCATTATACTAGCAAACACTGAGTGAACCTAGTGGCATCCTAAACGTGGCTATTGGACTTCTGTATAGTCCCACTAGTGCAAAGATATTTGCAGCACGTCTGCCTGCATTGCACACTCAAACTCATTGCTACTAAGCCATTATACTAGCAAACACTGAGTGAACTTAGTGGCATCCTAAACGTGGCTATTGGACTTCTGTATAGTCCCACTAGTGCAAAGATATTTGCAGAACGTCTGCCTGCATTGCACACTCAAACTCATTGTAGCTAAACCATTATACTAGCAAACACTGAGTGAACCTAGTGGCATCCTAAACGTGGCTATTGGACTTCTGTATAGTCCCAGTAGTGCACAGATATTTGCAGCACGTCTGCCTGCATTGCACACTCAAACTCATTGTTACTAAGCCATTATACTAGCAAACACTGAGTGAACTTTGTGGCATCCTAAACGTGGCTATTGGACTTCTGTATAGTCCCAGTAGTGCACAGATATTTGCAGCACCTCTGCCTGCATTGCACACTCAAACTCATTATAACTAAGCCATAATACTAGCAAACACTGAGTGAACTTAGTGGCATCCTAAACGTGGCTATTGGACTTCTGTATAGTCCCAGTAGTGCAAAGATATTTGCAGCACGTCTGCCTGCATTGCACACTCAAACTCATTATAAATAAGCCATTATACTAGCAAACACTGAGTGAACTTAGTGGCATCTTAAACGTGGCTATTGGACTTCTGTATAGTCCCAGTAGTGCAAAGATATTTGCAGCACGTCTGCCTGCATTGCACACTCAAACTCATTGTAGCTAAGCCATTATACTAGCAAACACTGAGTGAACCTAGTGGCATCCTAAACGTGGCTATTGGACTTCTGTATAGTCCCACTAGTGCAAAGATATTTGCAGCACGTCTGCCTGCATTGCACACTCAAACTCATTGCTACTAAGCCATTATACTAGCAAACACTGAGTGAACTTAGTGGCATCCTAAACGTGGCTATTGGACTTCTGTATAGTCCCACTAGTGCAAAGATATTTGCAGAACGTCTGCCTGCATTGCACACTCAAACTCATTGTAGCTAAACCATTATACTAGCAAACACTGAGTGAACCTAGTGGCATCCTAAACGTGGCTATTGGACTTCTGTATAGTCCCAGTAGTGCACAGATATTTGCAGCACGTCTGCCTGCATTGCACACTCAAACTCATTGTTACTAAGCCATTATACTAGCAAACACTGAGTGAACTTTGTGGCATCCTAAACGTGGCTATTGGACTTCTGTATAGTCCCAGTAGTGCACAGATATTTGCAGCACCTCTGCCTGCATTGCACACTCAAACTCATTGTTACTAAGCCATTATACTAGCAAACACTGAGTGAACCTAGTGGCATCCTAAACGTGGCTATTGGACTTCTGTATAGTCCCACTAGTGCACAGATATTTGCAGCACGTCTGCCTGCATTGCACACTCAAACTCATTGTTACGAAGCCATTATACTAGCAAACACTGAGTGAACCTAGTGGCATCCTAAACGTGGCTATTGGACTTCTGTATAGTCCCACTAGTGCACAGATATTTGCAGCACGTCTGCCTGCATTGCACACTCAAACTCATTGTTACTAAGCCATTATACTAGCAAACACTGAGTGAACTTAGTGGCATCCTAAACGTGGCTATTGGACTTCTGTATAGTCCCACTTGTGCAAAGATATTTGCAGCACGTCTGCCTGCATTGCACACTCAAACTCATTGTAGCTAAGCCATTATACTAGCAATCACTGAGTGAACTTAGTGGCATCCTAAACGTGGCTATTGTACTTCTGTATAGTCCCAGTAGTGCACAGATATTTGCAGCACGTCTGCCTGCATTGCACACTCAAACTCATTGTTACTAAGCCATTATACTAGCAAACACTGAGTGAAATTAGTGGCATCCTAAACGTGGCTGTTGGACTTCTGTATAGTCCCAGTAGTGCAAAGATATTTGCAGCACGCCTGCCTGCATTGCACACTCAAACTCATTATAACTAAGCCATTATACTAGCAAACACTGAGTGATCATAGTGGCATCCTAAACGTGGCTATTGGACTTCTGTATAGTCCCAGTAGTGCACAGATATTTGCAGCACATCTGCCTGCATTGCACACTCAAACTCATTATAACTAAGCCATTATACTAGCAAACACTCAGTGAACTTAGTGGCATCCTAAACGTGGCTATTGGACTTCTGTATAGTCCCACTAGTGCAAAGATATTTGCAGCACGTCTGCCTGCATTGCACACTCAAACTCATTGTTACTTACTAAGACATTATAATACCAAAAATTGAGTAAACTTAGTGGCATACAAGAAGTGGCTGTTGTACTCCATTTGTGCCCCACTGGTGCAAATCTATGTGCAGCACCTCTGCATGACACCCACCTGCCCTGTTTTTAATAAGCTATAATGATAGCAAAAAATACTGCCATTTAGTGGCATCATAGAACTGGATGTTGTATTCCATTATTGTCCCACTGGTGCCAAGCTATTTCTAGCACCTGTGCATGACACCCTCCTGCTCTGTTTTTAATAAGCTATAATGATAGCAAAAAATACTGCCATTTAGTGGAATCATAGAACTGGATGTTGTATTCCATTATTGTCCAACTGCTGCCAAGCTATTTCTAGCACCTGTGCAAGACACCCTCCTGCTCTGTTTTTAATAAGCTATAATGATAGCAAAAAATACTGCCATTTAGTGGCATCATAGAACTGGATGTTGTATTTCATTATTGTCCCACTGGTGCCAAGCTATTTCTAGCACCTGTGCAGGACACCCTCGTGCACATTTTGCTACGCTAATGTTATAGCAAACTCAGGGAATTCATTGCTGCATTTGATAATTCGGAGGGATAGAACGTGAGGCTTCCTTTAGCTTTTCCTTCTGTTCATAGACAGCATCTCCAAGTCCACACCCGAAGAGCAATTTCTCCTCCACGTGTAAGTGTGGAGAGGCAGCTAGTGTGCATGCGTGTGCCGATTTACCCCAGCCGCAGCCTAACTACAGTGTTTCGCCTAGTGAGTATGCTCTGCCTGACTGTGCCATTCCTGACGCTAAGTCTTCATTTCGGGATACAGCGCATGCTCCCACACTTAGTGTGAAAAGTCTCTTTGCACAGGTACTTGCATTCCGTGCCGGGTCTAAGTCCTGTTTTGTGCCTAGACATCATGCTAAAGCTGATAGTCTGGCAACCCAGTAGTTAGCATTACTTCAAATTCGTACAATCCGAGGGTCATGTTGTAGGTAGTGCAGCAAGAAGGCGCTCATGTGTCTTGTGCATCCAGGAGGACCAAGTCCTTGGTTTGTTGGTGGCAGACAGGTGAGATTCGTGCCTCCTTCCTCTGCCCTCTCCCTCCAACCTCGCACAACCGAAATGTGAGCAAGCTCTCACTCATCTGCTGAGTCTTCCATGCTCATCGCAAGTTCGTCCTCCATTTCTTCATGGGCTCTTGCACCTTCCTCAACAATTTTTGCTGATACTATGCGCCCTTTTTAATCCCTATCCCCCAGCATGACTGCCGCCTAGGTGCCGTGCAACGTATGGACCTTGTACATCTTATTATCTCTTCTACATATGACTCCTCCTGTACTTCCTCCCCTTCCTCTTGGACCAACACCTGACTCCGAATAATGCTTACAGTGTGCTCCATCTTGTAGATGACCACAATTGTCATGCTGAGAATGGCATCGCTAGTGCTAAACATCTTCGTCGACATTTGTAAACTGTGTAGAAGGGTGCATAGGTCCTTGATCTGACACCACTCCAGCAGCGTGATCTGCACCACCTCTGGATCAAGTTAGCCCAGAGTATACCTCATACCGTATTTCAGCAGGGCTCTGCGGTGCTGCCACAGACGCTGCAACATGTGCAGATTCCAATTCCTGCATGTCGGAACATCGCATTTCCGGCGTTTAACCGCCAGACCTTAAGACTTCAGGAGCGATGAAAGTTGTTGAGCTGCTGGGTGCGAAGGATGAAAGTGAGCACATAGCAGCGTGCCCGCTGCACAAGGCTATGTAGGCCAGGATGGTATTTTAAAAATTGCTGGAGAATCAGATTCAACACGTCAGCCATACAAGGCACTTGTGTCACATTGCCCTGACGAAGGGCCGCAGACAGGTTTGCATCATTGCCGCACACGGCTGTTAAGTCACCAACGTAGTCCACTCAATCAATTTGTACTCCGGTCACCAGGTGACAACGTGTTCCTTTCGTGCATAGTGCTGATGATGGGAAAGGAGTCGATGCCAGCGGCGCAGGTGGACGCAGGTTATGCTCACCCACTGGGCTTCGTTAACCTTGACAGATGCAGAACCACAGGCTGAATGTAGGTGGTGGGTATCTCACAGATGAAGTACCATCATTCAGCTACAACCAATGGGAATACACCGCACCCTTTTTTAGGCCCCTCCTGTCTGCAGACCACTGCCAGACAAAGCTGTGAACCTCTTATTACTGTTACCCCCAGTTCAGTTTTATGATTTTGTGTGCTTGTTACCTGACTACTTTTCCTGCTTGCTGTTTATGTACCTCGTTGGCCGATCCGCATTTCACCTCTGCTTGTTTTCTGATTAAGTCCTGGCCATCCCATTCTGTTCCTCTTCCTCAATTAATGTTTTGACCCTGCATGACTACTATTCTCTGGAACTGCAGCCTTCCACAGGTATTGATCAACTTGGGCCCTGTGTAATTCCAAATCACTGTATAGGGGTTAAAGGGTTTCAGGGTTCTGGGTGTCCAGCTTGGTGAGTGGCTTGCCTCTAGCCTATCCTTTACAGCCCAATCATAGTGTGTCGATCCAGGCAGGCGTTACACCGTGCCCTCTGCAGAAGGCCATGTAGGCCGGGATAGTGTTTTAAAAATTGCTGGACAACCAGGTTCAACACGTGAGCCATACAAGGCACGTGTGCCACATTGCCCTGAAGAAGGGTCGCAGACTGGTTTGCATCATTGTCGCACCCGACCTTCTCTGGCTGCTGGTTGAGTGGAGACAACCATTGATGAAACTCGGTCTCACTCTCCAGAGCTAACCGTCCACAATTCCTCAGCGGTGTCTCACATTTCCCCTACATTTCAAAGTAAACATTTGACCGCCTGATGGCCTTGAGCTCTGCTGCCAGCATAGTAAAGAGGTGTGTGGGATTCCTTGGGCGCAGTTACAACGCGGGTGGCCTGACCACACAGGGTTTGGGCCGAGGTGGAGGACCCACACGAGGTTGAGGAGGCAGAAGCAGTGGAGGAACTTGTACATACAGATGAAGGATTGACACACAAGTCGTGTGGACGGCAAGACTTGTACAGCAAACCCTTCTCCATCTCTCACCATAGTTACCCAGTGCCCAGTCAGCAACATGTAACTCTCCTGTCCATGCTTACTGGTCCAAGTATCTGTGGTGAAATGCACCCTGTCACACACAGAGCTTCTCAAGGAATCGGTGAGGTTGTGTGCGACCTGCTGTGGTAGCGCGGGCATGCCTTTCTTGGAGAAAGAGTGACGACTGGCCGTTGGCTCTTGGGGCACTGTAATGGGCATAAGGTCTCGAAAATCCTCGATCTCAAAAGGGTGTAAAGGCAGCCTTTCTGTTGCCAACAAGTTGCAGATGATGAAACGCAACCTCTTAGGCATGTCATGCCCTTCGAAAATCATGTAAAACACAGCGAGGGGACTCCAACCACAGTCTCCCTCGTTGCCACTAATTGGGCCACACACACCCCACTTGACTGGCATCAGTTGACCCCCCTTTTGAAAAAGAAAAAGATGCTTTGCATGAAACACTCTCAAAAATACGCGTGCCTTTCCCGTCCCCTGGATGACCCAGGGGAAGAAAAGTCCTCTGAGAGCCATGACTTGTTCATCTTGGTTCTTTTAGAAACACAGCGAGGGGACTCCAACCACAGTCTCCCTCGTTGCCACTAATTGGGCCACACACACCCCACTTGACTGGCATCAATTGACCCCCATTTGAAAAAGAAAAAGATGCTTTGCTTGAAGCACTCTCAAAAATACGCGTGCCTTTCCCGTCCCCTGGATGACCCAGGGGAAGAAAATTCCTCTGAGAGCCATGACTTGTTCATCTTGGTTCTTTAGGAAACACAGCGAGGGGACTCCAACCACAGTCTCCCTCGTTGCCACTAATTGGGCCACACACACCCCACTTGACTGGCATCAGTTGACCCCCCTTTTGAAAAAGAAAAAGATGCTTTGCATGAAGCACTCTCAAAAATACGCGTGCCTTTCCCGTCTCCTGGCTGACCAAGGGGAAGAAAAGTCCTCTGAGAGCCATGTCCACATTGTCAGTGGACAGACACGTGTGCTTATCTGCCAGCAGACCCCCAGCAGCACTGAAGACAGGTTCCGAGAGAACGCTGGCTGCAGGACACGCCAATATTCCCAAGGCGTACGTGGCAAGCTCAGGCAATTTATCCAGATTGGAAGCTTAAAATGAGCAGGGCTCAAGTTGCACAGTAATGGCATCAATGTTTCCTTGCATATACTCATATATCTGTGTCTCCTCCTCTTTTTCCTTGTCCAGCTCTTTTGTTTTCGCATGAGTATATGTCCTTGTCACTTTCCCATGTGTTTGTGTTGTGTTGTGAGTTGTTTATCACCTTTTGGACACCTTTGAGGGTGTTTTCTAGGTGTTTTTATGTGTTTGTGATTGCCTGCCATTGTTTCCTATGCAGTTCGAGTTCGGTTCGTCGAACGTTTGACGAACCGAACTCGAACGGGAGCTCTGTTCGGCGAACCAACCTCGAGCCGAACCGCGACCGGTTCGCTCATCTCTACATTTGACCTCCTAAAATGTGGAGTGTTTGTAAAGAAATGTGTACAATTCCTACAATTTCTATCAGATATTTTTGTTCAAACCTTCAAATTAAACGTTACAATCTGCACTTGAATTCTGTTGTAGAGGTTCCATTTCAAATCCAATGTGGTGGCATGCAGAGCCCAACTCGCGAAAATTGTGTCACTGTCCAAATATTTCTGGACCTAACTGTATATTGTAGAGTATTTGGAGTTGAGAAAATAGGTAATCCTTTATGTGATGATGAGTTAAAATAAAGTTTTTGATCATGTAGGAGGTCAGTGCGAGATTTGTCAGACAAATAGACAATATAGTACACACTATCCAAGAATTATTAAAGTACTACATAAGTTATATATTGTACCAGGATTAAATCCTAGCCAACATTCTGTCAGGACTCAGGGGGCATCAAGTGTATTAAAAAAAAAAAAAGCCACAAATATAGGAAATATTGTTTCCCCTAGTATATATACCACTGATTCTAAACACAATTAAACCTTGCTTAACATAAAGGGGTCATATAGATGTGTACAGTATTTAGCTACAGAAAAAGTAGGACATTAAAATATAACTTTTACTGGAAACTAATTAAAAAAGTCATCTGTCTAAATGCCAGACACATATATAAATAAATGAAAACTGAGTTGGTTGGTAAAGAAAACTGCATGACGAAAAAAGTTGTAAAAAAAGTTTTGCGTGCAATCAACCATAATCTACAACATGCTAGCTGTTGTGGGTCAATGGGGATGTACATAAATGATCCTTTAACCCTATGGGGAGCACAGTAATCACCAAAAAAATATACCAGATAGAGGATCCTTAAGCCACAAATATTCACATCTATATACTACCTACACTTTCTTTCTTTTATAAATTCATCAGGGAAATCTTCTTAGTGGCACAATAGCTGTCTATACAGACTGGGTAGATATAGTACAGCTTCTGTGGTTAACAATATGGTACAGGGTTTATTTTGGTTCAGGGTTTATTCAAAATTACCTCCTTAAATATACACGTGATTCCGGGCGCTGTGCACAAGAACGCATGAAACTGAACTTTATGACAAAAAAATATCACCTCCAGCACCAGTAGAGTGGTGGGAGGGAAATCATGTCATATGTCTCTGTTCTCAGAAAGCATAAGGAATTCTTAAGATACAACATTCAACTGCATCTCAATAAATTAGAATATCATCAAAAAGTTAATTTGTTCAGTAATTCAATACAAAAAGGGAAAACACATATATTATATACAGCAGAGTCATTACAAACAGTGATCTATTTCAAGTGTTTATTTCTGTTAATGTTGATGATTATGACTAGAGATGAGTGAACCGGCCGTGGTTCGGCTCGAGTTCGGTTCGCCGAACCAAGGTCTGGTTCGAGTTTGGTTCGGTGAACCGGTTCGGTGAACCACTCAAACCCCATAGGAAACAATGGGAGGCAATCACAAACACATAAAAACACATTATAAATGTACACATACAGTTAATAAACATTGCCATAACACTTACCTGTCCCCGTGATCCGTCCTGCACTCTGTCTCCTGCCGCTATTCCATCCGATGATCGCTGAATCTTCCCGATAACCAGCACTGCCAGCAGTGATGCAGGACCTATCGTGACGTCAAAATAGCCATGTGACCAGTCACGTGTCTATTATCTCACTGGCTACAGACTGGTCACATGACTATGACGCCGACATGCTAGGACCTGTCATTGCATCTCTCTGTTACGCTCCAGCGATCCCACCAGCAACCTGACCTGGCAGGGATAGCTGGAGCATCGCTACACGGGTTGCTGGTGAGCTGTCAGGCAGATCTCACCAGCAACCAGTGACCAGCCCCCAGCCAGCAGCGACGCGTGGAAGCGATGCTGCGCTTGGTAACTAAAGTAAATATCGGGTAACCAACCCGATATTTATCTTGGTTACCAGTGCACACCGCTTAGCGCTGGATCCCTGCACTCCTAGCCAGAGTACACATCGGGTTAATTTTACTCGATGTGTAGTCTGGCTATGTGTGCACGGAGCAGGGAGTCGGCACTGACAACGTGACAGCGGCGGATGCTGGTAACGAAGGTAAACATCGGGTAACCAAGGAAAGGGCTTCTTGGTTACCCGATGTTTACCGTGGTTACCAGTGTCCGCAGAAGTCGGCTCCTGACCGGTGACACAGCCAGTCAATAACGGAGATCACCGTTGCCATAGCAACGCACTTGGTAGCGGTGACGGGGATGTCCCGCTACCAGCACGCACCAGAATCACGTGATTGGAGCACCGTTGCTGTGGCAACCCGTGCCACCGCTTAGAGCCAGGAGCCTGTGGTCACTCTCACAGAGTGATTTCTGCAAGGAGCACAGCATCTTCTCCCATGCACTGCTGTCTGATAAAGCAGACTGAGCTGCATGTGTTGGAGGAGAAAGAAGACAGAAGACCATTGATCGTGGAGGGGTGACAGGGGGTAATAAAGATGGAGTCTCTAAGTGTGTCGGTGTATTTATTTCTATTAAAGTATTTTTTCTCTGTATGGTGTTTTTTGTTAACCATTTATTGGAGATTCTTAATGGCTGGGTCAAACGTGCCTGACATTAAGAATCTCTGGCTTAATACTAGCTAGTAAAACATAGCTAGTATTAACTCATTATTACCCAGCAAGCCACCCGGCTTCAGGGCTGCTGGAAGAGTTGGATACAGCGCCAGAAGATGGCGATTCTATGAGAACGCCATTTTCTGGGGCAGCTGCGGACTGCAATTCGCAGCAGAGGGGCCCAGAAACTTCGGGCTAACCTGTGCTGCGGATTCAATCCCCAGCTGCCTAGTTGTACCTGGCTGGATACAAAAATGGGGCGAAGCCCACGTCGGGTTTTTTTTTAATTATTTCATGAAATTCATGAAATAAAAAAAGGGGCTTCCCTATATTTTTAGTTCACAGCCGGGTACAAATAGGCAGCTGGGGGTTGGGGGCAGCCCGTACCTGCCTGCTGTACCTGGCTAGCATACAAAAATATGGCGAAGCCCACATAATTTTTTTTGTTTTTTGGCAAAAAAAATGCTTCTCTGGATTTTCCATTGCCAGTGAAGGTAACACCAAGCAGTAGGGGTTAGCAGCCAGTAGCTGCTCGGATTACCCTCAGCTAGCAATACAAAAAATGCAGCGGGAGCCCATATTAATTTTTTTTAATTATTTATTTAAATAACTAAAAAAAAAAAGGGCTTCCCTGCATTTTGATTGCCTGACATGACAGTGCTGTAAAAATAAATCATTAAAAAATGACATAGCACTCCGCGATATTTTTGATTCTCAGCGCAGATAAAGCAGACTGCTATGGGTTGCCACCCCCATCTGCTTGGCGTTACCTTGGCTGGCAATCAAAATACAGGGAAGCCCATTAAATTTTTTTATTTAAAAAAATAGTTTAAAAAAAAATGACGTGGGGTCTCCCCATTTTTGATAGCCAGCTAGGGTAAAGCAGAAGGCTGTAGGCTGGAAACCACAGCTGGCAGCTTTACCATGGTTGGGGATCCAATGTGGAGGTCACCCCAGGCTCTTTTTTATAATTATTTTATAAATAATAATAATTACAAAATAAATGTAGGGTTCCCCCCAAATTGGATCACCAGCCAAGGTAAAGTGGACAGCTGTGGTCTGGTATTCTCAGGGTGGGAAGGTCCATAGATATTGGCCCTTCACAGCCTAAAAATTGCAGGCCGCAGACGCCACAGAATTGGCACATCCACTAGATGCGCCAATCCTGGCGCTTCACCCCAGCTCATCCCGTGCCCTGGTGCAGTGGCAAACGGGGTAATAACTGGGGTTGATACTAGCTGTAAAGTCACGTGACATCAAGCCCAGCAGTTTTTTATGTCATGGCGTCTATCAGATACCGGACATCACAAACTGTCAGTAATAACAAAACAAATAGACGAAAAAAAAAATGTATTTGAAAAAACACTCCCCAAAACATTCCCTCTTTCACCAATTTATTGTAAGGAAAAAAAATAAAGGGGTCCCACGATGACTCTGGACCGTTTAGAATATGGGGGGATACGCTCAGGGAACGTATCCACCATTTTCTAGGAGTGCAGACCCTCCATGTGAGGAGTGTGGGTGCAATGAATCTGCACCCACTCTCCCCGGGTCCACAGCAGCAGAGTCCATGTCGTAACTGTTGCTACCAAAGCTGCAATGCCCTGCTCATGAGGTAAGGGCATGCCTAATCAGGAGAACTATTCTACATTTCCAAATATTGGTATTTGCTGATATTATTGCTATTCCACCTACTATATATTGGGGATAGGATCTTGGAGATGGAATACCCCTTTAAGTCCAGTTATCCAGCTGAATGAATACTAAACAATAGAGCTCACTATTTAGACATGTTTTCTTGTGGCGTATAACGGACTCTCATGTTTGGTAGTCGTTCAGTAGGGCAACTATAAAAGCAAATCCCTCCATTTGGAAATGTAGTATAGCTCTCCTGATCAACTATGTTCCTTACCTCATGAGCAGGTCATTGCAGTAGCTTACAGATGCATGGTTACTACCACTCACTTTGTCTGAACACAGGAAGCTGAACTGACAGCCGCTCTGTGCATGCGGTAGCGTCTATTGTGACGGAGGGGGCCGCGGGGGATCAACGCTGCACAGGTACCGTGGGACACCGGGGAACATCGGTGGGGTTATAGGGGGTGACCTGGCAGGGCCTGGGGAGGAGTTCTCTGTCGCATGTGTCATGGCACATGCGACAGACATCAGTGGAGTAGGGTGAATGCGGCCGGCGCGCTGCTGTGCGCGCGGCCATCTTGGATTTTCCGGGAGGGGGTCAGGGGGGGGCACTTTGGCAACACCGGGGGACCGGGGAGGAGATTTATCTCCCATCTGACATGTTTGGTCATGCCAGATGGGAGATAAATAATTTTTTACCGGCGCTGTCATTTACTGTAACCTGATCACTGGTATTCGGTGTATACCTGTGATCACGTGAGCGGGGACCGGACAAACCGACCTGAATCATGATCTCCAGGGTCTCAGCTAGCCCTGAAACCCCGGAGATTTTCTGACACTGGAGGCGCTATTCACTTATTTCTGCCTGCTGTTTATAAACGGCAGATTAGAATAAGGCTACATTCACACGACCTATCCGTTTTTGCGGTTTGCAAAAAACGGTCCATTTTCTTCACGGGTGCATCCATGCGGCATCTGTTTCCATTCCGTATTGTTAGGTCTGGGTGGTGGATCCACTGGGCCGTGCACCCCACTGGAGGCCTGGGTGCACATTAGCCGGAGCACTAGCGTGGCAGGGACTGCGTCCCACAGGGGACGGGTAGAGCAGTCACTGGGGCTTCAGAGTTCCTGGAGACAGTGCAGCAATCCGGCACAGGTGCCGGGTAGGAATGTCAGGCAATAGTATGATCACAGGACACGGCACAAGGGGGACCTGAGCACCTAGCTTTCAAGACAAGGCTTACAAGACACGTTGATCAGGCCCCGCCCACATGGAAAGGCCAGTCTTATATACCCAGCACAGCCTCATGTCATATTCTGCTGTAGCAGTGCTGGGCCCATAAGACCAGGTGAGTGGGCGCAGCCCGACACTATACAGAAGCATGAGTCAGACACATGAGACTGGGGACAGGACACAGGAAAGCACGAGCGGGAGCGGCAGCCATGACCGGTAGCCGTGACCGGTGGACACGTGGACCGGATCAGTGGGTAAGAAGGAGCGGTGCCGTGCAGGTGCGACCGGATCAGTGGGTAAGGAGCGGTGCCGAGGCATCGGGAGCGTGACACGTATACGGTCCGTATGTCATCTGTTTGTCATCCGTGTGACTTCCGTTTTTTTGGAGTACTGCCAAAAAACTGAAGGAGGGAAAATACTTAAATTTACATAATACATAAATTTACCCAGGATCCATAGCTTCAACCTACATGAGGCGGTCACATGTTCAGTCCAGTGCCATTTTCTACTGCTTTTCACAGCGTAGAGCGCTCTGGTGATTTTCCTGTGCTTGTACACTTCATGTCAGTCTTTTCTGTCATTATAATGGCAGAAAGACACATAATGTCCCACTCTCCTGCATTTTGTAATTTTGCACCCTTTGGTGCCTTTCATGTGGCACTAAGTGGTGCTTAGGTTTGTATTTACCAAAATAAATAAATAAATTTAAAAAAAAAAATGACGTGGGGTTCCCCCTATTTTGTAGCCAGCTAGGGTAAAGCAGATGGCTGCAGCCTGCAGACCACAGCTGGCAGCTTCACCTTGGCTGGTAATCCAAAACTGAGGGCACCCCACGCTGTTATTTTAAATTAAATAAATAATTTAAAAAAAAAAACACGTAGGGGTCCCCCCAAAATTGGACCACCAGCCAAGGTAAAGCAGACAGCTGGGGTCTGATGTTCTCAGCCTGGGGAGGTCCACTGTTATTGGACACTCCCCAGCCTAAAAATAGCAGGCCGCAGCCGCCCCAGAAGCGCCAATCCTGGTGCTTTGCCCCAGCTCATCCCGTGCCCTGGTGCGGTGGCAAACGGGGTAATATATGGGGTTAATACCAGATGTGTAATGTCACCTGGCATCAAGCCCTGGAGTTGGTGAGGTCAGGCGTCTATGAGATACCCGACATCACCAACCCAGTCAGTAATAAAAAAAAAAATAGACGACAAACACATTTTTATTTGAAAAAACACTGCCCAACACATTGCCTCTTTCACCAATTTATTAGAAAGAAAAACAAATCCAGATCTGCTGTAATCCAAGCGGTTCCCATGATGATCCATACCATAGTCACTGTCCCAGTCAATGAAGAACAGAATGTTCCCCATTGGCTGGGAGAGCAATGCAGTGACCTGAGCTAACATCAGAAGGTCAGCCCAGGTCACTGCAGGGCATGACAAGTGCTGCTGTCAGGAGCGAGGTACATTACCTGCGCTGATCTCCTGCACTGCTGATACTGCACACTGACTTCAATCACCTTCACAGCCAAGTGTCGCGAGCAGCCCGTGACGTCACCGCTAGTGACAGTCTCGGGCCGCAGTGACAGATGTGAAGCGGCAGCCATGGAGGACAGTGTCAGCACTGAGGTTGGGAGGGCAGGACTTCATCACCGCAGGTAAGCCGAGCGGTGCCATGTGTGCGGTGCGAGGTGGGTGGAGACTAGCAAGGTAATGTGTGCGGGTGTGAGGTGGGCGGAGCCTAGCGGGGCTATGTGTGCGGTGCAAGGTGGGCGGAGCGTAGCGGGGTAATGTGTGCATGTGCAAGGTGGGCGGAGCCTAGTGGGGTAATGTGTGTGGTGTGAGGTGGGCGGAGCCTAGCGGGGCTATGTGTGTGGAGCCTAGAGGGGTAATGTGTGTGAGTGCGAGGTGGGCGGAGCCTAGCGGGGTAATGTTTGTGGGTGCGATGTGGGCGGAGCCAAGCAGGGCCATGTGTGCGGTGCAAGGTGGGCGGAGCCTAGCGAGGTAATGTGTGTGGGTGCGAGGTGGGCGGAGCCTAGCGGGGCTATGTGTGCGGTACAAGCTGGGTGGAGCCTAGGGGGTAATGTGTGTGGTGTGAGGTGGGCGGAGCCTAGCGGGGCTATGTGTTCGGTGTGAGGTGGGCGGAGGCTAGTGGGGTAATGTGTGCGGGTGTGAGGTGGGCGGAGCCTAGCGGGGCTATATGTGCGGTGCGAGGTGGGCGGAGCCTAGCGGGGTAATGTCTGCAGTGTGAGGTGGGCGGAGCCTAGCGGGGCTATGTGTGCGGTGTGAGTGGGCGGAGCCTAGCGGGGCTATGTGTTCGGTGTGAGGTGGGCGGAGCCTAGCGGGGTACTGTGTGCGGGTGTGAGGTGGGCGGAGCCTGACGGGGTAATGTGTGCGGGTGCGAGGTGGGCGGAGCCAAGCGGGGCCATGTGTGCGGTGTGAGGTGGGCGGAGCCTAGCGGGGTAATGTGTGCGGGTGCGAGTTGGGCGGAGCCAAGCGGGGCCATGTGTGCGGTGTGAGGTGGGCGGAGCATAGCAGGGTAATGACTGTGGGTGTGAGGTGGGCGGAGCCTAGCGAGGTAATGTGTGCGGGTGTGAGGTGGGCGGAGCCTAGCGGGGCCATGTGTCCTGGCGGCGGAGTGCGAAGTGGGTGGAGTCTAGCGGGGCCATGTGGTGCTGAGGACGTCAGTGCCAGGGACTGCGACAGGTGAGTGTGAGTGTGTGTGTGTGTGTGTATGTGTACATGCTGAGTGCAGGAGGGGGCAGAGCCTAGGGGGGAAGTGTTGGCTCCCTGCACGCGTAACCAGGGTAAATATCGGGTTACTAACCAAAGCGCTTTGCTTAGATACCCGATGTTTATCTTGGTTACCAGCTTCTGGCAGGCTGCCAGTGATGGCTCCATGCACACTGTTGCTGGAAAAAGCCCTGCTTTTGCTGATAGAACCATTCTCGAACGTAACTCGAACTGTCGAGCTTTTAGCAAAAAGCTCGAGTTCTAGTTCGATTTAGAACACCCCCCAAAATGCCGCAAACTGGCGAACCTCGAACCGCGCTCAACTCTAATTATGACTTACAGCTAATGAAAACCCAAAAGTCATTATCTCAAAAAATTAAAATAATTACCAGAAAACACCTGAAAAGGCCTCTGAAGCATGTAAAATGGTCCCTTAGCCTGGTTCAGTAGGCTACACAATCATGAGGAAGACTGCTGACTTGACAGATGTCCAGAAGTCAGTCATTGACACACTCCACAAGGAGGGTAAGCCACAAAAGGACACTGCTAAAGAAGCTGGCTGTTCACAGAGTGCTGTATCCAAGCATATTAATGGAAAGTTGAGTGAAAGGAAAAAGTGTGGTAATAAAAGGTGCACAGGCAACCAAGATAACTGAACCGCAGCCTTGATAGGATTGTTAAGAAAAGGCCATTCAAAAATTTTGGGGAGATTCACAAAGAGTGGACTACTGCTTGAGTCAGTGCTTCAAAAGCCACCACACACAGACGAATTAAGGACATGGGCCACAGCTGTTGCATTCCTTGTGTCAAGCCACTCATGACCAATAGACAATTCCAGAAGTGCCTTACCTGGGCAAGGAGAAAAAGAACTGGACTGTTGCTAAATTGTCCAAGATGTTGTTTTCAGATGAAAGTAAAATGTGTATTTTATTTGGAAATCAAAGTCCCAGAGACTAGTGGAAGAGTGAAGAGGCACACAATCCAAGCTGCTTGAGGTCTAGTGTGAAATTTTCACAATAAGGGATGGTTTGGAGAGCCATGTCATCTGCTGGTTTATTGTATATTCCAATATTTTTCCATATGCTTGAGGCATTATACCATTATCTAAGTTTGATGTGCAGCCTTATTCTTATATATAGTATGTATTTTTGGCTTGCACTCATATATATATATATATATATATATATATATATATATATATATATATATAAATATATTAGTGCTCACTTCAGTTATCCTATTCAGTTATATGTAATTTTTTTTTTTTTTTTCTGAATGTGAACACAGCTCCGCCCCTTTCGGCCATGTTTTTTCCATCTCCTATATAAGAAAGTCCTTAGTTACCCCTCTCCACCCATAGCAGTTTTTAATTGCAATGAGATGACACACAGTTAGGGTCACAGAGCTAGGGACCCCAATATAGAGATATACCTTGACGAGGTTTTGGGGCTCAGTTACATTGATCAATGCGATTGCTAAATATCTCCTTTTTCCTAATATTCATAGCAGGTATGCAATTCATTATTCACATGTTCAAATTAGCAAGTAGCATTTTTCATTGTATATTCCAATATTTTTCCATATGCTTGAGGCATTATACCATTATCTAAGTTTGATGTGCAGCCTTATTCTTATATATAGTATGTATTTTTGGCTTGCACTCATATATATATTAGTGCTCACTTCAGTTATCCTATTCAGTTATATGTAGTTTTTTTTCTGAATGTGAACACAGCTCCGCCCCTTCCGGACATGTTTTTTCCATCTCCTATATAAGAAAGTCCTTAGTTACCCCTCTCCACCCATAGCAGTTTTTAATTGCAATGAGATGACACACAGTTAGGGTCACAGAGCTAGGGACCCCAATATAGAGATATACCTTGACGAGGTTTTGGGGCTCAGTTACATTGATCAATGCGATTGCTAAATATCTCCTTTTTCCTAATATTCATAGCAGGTATGCAATTCATTATTCACATGTTCAAATTAGCAAGTAGCATTTTTCATTGTATATTCCAATATTTTTCCATATGCTTGAGGCATTATACCATTATCTAAGTTTGATGTGCAGCCTTATTCTTATATATAGTATGTATTTTTGGCTTGCACTCATATATATATATATTAGTGCTCACTTCAGTTATCCTATTCAGTTATATGTAGTTTTTTTTTTCTGAATGTGAACACAGCTCCGCCCCTTTCGGCCATGTTTTTTCCATCTCCTATATAAGAAAGTCCTTAGTTACCCCTCTCCACCCATAGCAGTTTTTAATTGCAATGAGATGACACACAGTTAGGGTCACAGAGCTAGGGACCCCAATATGGAGATATACCTTGACGAGGTTTTGGGGCTCAGTTACATTGATCAATGCGATTGCTAAATATCTCCTTTTTCCTAATATTCATAGCAGGTATGCAATTCATTATTCACATGTTCAAATTAGCAAGTAGCATTTTTCATTGTATATTCCAATATTTTTCCATATGCTTGAGGCATTATACCATTATCTAAGTTTGATGTGCAGCCTTATTCTTATATATAGTATGTATTTTTGGCTTGCACTCATATATATATATATATAAGTGCTCACTTCAGTTATCCTATTCAGTTATATGTAGTTTTTTTTCTGAATGTGAACACAGCTCCGCCCCTTTCGGCCATGTTTTTTCCATCTCCTATATAAGAAAGTCCTTAGTTACCCCTCTCCACCCATAGCAGTTTTTAATTGCAATGAGATGACACACAGTTAGGGTCACAGAGCTAGGGACCCCAATATAGAGATATACCTTGACGAGGTTTTGGGGCTCAGTTACATTGATCAATGCGATTGCTAAATATCTCCTTTTTCCTAATATTCATAGCAGGTATGCAATTCATTATTCACATGTTCAAATTAGCAAGTAGCATTTTTCATTGTATATTCCAATATTTTTCCATATGCTTGAGGCATTATACCATTATCTAAGTTTGATGTGCAGCCTTATTCTTATATATAGTATGTATTTTTGGCTTGCACTCATATATATATATATTAGTGCTCACTTCAGTTATCCTATTCAGTTATATGTAGTTTTTTTTCTGAATGTGAACACAGCTCCGCCCCTTTCGGCCATGTTTTTTCCATCTCCTATATAAGAAAGTCCTTAGTTACCCCTCTCCACCCATAGCAGTTTTTAATTGCAATGAGATGACACACAGTTAGGGTCACAGAGCTAGGGACCCCAATATAGAGATATACCTTGACGAGGTTTTGGGGCTCAGTTACATTGATCAATGCGATTGCTAAATATCTCCTTTTTCCTAATATTCATAGCAGGTATGCAATTCATTTTTCACATGTTCAAATTAGCAAGTAGCATTTTTCATTGTATATTCCAATATTTTTCCATATGCTTGAGGCATTATACCATTATCTAAGTTTGATGTGCAGCCTTATTCTTATATATAGTATGTATTTTTGGCTTGCACTCATATATATATATATTAGTGCTCACTTCAGTTATCCTATTCAGTTATCTGCTGGTTTAAGTCCACTGTGTTATATTGAGACCAAAGTCAGTGCAGCTGTCTACCAAAAAATTTTAGAGCACTTCATGCTTCCTTCTCCCGACAAGCTTTTTGGAGATGGAAATTTCATTTTCCAGCAAGACGTGGCACCTGTCCACACTGCCAAAAGTACCAATCCTGTTTTAAATAACACAGTTACACTGTGCTTGATTGGCCAGCACACATGCCTGACCTAAACCCTATAGAGAATCTGTGGATTAACTGTTTACAAAAAATAAAATGAGGCCTACAAAGAAAAGAACACAGTAGTAGAGATGAGCGGTGTTCGAATCAAACCGTTCACCAATTTCAAATTCGAGTTGTTTTGGGCGATGTTCGAGTCGTTCGACGAACTCAAACGATTTGCTTCACGTTCGACAGTTCCAGCTAATGTTCGATAACGGTTCGATCACTAAAAGCGTGGCTTTTCACAGTAAGGCTATATGCACACGTTGCGTATTTGAATGCGTTCTGCATCCCCAACACAATCCCTCTCTCTTTCCTAATCAGCTGCACGGTTGTCACAAAGCTCCGGTGGCTTTTCCTCTTTTGAAAATTGCTGCCGCTCATTATTCAATCTCGTATTCCCTGCTTTCCCCGCCCACCGGCGCCCATGATTGGTTGCAGTCAGACACGCCCCCACGCTGAGTGACAGCTGTCTCACTGCAACCAATCACAGCGGGTCTATATCGTGCAGTAAAATAAATAAATAAATAATTAAAAAAAAATAAAAAAAACCTGTGGTCCCCCCCAATTTTGATACCAGCCAAGATAACGCCACATGGCTGGAGGCTGGAATTGTCAGGATGGGGAGCGCAACGTTATGGGGAGGACACCACCCTAACAATATCAGCCAGTAGCCGCCTGGAATTGCCGCATCCATTAGATGCGACAGCCATGGGACTCTACCCGGCTCATCCTGAATTGCCCTAGTGTGGTGGCAATCGGGTAATAAGGAGTTAAATGGCATATATTTGTGTGTATATATATATATATATATATATATATACATACATACAGTATATAGACTGCATATAACAGAGATCAGGATTAGTGCACCCCCTTTAAAGAGTAAAATTTTAATCAATATTTCCAAAATTGTGACCACAATGATTTTAATATAACATTTTATTAACCAATGACATGTGTGTAAAGTTAATAGTGTAACTTTTATTACAAACCTTCAGTTTTACCTAAATTAGTTGATGTAAAAATGAATACACTGACATCAAGAATGCCTACATCTAGTATTTTGTATAACATCCATGATTTCTAAGGACAGCAACAAGCAGTAACATAGCTACCGGGGAGAGGGGGGTGGAAGCAGGCATCACACTGCCCCTCATCTGAAGGAGCCCACCCAGAGTGACAGTCATTTTTAACCGTATAGGTGGGCACAGCATACCAATACAGCTAAAGTCCTTGGCAAAGCAGGGAAAAGTGGTTTTCCTGCTTTACTGGTCTTTTTACTGTAGGCCGGAGGTTGCTTTATGATTGTGGCCTACAGAATGTCCAGTCTCAGACAGATGTGATAATGTTAGCAGCCCAAAACTCTTGATATCCTCTGTAAGCCTCATTGTGATTATATCACCACGCTCTACTAGGAGGGCAATCTACAGTGTGGGAGCTGCTGTGGGACATTATATAGTGTGGGGACTATGCAAGCCCCGATGTATAACTGTACTGTCACCTCTAATATATTCTGCAGGACTGACATCTACCATTAATACAGTCACTGTATGGCAACAATATCGATATTAGACAGCTAGCTGTGTTCACCACATGGCATGTGGAAGAAGATGCTCTGGTCAAATGAGACCAAAGTAGACATTTTTGGGCTAGATGCAATGTGCTAGCTACGTATGTTGGAAAACTAACACTGCACATCAACATAAAAACATCATTCCCTCTGTCAAACATGGTGGTGGCATCATCATGCTTTTGGGATGCTTTTTTTCTACAGGGACAGAGAAGCTGGCAAGTGTTGATGAGAAAATGGATGGAGCTAATCCTGAAGGAAGCTTGTTAGAGGGTTCAAAAGACTTCAGACTGAAACATAGGTTCACCTTCCAGCATAAAACGATCCTAAACATATTGCCACAACTGCAATTAAATAGTTTAGATCAAGTGATATTCATGTTTGAATGGCTCAGTCAAAGTCTAAACTTTAAATCCTAATAAGAATCTGCTGCAAAAATTGAAAATTGCTGTTCACAGATGCTCTCCATCCAATGTCATCAAACTAGAGCTTTTTTGGAATGAAGAATGGGCAAAGTCCCTAGATGTGCAAAGCTGGTAGAGACATACTCTGAAAGACTTACATCAGTAATTACAGTGAAAGGAGATCCTACAAATCATAGACTCAGAGGTGCTGAATACAAATGTAAGTCCCAATTTTCAGATTTGTATTTTGAAAATATTTTAAAAAATCTTCTTTACATGTCACAAATATTTATTACCTAGTGTGCAATATCAGATTAGATCCCAATAAAATACATTTGAGTCTGTGGGTGTAACATGAAAAAAGTACAAAAGTTCACAGGGTATGAATACTTTTTCAAGGCAGAATATATACATATACAAACAAATTTGCCAAATTCTAGTTTTTAATATACGTTTCTTAAGTGCTATTTGTTTTCCTTCTCCTTCATAATAAAAAACATTATTTCAGTATTTCAGGTACTCTAGTAATTATAATTAATAATTGGCTATGGCGTAAATGTAGAATTGTGCAAGCTACTGTAACAGAGGATGATAAATTGTCCATAGCAGAACTGTTACATTTGAAGATGCTTTATAGTTCTCTCTGTGGAATGTCATTTTTTAATGCAACTTCAAATACGCTTCCAAGCTCCAGTGCATAACATTACACATTTTATCTGCTGCTGTGTGAAGCTGTATAAATTAGGTTTAATGTGCCATTTCCTAAAGCTTTGACACTCCTCCCGGGCTAGTAACCATTACCATTGCAAAAGTATCAATAAGTGACTTTTAATGAGAGGGAGTCTTACTAAAGGCTTGTTCAGGTACTTAGTAGCCCATATCATTTAACTACAGAAAGCCATTGATGACAAGCAAGGGCATTAGTGGATCTGTTTTTCAACAGAATCACACAAATCCAAATGACATGTGATTTTATTAACAGTATCAGACATTGTTCTTTAATGTTGTACAAATGCTAGTGAGATAAATTATATCAACATGTCATGACCTTTAAAAACACATTTATGTGGGAAATAGTTTATTATAGTGTAAGGCACCAGTAGAATTACTCTAAAAGCATGTTTAATATATATAAAGTGTATATAAAATAGAATAGTATGAAATCAAATTGACTGTTATTTTTTTAAAATAAATTTAGCTTTTTAAAAGATTGCACGATTTGGCAGACTGACTGAACTAGAATGTTTTTTTATTAAAAAGAGCTATAAAATGAAATTGTCATGTATTTTGCGCTCACTTTTTAAAATTTTGTTTGCTTCTAAAAAGAGATGATCAAATCTTTTGAAATAAAAAAAAAATATTCTCAGCTAATCAATTTGCCATTAGCCACAATTTTGAAAGCCTAAAATTGCACTGAAAAGACATGTATAAGGGCTTTTAGGATTGTATTCAAACCCCGTTCAAGTTCTTTTACGAAACCAAAGCTTTAATAATGTCAAATTGACTTCACAAAACAAATAGAAATGTCACGCTCCGCTTTGGGGGGCACAGAAGCAAGTTGGAGAGCCAGCTCAAACCACAAGAGGGCGAAAGTGCACATAAAAGAATAGTCAGCCAACCAAAGTCTTATGCCAGGATGTCTCTTCAGTATCGGGGAGAAAGTAAGTTGTTAACAGGTGGAAGCAAGAGGTAGAAAGCCAAGAAGTAACGTCGGAGGTAGAAGGGCAAAACAAAACTGAAGTCGGGCATTGTAACCAAGGTCAGTAGCCGGGAGATCAAAGTACGTACAGAGGAGGTAGAGACACGGGACAGGACCGGATGTCCAACATTCAGGACTAAGGAGACAAGGGCCGGAACTGGGGTCAGGAGGATGGGAAGGACAAGCAGTTCATGGAGGACATAGGTCAGGATGAGGTAGCTTGGAGACGGGACAGATCAGAGTCAGGCTCACAGGAATCGGTAGCAAAGCTTTTTTTTTCCCTACAGGTTTTGCTTCAGAATTTCAGCAGCAAAAAGAAGCAGCATGTCCCTTCGTTTGCGCAGATACCTGCGGTTTTGCCATTGATAATGGTTAAAAACCATAGGGACAAAATTGCGGCAAATCTGCAATAACACTGCACCAAAACCACAACAAACCGCGGAAAAACCACATGCAGACTTTGGGTGCATTTTTTTTGCTGCAGGTGCAGAATTCTGCCAGTGGGTGCATATTTTGCTTAAAAAACACATTTACCCAGTGCGCACAGACCCTTATGCTGACTTGAACTGACAGTGTTGTTGTCAGAGGTAACATCATCCTGCGTTCACTGAGATGAGTAATGTGCCTAGATAAAATAATGGCACTTACTTCTTAACCCACTAACACGCTTTCTGGAGGCAAAATTGGCAAATTATGGTCTGTATATGATATGACAGCAGGGAAAAGCCAGCCTGGGTCATGACAGTACCCCCTTCTTACGGGGGGCCACCGGACACCCAATTTTCCCAGGAAACCTCCTATAGAAGGCACAAACCAGTTGGTCAGCATGGACTGATCGCGCTGGGACCCAGGATCAGTCCTCAGGTCTGTAACCCCTCCAATGTACTAAGTACTGAAGTGAGCTGCGGACCATGTGAGAGTTAACGATGTGTTTCACCTTATATTCTGTCTTGCCATCAACAAAAACAGGAGGGGTGGATGTGGAGAATCAGCAGAGGAGAGAACGAACAATTTAAGAAGGGACTTGTGAAATACATTGGGAATGCAAAATGACTTGGGCAAGCGCAGATGAAAGGCCACTGTTTTAATAACCTTGATGATCTCATATGGACCAATAAACTTGGGACCCAGCTTAGCTGATGGAAGTCTCAAATGGATGTTCCTTGTAGACAACCATACCTGAAAATTAGGACCAATAGAACAACGCTTATCAGCAAAGTGCTTTTGTGTGCCCTGGCCTGCCCTAATATTAATCTGTACCTCCCTCCAAACCTCCCCCAATAGGTGGACTGCCGAATCAGCCCCTGGGCACCCAGAATCCAGTCTGGAAAATTCACCAAAATGGGGATGGTAACCGTAATTACAAAAAATTTGGGTGGTGCCATTGGACTGGTTGACTCGTTGACTCTGTTATTAAAAGTGAATTCGTCCACGGGAAACAAGGAACACCAATCACCCTGCTGAGAAGAAGTCAGACATCGTAAAATCTACTCCAATGACTGATCTCGGGATGGTAGGAAGATGAAAAGGTTAATTGGATGCCCAATCTCTTGCAGAATGCCCTCCAAAATTTAGAGATGAACTACACCCCTCTGTCTGACACAATGGTCATAGGAATGCCATGCAGCTCCACAACATGTTCAATAAACAACTTAGACAGTGTCTCCGCATTAGATAGTCCTGACAAGGGAACAAAATGCACCTGTTTGCTGAACTTGTCCACTACCACCCACACAACAGTCTAAAGCCTGCTTTACACGGTACAATTACGCATGCGATATCGTATGTGTTCATACCCGCCCCCATCATATGTGCGGCACGTTCAATTTGTTGACCGTGTCGCAAAAATGATTATTTCCCGTCACACGTATTTACCCTTCCATACGACCTTGATGTGGGCGGCGAACATCCACTTCCTGGAATGGGAGGGACATTCGGCGTCACAGCGACGTCACGCGGCAGCCGGCCAATAGAAGCGGAGGGGCGGAGATGAGCGGGACGTAAACATCCCGCCCACCTTTTTCCTTCCGCATTGCCAGCGGGAGCCACGGGACGCAGGTAAGATCTGTTCATCGTTCCCTGGGTGTCACAAATCGCCGTACAATTTTTAGCTTTTGAACGACGTGCATGCAATGAACGGTTTTTCGTTCAATCGCAATCTCACATAGGTTTTACACGCTACAATATTACTTACGATGCCGGATGTGCGTCACTTACGATGTGACCCCGCCGACACATCGTAAGATTTATTGTAGCGTGTAAAGCCCGCTTTACCATTGGAGATAGGGAAATCAGTGATTAAATCCAAGGACAAGTGAGTCCAGGGTCTATCCGGAATTGGCAACGGAACCAGATCCCTGGCCTGCCAGTTATGTAAGACTTTAGAACGAGCACACTGTAACAGTGCATCCTCGCAGCCTGCATCATAATGTAATCAAGCCTCCAGCAGTATTGTAGTAGCATGTCCCTCCCTGGCCTATGTGTCTAGACTATGATGTAATCAGGCCTAGGTCAACATCTAGTGGGCGACTGTGTTTTTGTTCTTCTCCACATGGGACTCATCTAATACCAGCCTTTAGTTCCTGGAAACTTCTCCATGTAAAGTCACATAGTTAAAAGTGGGTGTGAACCCTTTCCCATCCAGTGGGTGGATCTAAGGATAGGTGGAAGAATCAGCCACATGTTTAGCTAGTTTGATGCTTTTTTGGGTGAAGGGCGAGGATCTGTGCTGAGGGCAGGTCCTGGTGCCTTTGTATGGACATTGAAGATCAGCTGCTATGTGGGATTGTGTTGTCTCAGCCATGCTACCAGATATAAGGAACTCATCTAAGGACTGTTGTTGCATTTTCCTTGGCGTCAGATTGCTGGGTGGCGCCCCCGGATTTGTTGTCTTTGTGTGTATTCATTGTGGACTCTGAAGAACCATTTTGATACTGGATGTTTTATGCTCCTTGCCTCAATAAAACTTGTTGGATTGTTCATCAGCCTAGTGTCTCTGACTGCTCTGTCGCATACCCCGTCACACACACGTATCACACGCGGACACAAACACGGCGACATCAGAGTATAAGGAGGGCCACCAAAAAAACCTGGCACTAGCTCTCCTAGTGGCCGAGACACTGGGATGACCACTAAGCGCAGAATCTTGGAACTCCTGGAGGACCCTTAACCTAACCTGAACAGGTACAAAGAGCTTGGTATCGGGTAATGAAATAAGAGCAAGTGACTAGGCACCACGAATCTCAGCCTCCAATTCAGATGACACCTCAGCAACAACGACCCCGAGAGGAGCAATGGAGGTTCGGGAGGTGATATTGGATCCAAGCTGTGCGATAAGGCATCGCATTCTTGAAATCGGGCTTAAAGTTAATGGAAAAATGAAAACGTGAAAAAAAAACGGCCTCTTAGCCGGTCTAGGAGTTAAACGCTTGGCAGACTCGATGTAAGACAGGTTCTTGTGGTCAGTAATCACCATAATCCTATGGACAGCCCCCTGCGAAAAGTAGCTCCAATCTTCAAAAGCCAATTTTTCCACTCATCCTCTTCCCGTATGCAAATGAAGTTATAGACTTCCCTGAGATCCAACTTAGAGAACCACTTTACTCCCGCCAACTGATTATAGATATCAGGGATGAGTGGAAGGGGATAAGTATTTCTCACTGTAATTGCATTTAGCTCACGAAAATCGAGGCATGGGCATAGGCCACTGTTACGAGGGGGACCCGGGGAAGCGTGCCAAGATGGGGAATGTACAGCTTCCGCCGGTCAAGGTCCACTGTGCGGTGTAAGGGACCGCTGCTATGGTGGGTGAAGAGTGAGCGGGTTGCTGCTAGCGATCGTCTGGAATGTCACAGACGATCTATGTACACCGGTCTGCTCTAACCCGTGTGGGTTGTATGGCAGGGATCACACGGCTCGGTGTACCTGTTGCACGGGGAAGCACAGAGGTGCCCACGCACGTGTGCCAGTGGAAGTCACGAGAATATGGCACGAGGGTAGCACAGAGGTGCCCACGCACGTGTGCTTTCAATAACCAGGTGAGTCCAGTGGAGACTCGAGGAGCTCACCTGGGACAGGAACACGGCCTGTAGAAGGAGCTACTGCCGGAGCAGCAAGGCAGGGACACGGCCTGCAAACCAGGGGCTGCCTAAGCAGCATGGGCCAAGCCCACAGAGGAAGATAATGCCTGAGCAGTGGCGTGGCAGCACGCTGCCAGACATCCAAACATAGAAGGATGGTCGCGCGCCGCCATGATGGCAGGAGGAGCTTTTAAGGAGGTGTAGCTCCAGCCAAGGGCGGGCGCGAGGCGGAGATGACGGACTTGACCCAATCAGGATCCACGACATCCCAGCCTGGCCAGTCAGGATTCACCACGTCACCAGCCTTGTCATCAAGCCGTGTGACGTCAGTGGGCGAATCAGGATCCACCAAGCATAGCACATGCTCACCCTCCTGCCTCTGGGAAATAGAGGCGGGATCCTCGGTCTCACAATGTGTAGAGATAACGGGAGTCTCACTGCTTCCCTGAGCAGCAAACCTCTGCACATTGCGCAACCTCACAGACCTTCGAGGCTGCTGAGCAGGAGGAGCTGCGGCAGGAAAGGAATGGGAGACCGTCTCATTTCTTGCAACAGGAGTACCACTAGGTGTCACCCTTGTGCTGCCTCTCTGAGGAGGTTTCTCCTGCACTCTGCGCAGTCTGGCAGACCTTCGGCGCTGCTGAGGAGGAGCACTCGTGGCAGGCAAGGAGACTGTCTCATTCCTTGCCACAGGAGAGCCACGAGGTGTAACATTACCCCCCCGTCTAGGCCCCCCCCTGCCCATGCTCAAAGGCCGCTATCAAACCCGGGGCGTGGATATGATCCTCCAATTCCCAGGATCTATGCTCCGGACCACGGCCGACCCACTCCACAAGGTAGTACCTCCTGCCCCGTATAACTTTTGTCTCCACAAGCTTCGCCACCTCAGAGTCGTCGGGCGGGGGGTCAGTTTGAGGCATCAGGGACCCCGAGAACTTATTAAGTCGTACGGGTTTCAGGAGGGACACTTGAAAGGTGTTGGCTATAGCCCAGCGTGGAGGGAGCTGGAGTCGGTATGCCACCGGGTTCACCTGCTCTAGCACTTTAAACGGACCCAGGTACCTAGGGGCGAACTTGGCTGCCTGTACCCGTAGGTTAACATTCTTAGAGGACAGCCACACTAGGTCACCAGGGGCGAAGGATGGTGCAGGGCGGCGGCGCTCATCAGCCGTTGTCACCATCCGGTCTTTAGCCCTCTTAAGGGCCTCTTGGGTGTTATCCCAGATCTCCCGGGCCTCGGTCGCCCAATCCTCCACTCTAGGATCGGGTGACGTTATGGGCATAGGAACCGGGATTCTGGGATGTTGTCCGTTATTGAGCAGGAACGGAGTCTGACCAGAGGATTCATGGACCGAATTATTAATGGCAAATTCGGCCCAAGGAAGGAGGTTAGCCCAGTTGTCGTGGTGCGCGGAGATAAAATGGCGGAGGTAAGTTACCAAGGTCTGATTGGTCCTCTCTACCAGTCCATTGGTTTCGGGATGGTATGCGGAGGAGATGTTCAGCTCTATCTGCAGGAGCTTACAGAGCTCTCTCCAGAAGCGAGACGTGAACTGGGGACCCCGGTCGCTCACCACCTTGTCAGGCATGCCATGCAGCCTAAATACATGCCTAATGAATAAGGTGGCGAGAGCACGTGACGTCGGGAGTCGTGGGAGAGGCACCAAGTGGACCATTTTAGAGAAGTGATCCGTGATGACCCATACGACCTTGTGACCTGCTGACTTGGGCAGATCTCCCAGGAAGTCCATTCCCACCACTTCCCAGGGACGATCCGGCACTGGCAGTGGGTGAAGAAGACCTGCCGGTCTCTGCCGGGACGGCTTATTCCGTGCACACGACATACAGGCTCCCACATACTCCTGTATGTCCTGGGGTAGTCTCGGCCACCAATAGTGCCTAGTCACAAGGTCTCTGGTCCTTTTGACCCCAAAGTGACCCCCGACCTTGGAGGCATGGGCCCACGATAGCACCTCATTCCGTAGTTCAGGGGGAACGAGGGTCTTGCCAGGTGGCACCTGGTCCAAAGAAGTGGGAGTGACCATCCTCAAGCTGTCCGGGGGTAGTATAAGACGAGGCTCCTCCTCGTCCTCCTCCAACACAACCATACAACGTGACAAGGCATCGGCCCGTACGTTCTTCTCACCGGCCAGGTGGCGGATAATAAAGCGGAACCGGGAGAAGAACAAGGACCAACGGGCCTGCCTTGGGTTCAGGCGTTGTGCTGTCTGGAGGTATGTGAGATTTTTATGGTCGTAAAATACTTCAAATGGATGCTTCGCACCCTCCAGGAGATGCCGCCATTCCTGGAATGCTAGTTTCATCGCCAGTAACTCCCTATCCCCTATGGAGTAGTTCCTCTCGGCCGGAGAAAAGGTTTTGGAGAAAAAGAAACATGGATGCTTCCTTCCTCGTTCGTCTTTCTGGTACAGGACTGCACCAGCACCGACTGAAGAGGCGTCTACCTCTAGTAGAAAGGGTTTGGAGATGTCTGGACGATGAAGGATGGGAGCTCTGGAGAACTAAGTTTTGAGAGTGTGAAATGCCTCTACCGTTTCCCGTGTCCATGCTTTGGGATTAGCGCCCTTGCGGGTAAGGGCAATGATGGGTGCTGCCACCGTCGAGAAGTTGGGAATGAACTGGCGATAATAATTGATAAACCCCAAGAATCGCTGGATCGCTTTCAGCGAGCGGAGCTCAGGCCATTTCATCACTGTCTCCAACTTCCCCGGATCCATTGCTAACCCCTGACTGGACACGATATACCCCAGGAACGGCAAGGATTCACGTTCAAAAATGCACTTTTCTAGCTTAGCATATAACGAATGAGTGCGGAGCCTCTTAAGTACTCGGATGACATCCCTCCGATGGGTGGCAAGATCGGGGGAGAAGATAAGGATATCATCCAGGTATGCAACCACGGAAAGATACAAATCCCGGAAAACATCATTCACAAAGTCTTGAAATACGGCGGGGGCATTGCAGAGTCTGAAGGGCATTACGAGATACTCGTAGTGACCGTCCCTGGTGTTGAAGGCGGTCTTCCACTCATCGCCCTCTCGGACTCGCACTAGATTATACGCCCCGCGTAGATCCAGCTTCGTGAAGATCTTTGCCCCGCGGAATCGATCAAATAACTCCGTAATGAGGGGCAAAGGGTATTTGTTTTTGATCGTGATTGCATTTAATCCCCTGTAATCGATACAGGGGCGTAGATCCCCTTCCTTCTTTTGCACGAAGAAGAACCCCGCACCGGCCGGTGAAATAGACTTGCGAATGAACCCTTTTGCCAGGCTGTCCTGAATATATTTGGACATAGCCTCCGTCTCTGGAGCAGAGAGGGGATACACTCTGCCCCTAGGGGGCTCGGAGCCTGGCTTCAGGTCTATTCGGCAATCGTATGGCCGGTGGGGAGGAAGGGTATCTGCGGCCCTCTTGGAGAAGACGTCCCTGTAGGCCTCATAAGGTGTCGGTAAACCTGGCTCCCCTGTATTCCCTGAGGACCCAACCGACCTAATGGTAGCGGGTGGTTCGGTAGTCACGAGGTGCTCCCTACAGGATCCTGCCCATGATGAGATCTCCCCTGTTGCCCAGTTGAGTACAGGAGCATGCTGTCTCAACCAGGGGAGGCCCAGTAGGATCTCATCCGTCCCCCCAGGAAGCACCAGGAAGGACACCTGCTCATGGTGTCCTGGTGATACTTCCATCCTGAGAGGGATGGTGATCTGGGTGATGGGATCGACTAGTAGGGACCCGTTGACTACCCGAACCCTGAGTGGCTTGGGCAAGAGAACCAGGGGAACTGAGTATCGGGTTGCCAGGGAGGTCGAAATGAAATTGCCATCAGCGCCTGAGTCCAGGCAGGCCAGAGCAGAGAAGAGAGTAGTGCCAAACTGCAACTGGGCGCTGATAGTCAACCTAGAGGGAGAAGCAGCGTCTAGGAACCCCCCTCTGATGGAAACTAGACGCTGTCTTTTCCCGACGGTTTGGAACATCGGGTAGCTATGTGTCCCCTCTGCCCACAGGAAAAGCAGATGACACCAGACCGAGAACCTGGGGTAGAGGAGACCGCTTTGGACACCTCCATTGACTCCACGGAGTCGCCTACAGAGCTGGCTGGGAGACCTGTCTGGTGGAAGACGGGAGCCAGACGCTTTTTAGGCCGTGAGGACGTGGGTGCTGAAGAGACCTCGAGCCTCCGCTCCGCCTGGCGGATGTCTATGCGAGAGGCAACCACAATCAAGGACTGTAAAGTAGCAGGCACCTCACGCGTGGCCAGTGCGTCTTTGACGAACCCTGCCAGGCCCTCCCAGAACACAGGGACAAGGACCTTATCGGGCCAGTCCAGCTCTGCGGCAAGTGTCCTAAAGTGTACGGCAAAGTCCCCGACTGAAGTGGACCCTTGCCGAAGTCGTAGGAGGCGCAGCGCGGAGTCGTGGGTGACTTGAGGCCCGAGGAACACCATTCTCATGGCCCCAAGATAAGATGCTAAGTTAGTCACCACCCGATCTCCGCGCTCCCACAACGGCGTAGACCACTTCAGCGCTCTCCCTGTGAGCAGGGACTGGACGAAGGCTACCTTCGCCTTCTCGGTAGCGTAAAGATTCGCGGACAGCTCTAAGTAGGTGGTAACTTGGTTTATAAACCCACGGCACTCGGAGCTGTCCCCGCTAAAGCGCTCTGGAAGCGCAAGGCGAGGAGACCTTCCGCCCAATAGCACAGCCTGGGTAGCCGCCTGGGTGGCGACTGTCGTCAGAGCAGTCTTGTCGGAGGAAGACTGCTCCACTGCTGCCAAACGTGATTCCAACTGCTGCACATAACGCAGCAACTGCTGCTGCTCTTCAGCCATAGCCAGACTTTTGGCGCGACCGTAATGTTACGAGGGGGACCCGGGGAAGCGTGCCAAGATGGGGAATGGACAGCTTCCGCCGGTCAAGGTCCACTGTGCGGTGTAAGGGACCGCTGCTATGGTGGGTGAAGAGTGAGCGGGTTGCTGCTAGCGATTGTCTGGAATGTCACAGACGATCTATGTACACCGGTCTGCTCTAACCCGTGTGGGTTGTATGGCAGGGATCACACGGCTCGATGTACCTGTTGCACGGGGAAGCACAGAGGTGCCCACGCACGTGTGCCAGTGGAAGTCACGAGAATATGGCACGAGGGTAGCACAGAGGTGCCCACGCACGTGTGCTTTCAATAACCAGGTGAGTCCAGTGGAGACTCGAGGAGCTCACCTGGGACAGGAACACGGCCTGTAGAAGGAGCTACTGCCGGAGCAGCAAGGCAGGGACACGGCCTGCAAACCAGGGGCTGCCTAAGCAGCAAGGGCCAAGCCCACAGAGGAAGATAATGCCTGAGCAGTGGCGTGGCAGCACGCTGCCAGACATCCAAACATAGAAGGACGGTCGCGCGCCGCCATGATGGCAGGAGGAGCTTTTAAGGAGGTGTAGCTCCAGCCAAGGGCGGGCGCGAGGCGGAGATGACGGACTTGACCCAATCAGGATCCACGACATCCCAGCCTGGCCAGTCAGGATTCACCACGTCACCAGCCTTGTCATCAAGCCGTGTGACGTCAGTGGGCGAATCAGGATACCAAGCATAGCACATGCTCACCCTCCTGCCTCTGGGAAATAGAGGCGGGATCCTCGGTCTCACAATGTGTAGAGATAACGGGAGTCTCACTGCTTCCCTGAGCAGCAAACCTCTGCACATTGCGCAACCTCACAGACCTTCGAGGCTGCTGAGCAGGAGGAGCTGCGGCAGGAAAGGAATGGGAGACCGTCTCATTTCTTGCAACAGGAGTACCACTAGGTGTCACCCTTGTGCTGCCTCTCTGAGGAGGTTTCTCCTGCACTCTGCGCAGTCTGGCAGACCTTCGGCGCTGCTGAGGAGGAGCACTCGTGGCAGGCAAGGAGACTGTCTCATTCCTTGCCACAGGAGAGCCACGAGGTGTAACAGGCCACCATATTTTTTTCTTAATAAAAAAGAACCCTGCTGCAATGGGTGAGACAGAGGTATGAATATGATCTTTGCACAGACTATTAGAGATGTAATTTTAGTAGTGCGTTCCTGGCCAGAAATATTGTACAAACAGGCCTTGGGCAATTTAGCTCCCGGAATCAGGTTAATAGCACAATCATAGGGGCGATGTGGTGGCAAGACCTCAGCCTCTTTTTTGGAAAACATGTCTTCAAAATCTTTCAAGTACTCCGGAATATTCTCCAGATTAGTAAAAGACACTTGTACAGTAGAAAGACAACCATTAGAACATTTAGGACCCCATTCCACAATATCATGAGATTCCCAATCAATAACAGGGTTATGCATCTGTAACCAGGGGAATCCCTGCACTAGTCTTGCCAGGACGTTGTCCATGACGTGACATGAGGTTTTATGGTGACTCAAACTGACTGTGTTGCTGTCAGAGGTAACATCATCCTGCTTTTACTGAGATGAGTGATGTGCCATATACAAAATAATGGCAATTGCTTCTTGCCCAATAATATACTTTCTGGAGGCAAAATTGGCAAATTATGGTCTGCATATGATAGTATAAGTGCCCAAATGCTGCTTTTTTTGTTCATGCACATGGGAAGAGCAATGTGTATGTATTTTTGTGTATATACCGTATTTTTCGCTTTATAAGACGCACCTGATTATAAGACGCACCCCCAAATTTGGTGAAGGAAAAGAGAATTTTTTTTTTAATGTAAAATGGGGTCCATCTTATAATGCCAGTGTCCGTCTAACAAATCATATAGGGTATATGTCCCTTATAGCCCCCATCCTAAAATTAGCCCCCTTTAATCTGGATATGGCCCCCTTACATTTAATATAGCCCCCTTGTGCTGGGACACGTCCCCCTGTGCTACCCATGGCCCCTATAGATGGCACACCTCCCCTGTGTTTGATATAGCCCCCATGTGTGCTGCCCATGGCCACTATAGATGGCACACCTCCCCTGTGTTTGATAGGGGCCCCATGTGTGCTGCCGATAGCCACTATAGATGGCACACCTCCCCTGTTAGATATAGCCTCCATGTGTGCTGCCCATGGCCACTATAGATGGCACATCTCCCCTGTGTTAGAAATGCCCCCCATGTGTGCTGCCCATGGCCACTAAAGATGGCACATCTCCCCTGTGTTAGATATGCCCCCCATGTGTGTTGCCCATGGCCACTATAGATGGCACATCTCCCCTGTGTTAGATATGCCCCCAAGCTGCTGCCCATAATAAAATAAAACACTCTTTCCTTACCTTCTCAGCGCTGTAATTCCGGTGTCTCCCTCCTCGCAGTTGAGCTCCGAGTCCTCCCTCCTACACTTCCTGGTTCTTGCTGCCGGTCATGTCATCGGCATGGCAGAGTGATATCATCTCTGTGTGCCTTATCACAGACAGCAGCAGCAGGAGACTGGAGATCAGCGCTGGAGGAGGTGAGTAAAGCTTTTTTTATTTTACTATGGGCAGCAGCACGGGGGCCATATCTAACACAGGGGGGATCATGTGCGATCAAAGGAGGGCACAGGCAGATATAATATGCCCCGCTGCCCCAGCCCCTCAGCATGATGCAGTTTCAGCACCACACTGCTTGACAGCGGCTGTGCATATTATATGAGCGGGAGCAGGATATCTAACGCTGCTGCCCACAGCTGTCACCTACCCCCAGCACCTCTTAAGAACAGACACTGTAGTATATATATATATATATATATATATATATAAACAAACAATACCAGTATACACGAGAAGTCTCGTGCCATAGTTAGCATATGGAGAAAGCCATATACAGAATATAAATGAAATAATGAAGGAAAAAATCTGTACAGAGACTTTATAGTTGAAATAGATACAAATTTTATTAAATACAAATTACAAAAGACAAAAGATTGTTGTGGTTAAAATTTGTAGAGACAGGTGATGATAGCCACCAATGATACCCTCATACCAACCTGGCACGCTTTACATGTTTAAGGGCAGTCAGAAAGCCAAAAAAGCAAAAACTAGCTGGTCAAAAAGCGAGTGATCAACATGGATGCAAACATGCAGCTGCATAAGCCCTGTGCTGAAATAGTAATCTTGTTCACACAGCAAATGTATGTGTGACTAATGTCACAGGGCATCAACCCCCATTATGCTGACCCACTATGAAATATCCACCACGTTATACAAATATAAATGTGTGGAACATATAGTCAGCCTATGGGAGTCCTAATCCAAATCACCAAGGCTATTAGTTGCAGCAGTGTAATTACCGCTCAAAGAAACGGAGTCATACATGCAAAACAGCACAAAGGCAGCCATGTGATCAATCAAAAGGGGTGTAAAGGCTACTGACTGCTAGAGATATCATGTGCCAACACCCTATATAATACCAGTAAAGACCCAAAGTGCAGTTATAGCTAGTGGCACATGGTATCAAAATACAGATCAATATCGTACCTGAGGTGTGGTATGAGAGTAAGGCACCCCGACCTATAGGTTTCGTAATCCTTCTTCCGGGGGTAGGTCTCAGAATAAAAAGAGCGTCCTTATAAATAAGACTCATCCAATCCTGAACCATATCAGTCCCGCCCAATCAAAACGTCCAATAATATATTATCCCACCAGGACATGTTATAACAGCGTCTGCCATTAGTGAATGGTTCAAGGAGCTGAATCAGGCTCCGCCCCATGAATGACGCGAAACCGGAAGCTTCCAAATATGGGCATCGCGTCACTAACCAAGGGGCGCGCCCATCACGTAATACAAGGGGCGTATACACACCGCTCAATCAGCATTGTCAGACGGCCCTGCAAATACAAGTCGCACCGTCACTCCCCCACCTGACGCGGCGCCACAATGGGCAATGTAGCAGCATCGGCTAGGGGGCGTATGTCAGCCACGTCACATCAAAGGTGTATCCGGGCCATCCTATCAATATTAAGGAACGGCCCTGTGACAGGTTAGACCCCGCCCCACTAGATGACGCGAAACCGGAAGTGTCCAAATATAGGCACCGCGTCATCGATTAGGAGGTGTGTCTACCGCGCCACGTGGGAGAGCGTGTGTATGACATTAAACCAACCTATAGGAGTCTTCAAACCAAGCATCGCCCCCACCTGACGTGGCGCCGCAGTGGGCAATGTAACAACATCAGCTAGGGGGCGCATGTCAACTACGTCACATCAAAGATGTATACGGGGCCATCCTATCAATATTAAAGAACGGCCCTGTGACCGGTTAGACCACGCCCCACTCGATGACGCGAAACCGGAAGCGTCCAAACACAGGCACCGCGTCATCGATTAGGAGGTGTATCCACCGCGCCACATGGGGAAGCGTATGTATAACATTGAATCAACCTATAGGAATCCTCGGACCAGGCACCATGGCAACCAATACAAAGCCCAGCAAAGATCCACCCCTCTCCACAGCCACGTCTGATGCTGGTACATGAAAGGGGGTAGCATTCAATTGGCAGAATCATAGGTGCGATCAAAAGCACCCATAAAGTATACAGCAATGAGTATCATTATGTAAACATATCCAACTATAATAAATTTATCGAAGTCAATATAAGCAGTACCAACAATGGCGCTAAACCCTAACACATCATTGCATACACATATAGAATATATTGTGATCATCATTCTGTCCCGATTAGCCAAATCAGTTTGTAGGAATCCTGATGAGTCTCTCATGACCAAGACATCTAGGAATTCAAGGGACGTGTCACTGAACTTATGAGTTAGCCGTATGTTAATTTCGTTGTTATTTAAATTTTGCATAAATAAATTAAGTTCTGGGATCGTCCCCTGCCAGATAAAAAAAAAACGTCTATATAAGTATTCTGAAGAAATTGGCAATCCACTGGATAACAGCAAAAATGAATGGGATCATACCACCTGACTCTTGCTACGATTTGTTATGCAAATATGTGTCATCCTGATATATGCTGTATGTGGGTAGCAATGTTGGTTGGATGCCTTCTTATTGGGACTTTTCTTGTGACCACTTCTCTCCTGGTGCCAGTGCGCGCGTGCGTTTGCCTCGGGTGCGCTGTGCCGCTATGTGCGTGTCCTTTGGGCTCCTTTCTTGGTGATCTGATCACCATGGTTGGGGCTGGACGCGCTTGTGGCGGCGCGGTGCTCCCGCGGCATCCGCCCGCGCGCCATGATTGGCTAATCGGGACAGAATGATGATCACAATATATTCTATATGTGTATGCAATGATGTGTTAGGGTTTAGCGCCATTGTTGGTACTGCTTATATTGACTTCGATAAATTTATTATAGTTGGATATGTTTACATAATGATACTCATTGCTGTATACTTTATGGGTGCTTTTGATCGCACCTATGATTCTGCCAATTGAATGCTACCCCCTTTCATGTACCAGCATCAGACGTGGCTGTGGAGAGGGGTGGATCTTTGCTGGGCTTTGTATTGGTTGCCATGGTGCCTGGTCCGAGGATTCCTATAGGTTGATTCAATGTTATACATACGCTTCCCCATGTGGCGCGGTGGATACACCTCCTAATCGATGACGCGGTGCCTGTGTTTGGACGTTTCCGGTTTCGCGTCATCGAGTGGGGCGTGGTCTAACCGGTCACAGGGCCGTTCTTTAATATTGATAGGATGGCCCCGTATACATCTTTGATGTGACGTAGTTGACATGCGCCCCCTAGCTGATGTTGTTACATTGCCCACTGCGGCGCCACGTCAGGTGGGGGCGATGCTTGGTTTGAAGACTCCTATAGGTTGGTTTAATGTCATACACACGCTCTCCCACGTGGCGCGGTAGACACACCTCCTAATCGATGACGCGGTGCCTATATTTGGACACTTCCGGTTTCGCGTCATCTAGTGGGGCGGGGTCTAACCTGTCACAGGGCCGTTCCTTAATATTGATAGGATGGCCCGGATACACCTTTGATGTGACGTGGCTGACATACGCCCCCTAGCCGATGCTGCTACATTGCCCATTGTGGCGCCGCGTCAGGTGGGGGAGTGACGGTGCGACTTGTATTTGCAGGGCCGTCTGACAATGCTGATTGAGCGGTGTGTATACGCCCCTTGTATTACGTGATGGGCGCGCCCCTTGGTTAGTGACGCGATGCCCATATTTGGAAGCTTCCGGTTTCGCGTCATTCATGGGGCGGAGCCTGATTCAGCTCCTTGAACCATTCACTAATGGCAGACGCTGTTATAACATGTCCTGGTGGGATAATATATTATTGGACGTTTTGATTGGGCGGGACTGATATGGTTCAGGATTGGATGAGTCTTATTTATAAGGACGCTCTTTTTATTCTGAGACCTACCCCCGGAAGAAGGATTACGAAACCTATAGGTCGGGGTGCCTTACTCTCATACCACACCTCAGGTACGATATTGATCTGTATTTTGATACCATGTGCCACTAGCTATAACTGCACTTTGGGTCTTTACTGGTATTATATAGGGTGTTGGCACATGATATCTCTAGCAGTCAGTAGCCTTTACACCCCTTTTGATTGATCACATGGCTGCCTTTGTGCTGTTTTGCATGTATGACTCCGTTTCTTTGAGCGGTAATTACACTGCTGCAACTAATAGCCTTGGTGATTTGGATTAGGACTCCCATAGGCTGACTATATGTTCCACACATTTATATTTGTATAACGTGGTGGATATTTCATAGTGGGTCAGCATAATGGGGGTTGATGCCCTGTGACATTAGTCACACATACATTTGCTGTGTGAACAAGATTACTATTTCAGCACAGGGCTTATGCAGCAGCATGTTTGCATCCATGTTGATCACTCGCTTTTTGACCAGCTAGTTTTTGCTTTTTTGGCTTTCTGACTGCCCTTAAACATGTAAAGCGTGCCAGGTTGGTATGAGGGTATCATTGGTGGCTATCATCACCTGTCTCTACAAATTTTAACCACAACAATCTTTTGTCTTTTGTAATTTGTATTTAATAAAATTTGTATCTATTTCAACTATAAAGTCTCTGTACAGATTTTTTCCTTCATTATTTCATATATATATATATATATATATATATATATATGTTCACCCCCCCCGTATATTCAGTTTATAAGACGCACCCCCTACTTTCCCTTAAAATTTGGGGGAACAAAAGTGCGTCTTATAAAGCGAAAAATACGATAGTCACATGTGAACCACTTTCCAATTTATGACAGCTGAGTGTGATCCAATAACATTGTTCTACTTTTTTTCACACTTCATGTTAACTATCATATTAACTTGAATTGATCCGAGTGCTATCTGTATGCTTTCCATTTTGCATACAGAGAGCACACAAACATTAAATGCACTAGTCTGAAACACACTACCAAACTTTGTCAACACTTACAAGATTTTTTTCCACTGTTACATGTTTGTTTTTGCTGTGGATTTAGAGAATGCTTGCAAAGAATTTTTTTAACATTAATTTTTCAAATTTAAAATTCAATTCTTCAAACATCAATGTTTTTGACTTTTTTATTGTTTTTTTTCATTCCGGATGATGTTGTTCTTAGAGGCAATTCAATGTATTGGGTCGTCTCATTCTTTATTACATTCTATCTGCACTTAAATATTTGCCCATTGATTATGCGGTATTGTTTTTATTAATCAATATTTCTATTGTGCATATGCTTTACTGACTCTAAATCTCATTGTGGTTCTTTAACACTTGAACTGAGAGAATATCTGTTAATGTATGAGTGGAGTCCAATCAATCTCCTGCTATTATATTGTGTGAGGAAGTTTTTGAAGATTTTAAATGGTTTTAAATATACAGGTACATTTATATACTTTTCAAAAATATAATATTTGTAGTGTTGAGTGAGTAGATGACTAGTCGTATTCGCTATCCTGTTTGCGAGTACTGTCCACTACTCGCATATCCGTTACGAGTAGCGGGCGCAATGTAAGTCAGTGGGGAAAAGTAGAAAGTAAAGGGTGCTTTACACGCTGCGACATCGCTACCGATATATCGTCGGGGTCACGTCGTTAGCGACGCACATCCAGCGCCGGTAGCGACATCGCAGCATGTGACACCAAGGAACGACAATCAACGATCGCAAAATCATTCAAAAATGGTGATCGTTGACACGTCGCTCCTTTCCTTAATATCGTTGCTGCTGCAGGTACGATATTGTTCGCCGTTCCTGCGGCATCACACATCGCTATGTGTGACACCGCAGGAACGACGAACATCTCCTTACCTGCGTCCACCGGCAATGAGGAAGGAAAGAGGTGGGCGGCATGTTCCGGTCGCTCATCTCCGCCTCTCTGTTTCTATTGGCCGGCCGCTTAGTGATGCCGCAGTGACGACGCTATGACGCTGAACACACCTCCCCCTTGAGGGAGGGATTGTTCGGCGGTCACAGCGACGTCGTTGACAAAGCATGTGCGTGTGACGCTGCCGTAGCGATAATGTTCACTATGGCAGCGAGCACCAAATGTCTCACGAACGACAGGGGCAGGTGCTATCGCGCTCGACATCGCTAGCAATCGCAAGCGATGTCACAGCATGTAAAGCACCCTTAACTTGAAAGCCATACAATTTGCTACTCGCACAAAAAGTATGGCTTTCGGGTTACGCACTACTTAGCGAGTATTTCCGATTGACTTACTTTGTGCCCGCTACTCCTAACAAATATACACGTAGTTAGTGGAAACAAAGAAGGAATACTGGGCACTAATATGCGAGTAGTGGACAGTACTCGCTAACAGCATAGCTGGTACGAATAGTCAACTATTAAATATTTGTTAATTTTGTTACTTTGGGTGTGGACAGACTCCATTTTTTGTGGTTCTGTTTTATTTTTCATTGTGTTTTTTATTTGAGACCAAAAATAAGCTTATTTGATGAGGTTTTGCTTGTGTATTTCTGAGCAGAATAAGCTTCAAAATCCATGCAAGGAAAATCTTACTATGTTTTTACAATTTACTACGGCTGTGACTCTGATTTCAGTGACGTGTCACTTGTTTGTCTGCATGCTGTTTACTGTGCTGCAGATCTATCTGTGCTCAGAATCGTGAGTCTTGTGCAAACCTGCTCACCCCACTGATTGTCATCTTTCTATGTACTCTGTGCATAGACAGAATGCTGCTGATCAGTTGTGAGGGTGGGCTTAAACAGAGCAAATGACTAAAAGGCATCAGACGCCTAGTTCTCTAGTGATAATATCCTGCTGATAAAACACTGAACACTGAAACAGGAAAACACAGCTTAGTAAGTGACGCATTGCTGGGATCAAGCTCTCAGTCAATATATTATGATGCTCCCAGATTACATAGTAAAACCTGCTAAATTCCCTTTAACATTTCAAATTTGTTAGTCATTCTCCTGATGACATACCAATTGCTATGGGTAGTTTGCAATCCAATGACAGAGTAGGTCTCTGTGTGACATCCAGCCCTTGCCACATGTAGCATTGTATATTCTGTTACTGTTGCTCTTATATTTCAATTGACCCTCTGTGTTCTAAGATCAGTCTGTCACCAATGTATTATCACTTGGGATGCCTTACATAATTTGACACCAAACTATTTAACAACACTTCTGCTTCTTGTTTTGACCTAATTCTCTTGACTTTACTCAAGATATTTACCTGACTATAGCTGTTGTCTCTCATTATGTCTGTTACGGTCGCTGAGGGGCGGCAAGCGTCCGTGAGTGGACCCACTGGGCCATACACCGGACTCCCCAGGAGGAGCTAACCCTTATACAGGAATTGTCAGGTGCAGCTCCAGGGGGCCTAAATGCATGACAGCCAGGACCAGTGGAGTCGGCTCTGATGGACTGGTGAATCTCTGATATTCAGTACGAGTTTGCTCAGATGTGGCAGCATAAATATGAAGACTCAGATGTGGTGGCACAGAGGTGGTAACTCGGATGTGGCAGCATAGAGCAGGTGGCAGAAAACAAGCTCTAAGAAAAGATACAGGTTAGCAGAACAAAATACTGGTAATAGGACACGAAACACTGAACAAGACACAGTAACGGGTATGGGACCTGAGAACTAGCTATGCACTAAGGATAGGCAATGTTGCTCAGTTGCCTCCCCTAACGATAGACAGGCTTAACTACCCTCAGGGTAATAGCTGACCTCAAGGATTACTTCTGGGTAATAGGACGCCGACCCTTTAAGAAAGGGGGCATGGCTATGCACACCCTATGGGCACTTCCAGAAGGCCTGCGTTTGGCCTGGAAGCTGGAGGAGACTGCGGCGGACCAAGGAGCAGGAACCGGGAGCATCGAACCGGCGGGCAGGTGAGGAGAATGGCGCCCTCGCCGAGGCCCGTGAGCGGGAATGTAGGGGGTGCTGCATTGAGGCCAGGTGCTATAATATCATAATCCCATCTTTCTGATATTCACCTGACTTGCTGAACATTCTACCCTCAATTTGCTGCATGGAAGCAACACAGGGGATGCTGCAGCACCAGCAAGATCTCTGCTTAGAGTTAAAGAGAAAACAAACAAAGCAGTCTTGGAGCTGAAAAGCAAAATGACTTGTAAGTTCGGATGTGGAATCCCTTCGTTAGTTCATGCTTTCTATTGCAAGGGGATAAGATTAATGTTAAGCTCCTGCCCCTGTTTTGGGTTCACTCCATGTCAGGCTCTGCAGGCAACTAGAGAAGAGCGAACCGATCGCGGTTCGGCTCGAGTTCGGTTCGCCGAACGGAGGTCTCGTTCGAGTTCGGTTTGGCGAACCACTCGAACTGCATAGGAAACAATAGGAGGCAATCACAAACACATAAAAACACCTAGAAAACACCCTCAAAGGTGTCCAAAAGGTGACAAACAACTCACAACACAACACAAACACATGGGAAAGTGACAAGGTCATATACTCATGCAAAAACAAAAGAGCTAGACAAGGAAAAAGAGGAGGAGACACAGATATATGAGTATATGCAAGGGAACATCAATGCCATTACTGTGCAACTTGAGCCTTGCTCATTTTAGGCTTCCAATCTGGATAAATTGCCTGAGCTCGCCACGTACGCCTTGGGGATCTTGTCGTGTCCCGCTGCCAGCGTTCTCTCGGAACGTGTCTTCAGTGCTTCTGGGGGTGTGCTGACAGATAAGCACACGCGTCTGTCCACTGACAATGTGGAAATACTAACGTTCACCAATGTGAGGAAGTCATGGGTCTCAGAGGACTTTTCTTCCCCTGGGTCATCCAGGGGAGGTGAAAGGCACGCGTATTTTTGAGAGTGCTTCATGCAAAGCATCTTTTTCATCTTGAAAATGGTGGTCAACTGATGCCAGTCAAGTGGGGTGTGTGTGGCCCAATCAGTGGAAACAAAGGAGACTGTGGTTGGAGTCCCCTCGCTTTTGAAAAAAGAACCAAGATGAACAAGTCATGGCTCTCAGAGGACTTTTTTTCCCCTGGGTCAGCCAGGGGAGGCGAAAGACACGCGCATTTTTGAAAGTGCTTCATGCAAAGCATCTTTTTCATCTTGAAAATGGGGGTCAACTGATGCCAGTCAAGTGGGGTGTGTGTGGCCTAATTAGTGGAAACAAGGGAGACTGTGGTTGGAGTCCCCTCGCTTTTGAAAAAAGATCCAAGATGAACAAGTCATGGCTCTCAGAGGACTTTTTTTCCCCTGGGTCAGCCAGGGGAGGCGAAAGGCACGCGTATTTTTGAGAGTGCTTCATGCAATGCATCTTTTTCATCTTGAAAATGGGGGTCAACTGATGCCAGTCAAGTGGGGGGTGTGTGGCCCAATTAGTGGAAACAAGGGAGACTGTGGTTGGAGTCCGCTCGCTTTTAAAAAAAGAACCAAGATGAACAAGTCATGGCTCTAAGAGGACTTTTCTTCCCCTGGGTCAGCCAGGGGAGGCGAAAGGCACGCGTATTTTGGGTAGTGCTTCATGCAAAGCATCTTTGTAAGCTTGAAAATGGGGGTCAACTGATGCCAGTCAAGTGGGGTGTGTGTGGACCAATTTTTGGAAACAAGGGAGACTGTGGTTGGAGTCCCTTTGCTGTGTTTTACTTGCTTTTAGAAGGGCATGAAATGGCTTAGAGGTTGACTTTCAGCATCTGCAAACTGTTGGCTACTAAAATGCTGCCTTTTCAACCTTTTTAACCGAGGATTTTTGAGACCTTATGCCCATCGCAGTGCCCCGAGAGCCGATGCCCAGGCGACACTCCTTCTCCAACAAAGGCGTGCCCGCGCTACACCAGCATGTCGCACCAAATATCACCGCTTCTTTGAGAAACTCTGTGTGACAGGATGCATTTCACCACAGATACTTGGCCCAGTAAGCATGGACAGGGGCGTTACATGTCGCTGACTGGGCACTGGGTAACTATGGTGATAGATGGAGAAGTGTCTGCTGTACAAGTTTTTCCGTCCCCACGAGTTGTGTGTTTCAATCCTTCCTCTGTATGTACAAGTTCCTCTACTGCTTCTGCCTCATCAACCTCATGTTGTTCCTGCACGTCAGCCCAAACCCTGTGTGGTCAGGCCACCCTTCCTTGTAACTGCACCCAAGGAATCCCACACACCTCCTTACTATGCTGGCAGCAGAGCTCAAGGCCATCAGGCGGTCAAATGTTTACTTTGAAATGTAGGGGAAATGTGAGACACCGCTGAGGAGTTGTGGATGGTTAGCTCTGTAGAGTGAGACCGGGTTTCATCAATGGTTGTCTCCACTCAACCAGTAGCCAGGGAATGCCGGGTGCGACAATGATGCTAAACAGTCTGCAGCCCTTCTTCAGGGCAATATGACACACGTGCCTTGTATGACTCACGTGTTAAATCCGAATCTCCAGCAATTTTTAAAACACTATCACGGCCTACATGTCCTTCTGTCGAGGGCACGGTGTAACGCCTGCCTGGATCGACACACTCAGACGGGCTGTAAAGGATAGGCTAGAGGGAACCCACTCACCAAGCTGGACTCCCAGAACCCTGAAACCCTTTAACCCCTATACAGTGATTTTGAATTACACAGGGCCCAAGGTGATCAATACCTGTGGAAGGCTGCAGTTCCAGAGAATAGTAGTCATGCAGGGTCAAAACATTAATTGAGGAAGAGGAACAGAATAGGAGGGACAGGACTTAATCAGAAAACAAGCAGAGGTGAAATGCAAATCGGCCAACGAGGTACCTAAACAGCAAGCAGGAAAAGTAGTCAGGTAACAAGCACACAAACTCATAAAACTAAACTGGGGGTAACAGTAACCAGAGGTTCATAGCTATGTCTGGCAGTGGTCTTCAGACAGGAGGGGCCTAAAAAAGGGTGTTGTGTCTTCCCATTGGTTGTAGCTGAATGATGGTACTTCATCTGTGAAATACCCACCACCTGCATTCAGCCATTGGTTCTGCATATGTCAAGGTAACGCAGCCCAGTGGGTGAGCATAACCTGCCTCCACCTGCGCCACTGGCGTCGACTCCTCTCCCATCATCAGCACTATGCACGAAAGGAACACGTTGTCACCTTGTGACAGGAGTACAAATTGACGTAGCAGACTACGGTGGTGACTTTACAGCCATGTGCGGCAATGATGCAAACATGGCAGCGTGCTTTCGTCAGTCCAATGTGACACACGTGACTTGTATGGCTCACGTGTTTAATCTGATTCTCCAGCAATTTTTAAAACAACATCCCGGCCTACATGGCCTTGTACAGCGGACACGCTCACTATGTGATCACTTCCATCGTTCACACCCAGTAGCTCAACAACTTTCATTGCTCCTGAAGTCTTAAGGTCTGGCGGTTAAACGCCTGAAATGCGATGTTCCGACACGCAGGAATTTGAATCTGCACATGTTGCAGCGTCTGTGGCAGCACCGCAGAGCCCAGCTGAAATATGTTATGACGTATACCCTGGGCTAACTTGATCCAGAGGTGGTGCAGATCACGCTGCTGGAGTGGTGTCAGATCAAGGACATATGCACCGTTCTACACAGTTTACAAATGTCGACGCAGATGTTTAACACTGGCGATGACATTCTCAGCGTGACAATTTTGGTCATCTACATGATGGAGCACACTGTAAGTATTATTCGGAGTCAGGTGTTGGTCCAACAGGAAGGGAGGAAGTACTGGAGGAGTCATATGTGGAAGGGATAACAAGATCTACAAGGCCCAGACGGTCAGCGGCACATTGGCGGCAGTCATGGTACGGTGGGGGAGAGGGATTATCAAGGGAGCATAGTATCAGCAAAACAGTTGAGGAAGGTGCAGGAGCCCAGGAAGAAATGGAGGACAAACTGGCGATGGGCATGGAAGACTCAGCAGATTAGTGAGAGCTTGCTCACATTTTGGTTGTGCGAGGTTGTGGGGAGAGGGCAGAGGAAGGAGGCACGATTCTCACCTCTCCACCACCAACACACCAAGGACTTGGTCCTCCTGGATGCTCAAGACACATGAGCGCCTTCTTGCTGCACTACCTACAACATGACCCTCGGATTGTACGAATTCCAAGTCATGTTGACTACTGGGTTGCCACACTGCTAGATCCCCGGTACAACACAAAATTTTGCGAAATAACTCCTGCCATAGAAAGGGATGCATGTATGCAGGAGTATCAGCAGAAGGTGTTACACAATCTTACATCTGCTTTTCCACTAAACACCAGTGGTGCACAGAGTGAATCTCAACGCTTTTTCATCGATAGGAGGAAATGGTCTTACTTGTCCACATCTGAGGGACCGAGGGCTGGCTGCTGTGCTGAGACGGCGTTGAGTACGGTGTCTCTGCAGAGTTGCATTTTTGGTCATATACAAACTGAGTTGAAAAAGGACAGATGCTGGTGGAAAAGGGAACAGGTGTGTTGGAGAGGGTAAAAAAGTTTGTGTCCGTGGGTTTGGTGGTTAAGCAACATTAACATTTGCTGAAGAAACAAAATCTGGTATGGTGGGACTGGCAGATTTGTATAAGGTGGTATATACTATGTTACCGCTATATCAAAAATATTAAGACGAAAAGAAAGAGAAAGGTAGATATCCCAATCGCTATTCGGTGTCCACCGTGCTCACAGATGGAAAAGGAGAGGTTGGCAACTGGAAGGTTAGGAGGAGGATACAGAGCAGGTTGACTCTGAAACAAATAGTAGCCTGAACCGAGTTAGACGCCACTCGGATCTGGAGACTTGGAGCCCTGTTAGCGTGACAGGATCCACACGACCACCCAGCCCCGGAACTCCCTGTTAACAACACAGGGGCCATTGGTTACGCTGTCCGTGTGCGTAGGGGACACATATGTGGACAGCAGGCTCATCAGCAGCAGCAGGCCTGTTTATGTCACTCGGCTGCACTAGCAGGACTGGTAGGACAGGAGCTGTTCTTAAACGTTCTGCGTTACCAAGTGTGGTGGCGGCCTGCATCGATGACCTATCCCTGCCTACCTCTAGCCTAAAGCCGCAATGGGTTCAACACATGGAGGTGTGCTCTTTCGGAGGATAATAGAAGACTGGGCACCTTCTTGTTGGCTCCAGCCCCGTTTATAACCTGGGTCCGCCCCAAACCAGGGTTGACCACAATGTACCTCCTGGAGACAAAAGCAGAGTGACACGTCATGAGCGGCACAACTAGCGTCCTATTTTGAACCGCCACTTGAATGATGACCTCATGGCTGCCACAACCAAAACACCTCAACAGTCATCGTCTGACCAACAACAATGAGGTGACAAGTTATAGGGGCGGGCCTCTGCAAGCCTGTTGGGAGTGGCCTGGCCACATCGTCAGGACACCTGATGCCCTGTGGTCTATATGGGCCCCCCACATCAGGGGCAGGGCCAAAGAGTTCATTACCCGACCTAGCCTCTGATGCAGTAAGTGCCTGAGCATGCTCAGTAGCATGAAATACAGTTTCTAAAAAAAAGACTATCCGCTTCAGCATGCTGTCTAGGCACAACACAGGACTTAGACCCGGCACGGAGTGCAAGTACCTGTGCAAAGAGGCTTTTCTCATTCAGTGTGAAGCCCCACAGGTGTTGTGTTGGTGCATTACCTTCAGGGACTCCACGTGGAGGAAGAGTCTGGTCACACTTAGGTTGCTTCTTTATATGTATTTTCGTGACGCCACTCTCAGTATTGCGGTCAGTGGGGACCACCACTGCAGTGTAAGGGGACACCTGGGGCTGATGTTGGTTGCAGTTAGTTTTAGTGGCCTTCCGAGAGTGAGTCAAGCACCAGGGCACTGTGTAAGTGTGTTGAGCCGCAGGTCGCAGAATGACTCAGGCACAGTCCAAACGAGCATGCGCTGTAGCCCAAAATTAAGACTTTGCCTCAGGAATGACACAGGCAGGCAGAGCATACTTAGTTGGCGAAACACTGGAGTTAAGCTGCGGCTGGGGTAAATCGGCACACAGGAAGGAGCAACCGCGGAAACACTTCGTTCAATTGTAAGGGAAGTCATTTTGGAGTTTGGTGAGGAGTACCGTAACGCCAGTGAGCAGCATCCTGTGCCACAGACCAACATTCTTCCGGTGCTGTCTATACTGTTAACCATGATAGGAGCGTAAAGTCTGTATTTATGGCAACTGGACATCACAGTACCCGGTAGGCTGTGCCCAGACAGTAATGCGTGCACGCAACACTTTGTTTTATTATGAAAACACATATTTGTTCTGGGTAGGACGACTATATAGACAATCACACTTGCTGACTCTGCAATGTCAAATTGTCACGTACAGTTTAAATCATAGAGGGACAGCGACACATGTTTGCATTGAATGTTGCTTTTCAAGATTTACATGACTGTGTTGCAGAGCTGTGTGGTTTGCATCCACACTGTTATCATCTGCCTTATCTGTGAGGCTTCAGCTAACAAGGGTATTCAGGGTGGGTGATGTATTTTGTCTATCTTTAGGTAGATAACTGGGAAGCTCTTGTGATGCACCACTAGTAAGTTGTCTTCGCACACACACACACACACACACACACACACACACACAAACACACACTAACACACACTAACACACAATTACTGCTGCTACGCAGAGGGCTTAGCAAGCAGTAGGCAACTGAATAGATTGTTTTATTATTTCAATTTATTGCATGGTTCTTATTGTTTGTTTTGGGAAAGTGAAAGAATCATTTATGAACCCAACTGCAAACAGGGCTTTTCATGTTGCGTGGTTTTGCTGCATACTGGGGATCCCACCAAATACAAAACTTAAAATGAAGCATAAGTCGCAATGGGAATTTCACTGTGCTACAATGTGGCCTAGCGGGGCTGTGCAACCACCGCCTGCCCCATCAAGTGCATCTGCGTGCTCTTCATCTTCTGTGACTGTGGGGACAGCAGTCACACATGCTTTTTCATGATGAATTTCCACCCCTTTACCCGTAAGCGGGAGTGTGATTGGCAGGTTGTCACTTGTTTTTTAAGTGCAAACAGATGGTATTGTTGAGCTCTCAGACATCGAGAGAACCACCATTGGATGAAGGCAACATTATATCCACGCCTGCACCTTCGTGAAAGATTGGCTGGACTACCTGCAGTTAATTATTGCGTTCCACAAATGGAAAGGAGTGTAGAATGCACATGTGTCGCACCTTGCTTGGCAGCAAAGGAACAATAACTTAGTATTCCAGACAATGTTAGGATGGCAGAAAAAATGTCAGCTCTTTGGGCAAATTAAATAGCATGGCAAAAGTGGGCAGGTGGGTACAGTGGCCGTGTTCTGTGTGTACCAGGACGGTAAAGGAAACCTCACTTTCTATCACTCCTAATGATGAAATGCAGCAAGGAATTCCCTGAGTTTGTTGTAAAAATAGCATTGCAAAATGTGCATGAGGGTATAATGCAGAGGTGCTAGAAATAGCTTGGCACCAGTGGGGCACAAATGGAGTACAACAGCCACTTTTTGGATGCCACTAACTGGCAGCATTTTTTGCTATTATTATAGCTTATTAAAAACTGAGCAGGAGGGTGTCATGCAGAGGTGCTAGAAATAGCTTGGCACCAGTGGGGCACAAATGGAGTACAACAACCACTTTTTGGATGCCACTAACTGGCAGCATTTTTTGCTATTATTATAGCTTATTAAAAACAGAGCAGGAGGGTGTCATGCAGAGGTGCTAGAAATAGCTTGGCACCAGTGGGGCACAAATGGAGTACAACAGCCACTTTTTGGATGCCACTAAGTTTACTCAGTGTTTGCTAGTATAATGGCTTAGTAACAATGAGTTTGAGTGTGCAATGCTGTGGTGCTGCAAATAGCTTTGCACCAGTGGGACACTAATGGAAGTCCAACAGCCACTTTTAGGATGCCACTAAGTTTACTCAGTGTTTGCTAGTATAATGGCTTAGTAACAATGAGCTTGAGTGTGCAATGCAGTGGTGCTGCAAATATCTTTGCACTAGTGGGACACTAATGGAAGTCCAACAGCCACTTTTAGGATGCCACTAAGTTTCCTCAGTGTTTGCTAGTATAATGGCTTAGTAACAATGAGCTTGAGTGTGCAAAGGGCAGGAGGGTACAGTGGCAGGGTTGTGGGTCAGTGTACAGGAAAGGAAGCCTCACTTTCTATCCCTCCTAATGGGGAAATGCAGCGAGGAAGTCCCTGAGCTTAGCTACACAGACGCTGTTATCTTCTGTAGCTGTTAAAATCTGTTTCCACGGACCTGACTGTCACCTATGGCTCTGAGCCTGCTGTTATTAGCCCTTACAAGGGCTAGTAGAAACTTCTATCCCTATTCTGTATAGCGCTGTGTGTAGAGCGTACACAGCAGTATCGGAGACAGGAGGTACGCCAGCGGTGACTGACACCCAGACGCAGAAGAGATAATGGCGTCCGGACGGGCAGATACCCGTTTTTATAATGCAGGGACATGTGACATGGACATCCTATCACACATGCCGTTGCTTCTCTGGCTAAAAGTCCACTTAGCTGTTTGTGTGTCTGGGATTGGCTGACATGATGGCCCGCCCCACTACACGCGCGCGCTTAGGGAAGGAATACAAGGGAAAAAAAATTGGCGATCGCCATTATCCCAGCAGCAGTGATCTGAATGCGCTGTTCCCGCACACTATACGCTGAAATTTCATAATAGTGTGAGTCACAGAGTGACTTACACTATTACAGCGGAAAGCTAGCTAGTAATTAGCTTGGCTTTTTGCTGCTAGAACCGTTCTCGAACGTAACTAGAACTATCGAGCTTTAGCAAAAAGCTCGAGTTCTAGTTCGATCTAGAACAGCCCCCAAAATCACTCGAAACGCGAACTGTAGAACCACGAAGCGCAAACCGCGCTCAACTCTACAGGCAACCTGACTCCCTGCTATTGCACAAACTTTCTTAACTTATTTACGTGCTTCCTGGAGTCTCACCTGGGCCATAGTATTGACATTGACTAACTAATGGAGACTATTCCATCTGTGTGCTGTGGGACTGAGCTAGAGTTTGCTTGCTGCTCTGCTTTGCAGCTTTTGTTTATTTCTGCAGTCCTGTTTGCAACCTGTTCAAGTCAAGCACCATCTGTTCCATGGCTGTCGAACTTGCATGTCCCTCTTGTGAGTTTTCTGTCTGTTACATGCCTGCCAGCAGTCTACAGCCATCTTGTGTCCGTCCATTAGTATCTCTGTTGCTTTTCAATCTGCAGACATCAGTCATCCTGCGTCTGTTTCAGCCCACAGTCTTGACTGAGCTTGTTACCTGTCTGCCAGCGGTTATCTGCTATATTTTACCTGACAACACTTGTCTGCTCTGAAAATGTCTTTGAAGTAAATAATATCTTGACTATGAAAAGAGTTAAGAGGAAGACCTGTGTCACCCCAGGGATGCTGATCCTCTTCAGGGACGCCACAGGACTTCTTCGGTATGGCAACAGGTACTGTCAGTTTTTATTTATGTGTCGTGACGCCACTCACGGCTTGCGGTCAGGGATGTGGATGACCACCGCTGCAGGTTTTACGAGCTTCTGGGGCTGATGGGGTCTGCAGCCAGGTGATGTAGCCTCCCGTAAGTTAGGCAGGCCCCAGGGGCTCGGGTGAGCAGGGTAGCGGGTCCCGTAATAACTCAGGCTGAGTCCAAAAGTCTTTTTAACTGTTTTTTTTACTCACTTTAGATGTTCTGTGAGCTGACCCGGGCATTGCTGTGATGAATCACTTAGGACCAGGGGTTCCTTTGGGCCAGTCTGAGGGTAACTAGTTAGCTCGCCTTCCTAGCACTTCTGTCTTCGGATAACCCCCTGACCTGAAGTACCGTGGGAGTCTATCCAGGGAGTCGCTACTGCCTTTTCTCCCCTGTGTTTGGCCCGTTTGCCGGCAGCGTGGACCAGGTGAGATGGTTTCAGGCTGTCTCCTTATGGGTCCCTGCTAGTGAGGAGCGAGTACCACAAAGCTCGGGTGCTCGAGGCTCGGGCCGAGCATCCCAAGATACTCGTGTACTCGGCCCGAGCACCGAGCCCAATGTTATCCTATGGGAGACCCGACTATTTTTATGAAATGACCACCCGGCAGCATGTAGAAACCCTAAAAATGTCACAGAAGTCTTAGAAGAGTGCTCAAATGACATGGCAACAGCATGGGGAAGACCCCTTGAAGCATTTATCACTCAAAAGTCACAGCTGTGAACAATTTTGTCCGAGTTTTACGCCATTTTTACGGACTCACCAGAAAACCTTCCAAAATGACACCAAAATGAATTTTCATGGCAGAAATGTTAAGGGCACATACCCAATAGTGAGATAGAGCTGGTGTATGTTACTTTTTGAGATTACATGAAAGATTTTACGTGAAAACATTGTGTGGCACTCCGATGTCCAAAATGCATGTTTTGTGCTTTTTACTAGCGATGTCGGTCATTTTTTTTTTCATTCTATCTCCCTCAGTCCATCGGTCAGTCTCTCTGTCTGTCTGTCGGTCTCTCTCTGTCTTGTCTGTCCCCCTCTCACAGTCTGTCGGTCAGTCTCCCCCTCTCTCAAACTTACCGTTCCCCGATCACTGCCGCTGCGCTGCACAGCTGTTCACTAAACTCCGGCGGCTTTTCCTCTTTTGAAAAAGCCGGCCGCTCATTAAACAATCTGTATTCCCTGCTTTCCTGCTTTTCGGCGCTTATGATTGGTTGCAGTGAGACATGCCCCCACGCTGAGTGACAGGTGTCTCACTGCACCCAATCACAGCAGCCGGTGGGCGTGTGTATACTGTGCAGTGAAATAAATAATTAAATAATTAAAAAAAACGGCGTGCAGTCCCCCCAATTTTAATACCAGCCAGATAAAGCCATACGGCTGAAGGCTGGTATTCTCAGGATGGGGAGCTCCACGTTATGGGGAGCCCCCCAGCCTAACAATATCAGTCAGCAGCCGCCCAGAATTGCCGCATACATTAGATGCGACAGTTCTGGGACTGTACCCGGCTCTTCCCGATTTTCCCTGGTGCGTTGGCAAATCGGGGTAATAAGGAGTTATTGGCAGCCCATAGCTGCCACTAAATCCTAGATTAATCATGTCAGGCGTCTCCCCGAGAAACCTTCCATGATTAATCTGTAAATTACAGTAAATAAACACACACATACACACCTGAAAAAATCATTTATTAGAAATAAAAAACACAAACCAATTCCCTCGTTACCAATTTAATAAGCCCCAAAAAGCCCTAAATGTCCGGCATAATCCACGGACCTCCAGCGTCGCTTCCAGCTCTGCTGCATGGAGGTGACCGGAGCTGCAGCAGACACCGCCGCTCCTGTCAGCTCCACGCAGCAAATGAGGTGAGTAGCGCGATCAGCTGAGCTGTCACTAAGCTTATCCGCGGCCACCGCTGGATCCAGCGGTGGCCGTGAGTTACCTGACTGACAGCAGCTGATCGCGCTACTCACCTCAGTTGCTGTGTGAAGCTGACAGGAGCGGCGGTGCTGGCTGCAGCTCCTGTCACCTGCATGCAGCAGAGCTGGAAGCGACGCTGAAGGTCCGTGGATTACGCTGGACATGGAAGGCTTTTTGTGGCTTATTAAATTGGTTACGAGGGAATTGGTTTGTGTTTTTTATTTCTAATAAATGATTTTTTCAGGTGTGTGTGTGTGTTTATTTACTGTAATTTACAGATTAATCATGGAAGGTATCTCGGGGAGACGCCTGACATGATTAATCTAGGATTTAGTGGCAGCTATGGGCTGCCATTAACTCCTTATTACCCCGATTTGCCAACGCATCAGGGCAAATCGGGAAGAGCCGGGTACAGTCCCAGAACTGTCTCATCTAATGTATGCGGCAATTCTGGGCGGCTGCTGACTGATATTGTTAGGCTGGGGGGCTCCCCATAACGTGGGGCTCCCCATCCTGAGAATACCAGCCTTCAGCCGTATGGCTTTATCTGGCTGGTATTAAAATTGGGGGGACTGCACGCTGGTTTCTTTAATTATTTAATTATTTTTTTCACTGCACAGTATACACACGCCCACCGGCTGCTGTGATTGGGTGCATTGAGACACCTGTCACTCAGCATGGGGGCGTGTCTCACTGGAACCAATCATAGGCGCCTGTGGGCGAGGAAAGCAGGGAATACGAGATGGCTGTGTGCAGAGCACAGCGCGCCCGCCGGTATAAAGGCTCGGTCACGCTGTGCGGGCCAGCCAATCACTGCAATTCTACAACTAACAGGGCTGTGGTATTGCAGTGGTCTGCCAGCCAATCCCTGCATGAGAGCTGGCTCTCAAAAGAGCGCCAACATGCAGGGATGAAGACCACGAGTACAGCACGAGTATCGCGAAATTACTCGGTACCCGCCGAGTAGCCCGAGTACAATGATACTCGTGCGAGTACCCAGTAGTGACAAGCATATTCGCTTATCACTAGTCCCTGCGTTGCTGCTGAGGCTCGGACTCTGTGTGGTTGGTGAGGTACTTGTAGTTCCCCTCACCGGAAGGTTTAAGCAGATAGTTAAACTGGAGTCTGCTCTAGGGACCTGTCCCCGTAAGTGCCTAGTCACCAGGAGCACCTCTTTTCTCTGACTACTCGGTGACCGTTCTTTCTGCCAACTGTCACTACACCACGCAGGGTTTGAGTAGTGTGAGCGCGCGTGTCCGCCTCGCGACTGCCGCGCTCCACTACCAGACTGGTTCTCTCCCTCCTTTCCTGACAACCTCTGCACTTTAGCTCCCAGCCCCTCCGCTTGAAAATATTTGAAAGCTAGCCCTCTTCAGAGACTACCCAAGGGTCCCCTCTAAAGGTGTGGGAGACCTGGTTTCTATGTGTCTGTGCGTGCACACCTCATTCTGAGCCTTTGGATTACCTGGAAGCACTGTCCCAGCATGGGAGCAGTACTCAGTGGTGCCTGCCCGGGTCTGCCACATTCCCCCTTGACTATCAACAGCACGTCTTCGGGCTGCAAAGACAAGAAAAACAAAATATAAGTTTTCCCACACAGGGGAGATATTTACATGTAAACATACCAGGTACTATACCACCACCACCCACCACCCACGAGTTCTTAACCCAAGACCCGAATACGGAGTGACCACCAGTCCTTTTGGTGACCTGGTCTTGTCCTGGTGGCGTAGGGTAGGCCCATGAACAGGCCTACCTGCTTCTTCTTGGTGTTGGAGAGTAGGCCCCATAAACAGGCGTGCCCCCTTGGTGGTGCAGAGCCATGCCCCTCAACAAGCAGACTCTTGGGTTGGTACCACTGAGGTAACTATGTACACTGCGAGAGTTTGTGGTTATAGCCAGTTCATAACCTATGGTCCATATAAAGTGCACATAACCAGGTGCTAAAATATATTTGAAAAGTTCACGCCAAAGTCCTTGCGGGCACATTTTTCATAAACGTTACTTGAACTTTAATTAAACATTTTAAACTTTACTTTTTCTATAATTAAACTGACTAGATTGACTAAACTATACTTTCTCTATACTGACTTTCGCCTTCCATGGTCTTTGCTTGTTACTTTAGTGCACTGACTCTTGGAGGTCGTGTCATGGGCGTCCCCTGGCAGTGGTGACAATGGGGACCTGGTTGAATTGGTGGGGATGGAGCCTGGGCTCACTGAGGTCCCCTTTGGAGATGGCACCACATCCAAAGCAAACCAGCCTCTTTCTCCCTTATGTCGCGTAAACTCCACCACGTCCCCCATGTACAGGTCACGGCCAGGGTAACCCCACTGTAAATGGGATTGCATGTCCCGCCGGGACACAAAAATCCCCTCTTTTACTCCTGCTTCCACAATAAAACCCCACCCCTTATGACAGTTAAACTCCTCCACTACTTTTTTACTCACTTTAGATGTTCTGTGAGCTGACCCGAGTGTTGCTGTGATGAACAAGGTAGGACCAGGGGCTCCTTTGGGCCAGTCTGAGGGTAATTAGTTAGCTCGCCTTCCTAGCACTTCTGTGTTCGGATAACCCCCTGACCTGAAGTACCGTGGGAGTCTATCCAGGGAGTCACTACTGCCTTTTCTCCCCTGTGTTTGGCCCGTTTGCCAGAAGTGAGGACCAGGTAAGATGGTTTCAGGCTGTCTCCTTATGGGTCCCTGCGTTGCTGCTGAGGCTCGGACTCTGTGTGATTGGTGAGGTACTTGTAGTTCCCCTCACTGGCAGGTTTAAGCAGATAGTAAAACTGGAGTCTGCTCTAGGGACCTGTCCCCGTACGTGCCTAGTCACCAGGAGCACCTCTTTTCTCTGACTACTCGGTGACCATTCTCCCCCGCCAACTGTCACTACACCGCGCAGGGTCTGAGTAGTGTGAGCGCGCGTGTCTGCCTCGCGACTGCCGCGCTCCACTACCAGACTGGTTCTCTCCCTCCTTTCCTGACAACCTCTACACTTTAGCTCCCAGCCCCTCCGCTCCACCTCTTGAAAAGATTTGAAAGCTATCCCTCTCCACAGACTACCCAAGGGTCCCCTCTAAAGGTGTGGGAGACTTGGTTGCTATGTGTCTGTGCGTACACACCTCATTCTGACCCTTAGGATTACCTAGAAGCACTGTCCCAGCATGGGTGCAGTACTCAGTGGTGCCTAACCTTGTCAGGGGCGCCACAGACCCATTCCTGATTGACTTGAATTTGGTCCCAAAGATAAGTCATGGGAACCCAAAGAAAATATACATGCACCTCTTCTTCTGAAGAAATTCTTATTAGGCCTTGAGAGGAGGGGACGTAAGGATAGGAGGTACTGTAATGCCGGCATCTATGCACTGCCCTGCTGCCTCCTTCCAGCAGGAATGCTGCCACTGTGGCTGGCCATCTGTGCCCTCTTCACTTTCTTCCCCTGCTCCATCTGGGCAGCTCTTTCAGGCTCAGATCTCCGGGCTCAAGGTCCTGTTTGAGATGTGCAAGTTTCCTGGCAGAATTCTTAGGGCACAAATCTGAAAAAGAACTGCGTGCACCCTAATGTATCCCCCACTTTGGGAGATGCCTGAGTAATTAAGTTCCTAGCCTGTCTAGTTCCCACTAGTATAGCAGTCCTTTGCTTGCTGTTCCGACTCTATCCTGCCAGCTTTCAGCATCAACTCATGCTAGTTGTTCTGATTCTGTTCTGCCAGCATTCAGTACTGACTCTTGCTAGTTGCTCCAACTCCATCCTGTTAGAAAACAGTACCTATTCCTGCGTGCTCTCTTCCCATACCTGCATCCTTGATCTTCTGGTTAGCTTCTGCAGTACCAGGGTCTGTCCTGGAGTTGTACATGGTGTCTACTGGCAGCCCTGGCCATACTCACCAGCAGAGGCTTTGGTAAAGACCTGGAAGACACTCAGTCACGCATCTTCATTGTAAGCCGGGTTGTGGCGTAGTGGGTCCCCAATAGCCAGCTTGACAAGTATTATTAATAGCACTAGAAATTAGAAGGCTACTTGAACTGTATGTCAGTAAAAATATATGAATTCATCTTACTGATCAGCATCTGTCATCCATGTTTAATGGTGAGCAACATTTATTTAAAAAATGGCTATCAATCCAAATATACAATAACAGGCTCAAACTTGAGTATCTCTACATGAGCAAAAGAAAGTCCTGCATGCACAATTTTGTTGTTATCTTGTGGACAATGTCTTTTCATTCCTTGGTTATTCAGTCAGCATGAGTCCACATTGAAACTCCTTCATGCAATGCATTATGAAACCCTATTAAAAATAGAACAGTCCCCAAAAATTAATAGAACAGTTTGATACATACAGAGATGCTCAAAATTAAAGGCCAAATGTTCTTTTATATAACTCCTCAGTAATAATAATAATAATAATATTTATTCATTTATATAGCGCTGTTAATTCTATAGTGCTTTACATACATTGGCAACACTGTCCCCATTGAGGCTTGCAATCTAAATTCCCTATCAGTATGTCTTTGGAGTGTGGGAGAAAACTGGAATACCCGGAGGAAACCCGCACAAACACGGAAAGAACATACAAACTCCTTGCAGATGTTGTCCTTGGTGGGAAATGAACCCAGGACCTCGGCGTTGCAAGGCTGCAGTGCTCACCTCAGAGCCACCATAAAAGGTGTCCTGTATGTGTATATGAGTAATAACACCATTTCTGGCCATTATGTGATCTATATCATGCAATAACACCAGTTTTCCCTTCTGCAGTTCTGCAGCCTCAATCTGTAACTTGCAGTCCACTGTTTGCTGGGATTGATGGGTGGGGGGCACATTGCAATGATTCTCCCATAGACATTGCATATTTTTTTAGCTCTCAGGGTCAAGCTGCATCAACAAGAAGGACATTATACAGCAGAGCTGAGCTGTCTTTATCTGATTCAACCTGTGATATGAGGTAAAACACTTGTTACAAATCTCTGCGTAATGGTTTTCTCGCTAACTTTTCTTGTTTCCTACCTTGCTTCTCAATTTTCCTCCATATGAGATTTTCAGTCCATGCCTCCCGAGCAAGCATGGACTTAAAGGGAATCTGTCACCAGGTTTTTGCTCCCCCATCTGAGAGCAGCATAATGCAGACACAGACACCCTGGTTCCAGCAATGTGTGACTTACTGAGCAGTTTGCTCTAATTTTGATAAAAATCAATGTTTTCTATGCTGCAGATCTAGCAGTTATACAGAGCACATGCATATGCTGGACTACCTGGCAGCAGGTGAAGTAGTCCTCTAATGATAATCTACTGCTGATTGAATGGTGATATTATTAATACTACTCTAAGCAGCCCAGTAGGTGACACATTGTTGGAATCAGGATCACTATTCATATGTTATGCTACTCGCTACTTTCAGATTAGGTGACAAAGACTGATGACAGATTCCCTTTAGGCCTCTTTCACATATCCGTGGTTCAGGTACGTGTGACATCCTTTTTTTTCATGGATGCTACATGTACCCATGTTATTCTATGGTTTAACTCACATGTCCGCGTTTTCACACGGACTGTATGGCCTGCACAGACAGATGGAGAAATGTCCATTTTTCTCCAGCATGCCCGCTTACTTGGACCTATACAAGTCTATGGTTGTGTGTTAAACACGTACAGCACACGGATGGCATCCACGTGTCATCTGTGTAACGTCCCAAAGAAAAATGGATGTTTACTGAAATAAATAGTTTATTAAGTGTAAAAGATATACAAAGATAGAAAAATGATAGACACAGTTGGTACGGAAAGTATTCAGACCCCTTTATATTTTTCACTCTTTGTTTCATTGCAGCCATTTGGTAAATTTAAAAGAGTTCATTTTTTTCTCACTAATGTACACTCTGCATGCCATCTTGTCAGAAAAAAACAGAAATGCAGAAATTTGTTCAAATTTATTAAACAATAAAAACTGAAATATCACATGGTCATAAGTATTCAGACCCTTTTCTCAGTATTGAGTATAAGCACCTTTTGAGCTAGTACAGCCATGAGTCTTCTTGGGAATGATGCAACAAGTTTTTCACACCTAGATTTGGAAATCCACTGCCATTCTTCCTTGCAGATCCTCTTCAGTTCCATCAGGTTGGATGGTGAACTTTGGTGGACAGCCATTTTCAGGTCTCTCCAGAGATGATCAATTGGGTTTAGGTCAGGGCTCTGGGTGGGCCAGTCAAGAATGGTCACAGTGTGGTTCTGAAGCCACTCCTTTGTTATTTTAGCTGTAAGCTTAGGGTTATTGTATTGTTGGAAGGGGAACCTTTTGCCAAGTCTGAGGTCCAGAGCACTCTGGAAGAGATTTTCTTCCAGGATATTGTCACGGCCAGGTGGACGGGCAGACCCAGGAGGTGGATCCACTGGGCCGAACTCCTAGATGGTAGTAAAGAGTCCGGTAGCTGGAACACTATAAACAGCAGAACAGTCCGTGCACACGAGTATAGCGGAGAAGTCCCTGGGACCACGGAGTCAAGGGTGGTAGTCCGGGTGACGCAGCTCAGGTTCGGAAGCCGAGATGATGTCAGGCGGGGTCCGGAACCTTTGGAGCGAGATGACGGGTCACCGCAGGGATCCGAGATGGTGCGGACTGTCAGGATGGCAGATGGACAGCGTTCGGGGTTCAGGATACGGCAGGACTGGATGGCGAGGCAGGCACGGCTCTACAAGAGAGATAGGTGAGTATATGCACAGAGACACCAGGAGACCTGACTCCTAGCTTAGGAAACACGAAGATCAGGCCCCGCCCCCTTGGACAATAAACCCCTTTATACCCTGTACCTTTTTAGCCTCATTTCCTGTTAATGGACGCTGGCCCTTTAAGAAAGGGTCAGTGACCGCGCGCGCGCCCTAATGCGCATGCGCGCGGCCCGGGTGCCAGAAGCCAGGGAAGGAAGCTGAGAGGAGGACACAGGGGAGCCGGCCAGGGCCTGGGAAGCCGTCGGGCGCCGGGATCGGAGACCAGGGGACCTGGGAAGGACGGGCACCGGAGGCTGGAGAGCGGGGAGCGTGGCAGGTGAGCCGGGGAGCGGGGCTGAGGACCCGGGGAGCGGAACAGAGGACCCGGGAAGGGGAGCCGAGGACCCGGGGAGCGTGACAGTACCCCCCCCCCCACGCCCCCCTCCCCGCAACCGGGACATGAAGGCATGGATCAGAGGAGTGCCTACGTTCTCCCTGGGCTCCCAGGACCTATCCTCAGGACCATACCCTTCCCAGTCCACCAGGAAGAACTGTCGACCTCGTACGGTCTTCATGGCCACGATATCCCTTACCGCATAGATGTCGTCATCGGCAATAGGTGGAGGAGCCGGACTGGCAGCAGCGGAGAAGGGACCAAGGACAACCGGCTTGAGCAGGGAGACGTGGAATGAGTTGGGTATCCTCATCGTGGCCGGGAGCTGTAGTTTGTAGGAGACCTCATTGATCTTGTTGAGGACTTTAAACGGCCCAATGTAGCGAGGACCCAGCTTGTATGATGGTATCTTCAGGCGGACGTACTGGGAAGCAAGCCAGACGAGATCTCCAGGAGAGAAACACGGAGGGTCCAGACGTTTCTTGTCTGCGTGTCTTTTCATCCGCAGGGAAGCACGCCCAAGGGACGCTTTGACAGAGTCCCAAATGGTTGCAAAGTCACGGGCTACTGTATCTGCAGCAGGGACATCCGAAGAAGGGGATACAGGCAATGGGATGGAAGGCTGAAGTCCGTAAACGACATGGAAGGGAGAGCTGGAGGACGACTCACTGATGTGGTGGTTGTGGGAGAATTCAGCCCAAGGAAGAAGAGCGGACCAGTCGTCGTGATGGGCGTTAACATAGTGACGTAAGAAAGAGGTCAAGATTTGATTGACCCTCTCTACCTGGCCATTAGACTGAGGATGGTATGCAGATGAAAAGTCCAGAGTCACTCCCAGATGTTTACAGAGAGCCCTCCAGAAGCGGGAGGTGAACTGAGTTCCTCTGTCGGATACGATGTGTAATGGAAAGCCATGCAAGCGGAAGATGTGTTGTATATAGGCGTCCGCGAGTTCCTGAGCAGAGGGCAGTCCAGCCATAGGGACGAAATGAGCCATTTTAGAGAACCGGTCCACCACGACCCATATGACTATGTGTCCGGAGGACAATGGCAAGTCCGTAATAAAGTCCATTGCTATGTGTTGCCACGGAACTGAGGGTATCGGCAGAGGCAGAAGACGGCCATATGGGAGGTGTTTGGGCGTCTTGTTCCTGGCACAAGAGGAACAGGCGGATACAAAAGCAGCGACGTCCGTGCGAAGGGATGGCCACCAGTAATGACGTACAATCGCACCCCATGTCTTTTTCTGACCAGCATGACCGGCTGTTTTCGAGGCATGACCCCAGTGTAACACTTTTTTCCTGTCTACCGCGGAGACATAGGTCTTCCCGGGCGGTATCTGGGCCAGGGTGACAGGGGCCACCGGAATGATTTTACTAGGACAAATGATGGGTTGGGTAGTCTCTTCCTCCTGCTCCATGGGCATGAAAGACCTGGACAAGGCATCAGCGCGTACATTCTTGTCCGCGGGTCGGAAGTGAAGCTGGAAATCAAACCTGGCAAAGAATAGGGACCACCTGGCTTGCCGTGGGTTCAGACGCTGAGCGGACCGTAGGTATTCCAAGTTCTTGTGGTCCGTGTAAATAATCACGGGGTACACTGCACCTTCCAGGAGGTAGCGCCATTCCTCCAAAGCCAGTTTAACTGCCAAGAGCTCTCGGTCACCGATGGTGTAGTTGCGTTCAGGCGCTGAGAAGCCCTTGGAGAAGAATCCGCAAGTCACCATCTTCCCGGAGGAGGACTTTTGCATGAGCACTGCTCCGGCTCCTGAGGAGGAGGCATCCACCTCCAAGGTGAACTGGCGGTTTAACTCCGGACGGTGAAGTACAGGAGAGGAAGCAAAAGCCCGCTTCAGAGAGCCAAACGTGGCGTCAGCCGCAGGTGACCAGTCCTTTGGATTAGCCTCCTTCTTAGTCAAAGCGGAGAGAGGAGCAGTCAAGGCAGAGAAGTGAGGGATAAACTGGCGGTAGTAGTTGGCGAATCCCAGGAAGCGTTGGATTGCCTTCAGTCCAGAAGGAGGAGGCCAGTTGAGAATGGCGGAGACCTTCTTGGGATCCATCTGCAGTCCAGTATCAGAGATGATGTACCCCAGAAAGGGGAGAGAAGACTGCTCAAAGACACACTTCTCATGCTTTGCGTACAGACGATTCTCTCTCAGTCTTTGTAGAACCAGCTGTACGTTTTCTCTGTGGGTTTGGAGGTCCGGAGAGAAGACAAGGATGTCATCTAGATACACTACCACACAGATGTAGAGAAGGTCCCGGAACACGTCGTTCACCAGTTCTTGAAAGACGGCAGGAGCGTTACACAGGCCGAAGGGCATCACGCAGTATTCATAATGTCCATCGCGCGTATTGAACGCGGTTTTCCATTCGTCACCAGAGCGGATGCGTACCAGATTGTAAGCACCCCGAAGATCCAGCTTGGTGAACACACGAGCTCCTCTAAGCCGGTCAAACAATTCGGGAATGAGCGGCAGAGGGTACTTGTTTTTTACGGTGATTTGATTCAAACCCCGGTAGTCTATGCATGGGCGTAAGTCGCCCTCTTTCTTCTTGACAAAGAAGAAACCTGCTCCAGCAGGAGAGGAGGATCTCAGAATGAACCCCCTTGCCAGGCTCTCTGAGATGTAAGCAGACATGGCCCTTGTTTCGGCTGGAGATAAAGGATATATCCGTCCTCGTGGTGGTGTTGTTCCTGGGAGCAGATCGATGGCACAATCGTATGGACGATGTGGCGGCAGTACCTCGGATTCCTTTTTATCAAAGACATCTGCAAAGGACCAATAGGCCGAGGGCAGCCCCGGTAGGTTCTCTGGAACCGGAGGTCGTCGGATGGGTTGTATGGACTTTAGGCACCTCTCATGACACGAAGAGCCCTATCGGGTGATTTCGCCAGTGCCCCAGCTAACTGATGGTTCGTGTGTCCGCAACCATGGAAGTCCCAGCAGGATCTGGTGGGACATGTGTGGGAGGACGTAGAAAGCGATGTTCTCGGTGTGAAGGGCACCGATACGCAGTTCGACCGGCCTGGTGATCCAGGAGATGGTGTCAGAGAGGGGTCTCCCATCCACCGAGGCAATCACTAGGGGCTTGTCGAGTGGAATAACAGGCACCCGGTACTTGTCCACCGTGGCCTGCTGGATGAAATTGCCTGATGCCCCGGAATCGAGGTAGGCATCAGCCGTGAACCGCGTCTCTCCCGTTGTCACTTGCACTGTCCATGTAACCGGGTCAGAGAGAGTCCCAGCACCTAGGGTGGCCTCTCCTACCAACCCTAGGCTTTGGAGTTTCCCGGCCTCTCTGGACAGGAGCGTAGCAGGTGTGTGCCCTCACCGCAGTAAAAGCAGAGACCCTTGGCGAGCCGCTCTGCTCGACGTTGTTCAGACTGACGCACTCGGTCGATCTGCATGGGCTCGTGGACGGGAGCCCCAGCTGTCGATGACTGAAGTACGGAGGGTTTCTGCGGAGGAGAGGAATGCCGTACCGGACGTCTCTCACGGGACACTTCCTTGGATCGCTCCTGAAAGCGAATGTCCACTCGAGTCGCTAGGGCAATCAGGGCATCCAGGGTGGTCGGTACGTCACGACCCGCCAGCTCGTCTTTAATTCGCCCTGAGAGTCCTTCCCAGAAGGCGGCGGTTAGGGCCTCGTTGTTCCACCCGAGTTCTGAGGCCAGGGTGCGAAACCGGATCGCGTATTGACCCACCGTCAGAGTCCCCTGACGTAACCGGAGAAGAGACGAAGCAGACGCGGAGGCGCGTCCGGGCTCATCAAAGGTACCACGGAATGCCTGCAGGAAGTCCTGGATGTTCGTGGTCACAGGATCCCCCTTCTCCCACAAGGGGTTCATCCACGCCAGTGCCTCACCCTCTAGATGGGACATGATGAAGGCGACCTTGGCTTGGTCGGAGGCAAACAAATGCGGCAGCTGCGTGAAATGGAGGGAGCATTGGTTTAAGAATCCCCTGCAGGTCTTGGGGTCTCCGGCGTACCGGGGTGGTGAAGCCAACCGAAGTCTGGTGGTATCTGAAGAAGTCGCCACAGGAGCTGGATCCGTGGATTGACTAGTGGAAGCCCGCGATGCTGAAGACGTGACTGCCGCTTGTAGCGTGTTCAGGCGGGCGTCCACAGAAGACATGAATTGCAGCATGCGGGTCTGAGTCTCACGCTGGCGTTGGAGTTCCTCCTGTACGGCTGCTAGTGCTGCAGCGGGATCCATGGCCTGATCTTACTGTCACGGCCAGGTGGACGGGCAGACCCAGGAGGTGGATCCACTGGGCCGAACTCCTAGATGGTAGTAAAGAGTCCGGTAGCTGGAACACTATAAACAGCAGAACAGTCCGTGCACACGAGTATAGCGGAGAAGTCCCTGGGACCACGGAGTCAAGGGTGGTAGTCCGGGTGACGCAGCTCAGGTTCGGAAGCCGAGATGATGTCAGGCGGGGTCCGGAACCTTTGGAGCGATATGACGGGTCACCGCAGGGATCCGAGATGGTGCGGACTGTCAGGATGGCAGATGGACAGCGTTCGGGGTTCAGGATACGGCAGGACTGGATGGCGAGGCAGGCACGGCTCTACAAGAGAGATAGGTGAGTATATGCACAGAGACACCAGGAGACCTGACTCCTAGCTTAGGAAACACGAAGATCAGGCCCCGCCCCCTTGGACAATAAACCCCTTTATACCCTGTACCTTTTTAGCCTCATTTCCTGTTAATGGACGCTGGCCCTTTAAGAAAGGGTCAGTGACCGCGCGCGCGCCCTAATGCGCATGCGCGCGGCCCGGGTGCCAGAAGCCAGGGAAGGAAGCTGAGAGGAGGACACAGGGGAGCCGGCCAGGGCCTGGGAAGCCGTCGGGCGCCGAGATCGGAGACCAGGGGACCTGGGAAGGACGGGCACCGGAGGCTGGAGAGCGGGGAGCGTGGCAGGTGAGCCGGGGAGCGGGGCTGAGGACCCGGGGAGCGGAACAGAGGACCCGGGAAGGGGAGCCGAGGACCCGGGGAGCGTGACAGATATCTCTGTACTTGGCCGCATTTCCTTCACTTGCAACCAGTCGTCCTGTTTCTGCAGCTGAAAAACACCCCCATAGCATGATGCTGCCACCACCATGTGTCACTGTTGGGATTGTATTGGGCAGGTGATGAGCAGTGCTTGGTTTTCGCCACTTGTGCCGCTAAGAATTATCACCAAAAAGTTCTATCTTCGTCTCATCATACCAGGGAATCTTATTTATCATAGTCTGGGAGTCCATCATGTGTTTTTTTGCAAATTGCTTTCATATGTCTTGCACTGAGGAGAGGCGTTTGTCGGGTCACTCTGCCATAAAGGTCCAACTGGTGGAGAGCTGCAGTGATACTGCATCTTTGGAGCTCAGCCACAGTGATCTTGTGGTTCTTCTTTACCTCTCTCAGGAAGGCTCTTATCTCACAATTGTTCAGTTTGGGTGAACAGACAGGTCAAGGATGGGTTCTTGTGGTCCCAAACGTCTTCCATTTAAGGATTATGGAGGCCACTGTGCTCTTAGGAACCTTGAATACTGCAAACATTCTTTTGTAACCTTGGCCAGATCTGCGCCTTGCCACAATTCTGTCTCTGCGCTCCTTGGGCAGTTCCTTTGACCTCATGATTCTCATTTGGTGTGACATGCACTGTGAGCTGTGAGGTCTTATATAGACAGGTGTGTGCTTTTCCAAATCAAATCCTATCAGTTTCATTAAGCACAGTTGGACTCCAATGAAGGAGTAGAACCTTCTCAAGGAGGATCACAAGGAAATGGACAGCATGTGACTTAAATATGAGTGTCTGACCAAAGGGTCTGAATACTTATGACCATGTGAAATTTCAGTTTTTCCTGTTATAAATTTGCAAAAATGTCTACATTTCTGTTTATTTCTGTCAAGATGGAGTGCAGAGTGTACTTTAATGAAAAAATATGAACTTTTTTGGATTTACCAAATAGCTGCAATGAAACAAAGAGTGAACAATTTAAAGGGGTCGGAATGCTTTCCGAACCCACTGTAGATAGATAGATAGATAGATAGATACATAGAAAGAATAGATAAATGCTAGATAGACAGAATAGCTATATCAAATAGTAGGGATAGATAGAACACATTGATATGATAAATTGATAGATAGATAGATAGATAGATAGATAGATAGATAGCAAGAATAGATAGAAATAAAGAAAGAATAGATCGATAGATGCGACACCCGTGGTAGCGCAGTCCCTCGGCAGTGATGTCAAGAGGTCATCCGAGTTCCCGTGGGTGTCGCGGAAGTGACTTCATGGGTTCATCAGAGTTCATTGGGAACCATGACGGCTCTGCCGCAGCTGCACGCACACTGCTGAGGGCACCCCTGTGGTAACCTGGGCTGACCTCAAGAGGTCATCTCAGGTAACTGCATGGAAGCACACACAGCAGTGTGTGTGCCTGTAGGGGCTGCTCTCACAATCAATAGGGAATGTTTGGTTCTCCATTGAATGTGCCAGCGAGTATGAGATTAACGTGAGCCCCCCTAATTAGATTACGGCAGACCAGTAATAGGACTTTGACAGGAAAATAAATTGTAAAAGAGGGTGTCTCTTGTCTATTTAATAAATAATTTTCTCTTTTTAGGTCTTTTCAGGTTTTCTTTTGTGGATCGTCTTGGGACCTCGCAATGGATTACGGCAGAATACCTTTTATATTTTTAAAAAATAAATTGGTGAACGAGGGCTGGAGTCAGAGTTTTTTTCCTCAAATAAGATTTTGAATTTTACTTTCAACTACTGGATTAGTAATGGGGGTGTGTGCTACATGCCCACTCATTACTAATACAAAGGCTTAATGCCAGCTGGAAATTCACAGCTGGCATCCACCCCACAAATCTTACCCCATTTTCCACTACATCAGGGCAATGGGAAAAGCCTGTCCAGGGCTAGAATTAGGGTATCTAATGGATGCACCACTTCTGGGGCAGCTGCAGGCTGCTATTGTTAGGCTGAAAAGGGCCAAAAAAACATGGCCCTTCCCACCCTAATAATATTAGGCCCCAGTTGTCTGCTGTACCTTGGCTGATTTTAGAAAAATGGGGAATACCACGTCATCTTTCTAAAAAATAAATAAATAATTTAAAAATTAAGCATTCTCTATTTTCAATAACCAGCCAAGGTATGGTAGATACGGTAGCTGTGAGCTGCAGCCCGCTGCTGCTGCTGAACGTGTGCTGAATATGAAAAATGGGGGAGACCCCACATCATTTTATTTTTTTTTTAAATCAAAAAATAAAAATGCTGCAAAACAGCTGGCCAAGCTAGCTAGCTATACACATTGAGATATTCTATCTATTTTTTCTTTATTTTTTTCCCTTCCTTTTTTTCTTTCTTTCGTTTTTTATGTTCTTTCTGTTCTTTCTTATTTTTTCTTTATATCTCTCTATCGATTTTATCTGTTCTATCTACCTATCTATCTATCTATCTATCTATCTATCTATCTTTTTAACTACGAGGGGCTGCTGAAAAGTCTTTGGCTTTGTGATTTTTTTTGTTTCTACACTATGGAATGCTACATCACATGAAAGCCTTAAGTGTCCAATAATGTTTTCAAAATGTTGTGTTTGTTATGCTGCTTTACACAAGACGACTGATCGTGCAATGCATCATCGGGGTCACGGTTTTCGTGACACACATCCGGCATCGTACACGATGTTGTCTCGTGTAACACCTCCTAGCGACGCAGTATCGCTCACAAATCATGAGTCGTGTACTCGTCGCTAGGTTTCATAAAATTGTTTAATTTAAATGGCGCCGGTTGTTCATTGTTTCCGTGGCATCACACGTTGATTCGTGTGACACCCAGGAAACGATGAACAGCAGCATACCTGCGTCCCGCGGCACCCGCCAGCTATGTGGAAGGAAAGAGGTGGGCGAGATGTTTAGTGGGACAGATTCAGCTCACCCCTCTTCACTCCTGGTCACACCTCCGACGCAGGGAAACACCCTGACCCGGGTGGGAAATCACATGAAGAGTTAAGAAACAATATCCAACGTCTCCAGGAGGATTAGATATAAAATGAAGTCTTTATTTGATATTACAAGTAGTATCCATCAACACGCAGCAAAATACAGAGGCAGGTGGAAAAGGTGGAAAAGAGGAGCTTTTTCCTTCGCGTTTCGACCTATGCAGGTCTTAGTCATGGAATACATAGGTTGAAACGCATAGGAAAAAGCTCCTCTTTTCCACCTGCCTCTGTATTTTGCTGCGTGTTGATGGATACTACTTTTAATATCAAATAAAGACTTTACTTTATAGCTAATCCTCCTGGAGACGTTGGATATTGTTTCTTAACTCTTCCGGCGGGATGTTTACATCCCGCTCATCTCCGCCCCTCTGCTTCTCTTGGCCGGCTGCCGTGTAACGTCGCTGTGACGCCAAACGTCCCTCCCACTCCAGGAAGTGGACGTTCGTCGCCACAGCGAGGTCGTCCGGAAGGTAAGTACGTGTGACGGGGGTTAATCGAGTTTGTGCGACATGGGCAGCGATTTGCCCGTGACGCACAAACAATGGGGGCGGGTACGATCGATCGTGAAATCGCACGATCGGTCGTCTTGTGTAAAGCAGGCATTACGTATGGCAACAGTGTTCTACGTTCGCGGAAAAACAAAATGACAGAGTCTAATGCGATGTTTACAGCAACTGAGAGCAGAGGAGTGATACAATTCTTGTTTCTTCAAGGAAAGTCTGCAAAGGATATTCATGGTGATATGTTGCAGACATTCACGGATCAATACCCTTCATATTCCACAGTTAAGAAGAACTGGGTTGCCAAATTTAAAACGGGTCACATCAGCACCAATGATGAGTAACATCCTGGATGACCGAGAGTGGTTTTTGTTCCAGAGATTGTCACTGCTGTGCACAACCTCATACTGGAGAATCGACGAATTTCAGCTAAAGCAATAGCAGACATCGTCTAATTTACCCATGAACGTGTTTTGTGCAATTATTCATGAACATTTGGACATGAGGAAGCTATCTGCAAAGTATGTCCGAAAATGTTTGACAACAGATCAGAGAAGCATGACAGTAAAAACTTCCCGGTCCGTTTGTCAGCATTTCCGGACTGATAAGAATTTCCTGGATTGACTGGACCACTATGGATGAAACCTGGATTTATTTGTATGACCCTGAAAACGAGGAGCAGTCAAAAGAGTGGAGGCACAGTGGTTCTCCTTATCCAAAGAAGGTCAGGGTGCAAAAATCAGCCACTAAGGTGATGGTGTCTCTGTTCTGGGATAAGAAGGGTGTGCTGCTAGTGGACTACCTTCAAAAGGGCTCCACTATCAATGCAAGGTATTACTTTGAACTTTTGGACCAATTGAAAGCAGCTCTGAAGGCCAAAAGGCGCGGCTGTTACGTCACCGCTGGAGTCTGCTCCAGCGACTTCTGCTCCAATCGCCAGGCGACACCGTGTTCCTGCCATGGATGGTGCTGGTGATGGGACAGAAGTCGATGCCAGCGGCACCAGTGGGCGCAGGCTCCGATCATCCACTGGGCTGGGTTAGCTTGGGATCTGCAGTACCGCTGGCTGACTGTAGGTGGCATGTGTCTTCCAGCTGAAGTTGCCAGCGTTCAGCTACAGCCAATGGGAAGACACCACACCCTTCTTATTTCCCCACCTGTCACATGATTACTGCCAGATATAGTTCTGATTTTCCTGGCTCCCGTTACGTCCTATTCTGTTGGTGATTCCTGTGTTGACTTCTGCGTGTTTTGACTACTCTTCTGCCTACTGTTTTTGTACCTTGCTGCCCGACCCGGATCTGACCTCTGCTACGTTTGCTGACTACATCACTGCCTGCTGATTCTGTCCCTGTTTCGCTATTCCTGGTTTGACCCTGCCTGACTACTACTCTCATCGGACTGCAGCCTTCCACAGGTAGTGATCTCCAGTTCCCTGTGTAATTCCAAATCCCTGTATAGGGGTTAAAGGGTTTCAGGGTTCTGGGGGGACTACTTGGTGAGTGGCTTCCCTCTAGCCTCCCCGTTACAGCCCATCTGAGTCTGTGGATCCAGGCAGGCGTTACAGCGGCAAGCTGTCCCTCACATGAGTTTTGGTTTCATTTGAGCTTTGAGAACCAATCCTCTTGTGTTTTTCTATTTTTGTATGTTTTTTATGTGTGATTTTATGGGACTAATGGCCTTTTAATCTATCTTAGTAAAAGTTAAGTTTTAAGAGTTAATATTTTTTGCAATATTTCTCTATAGTATTGCTGTACTACATTGATCATTATTTATGGGCAACCATTTTTGGATAATATCCAGCTCTATAATATATGCTTACAGAACTTGAAATACTGATGTAAGAAGTGTGTTGAAATCAGTGGAGAGTATGTGGAATAAATGTAAAGTTTCATCATCCTATGCCGTTTCTTTCTGGGTAAAGCCAAAGATTTATCAGCAGCCCCTCGTATATCTATCTATATTTTTTCTGACTTTGCCTATCTTTTACAAATTAAAAAAACATTAATTTCAGTATCATGGTTTTTTTTCTAGTACCAATCACACGTATGTAAACAAGGATGTCACACATATGACACACGGATGTCATACAGTCATATGAAAAAGTTTGGGCACCCCTATTAATGTTAATCTTTTTTCTTTATAACAATTTGGGTTTTTGCAACAGCTATTTCAGTTTCATATATCTAATAACTGATGGACTGAGTAATATTTCGGGATTGAAATGAGGTTTATTGTACTAACAGAAAATATGCAATGCGCATTTAAACAAAATTTGACTGCTGCAAAAGTATGGGCACCCTTATCAATTTCTTGATTTGAACACTCCTAACTACTTTTTACTGAGTTACTAAAGCACTAAATTGTTTTTTTAACCTCATTGAGCTTTGAACTTCATAGGCAGGTGTATCCAATCATGAGAAAAGGTATTTAAGGTGGCCACTTGCAAGTTGTTCTCCTATTTGAATCTCCTATGAAGAGGGGCATCAAGGGCTCCTCAAAACAACTCTCAAATGATCTGAAAACAAAGATTATTCAACATAGTTGTTCAGGGGAAGGATACAAAAAGTTGTCTCAGAGATTTAAACTGTCAGTTTCCACTGTGAGGAACATAGTAAGGAAATGGAAAAACACAGGTACAGTTCTTGTTAAGCCCAGAAGTCGCAGGCCAAGAAAAATATCAGAAAGGCAGAGAGGAAGAATGGTGAGAACAATCAAGGACAATCCACAGACCACCTCCAAAGACCTGCAGCATCAACTTGCTACAGATGGTGTCAATGTGCATCGGTCAACAATACAGCGCACGTTGCACAAGGAGAAGCTGTATGGGCGAGTGATGCGAAAGAAGCCGTTTCTGCAAGCACGCCTCAAACAGAGTCGCCTGAGGTATGCAAAAGCACATTTAGACAAGCCAGTTACATTTTGGAAGAAGGACCTGTGGACTGAGGAAACAAAGATTGAGTTGTTTGGTCATACAAAAAGGCGTTATGCATGGAGGTAAAAAAGCACAGCATTCCAAGAAAAGCACTTGCTACCCACAGTAAAATTTGGTGGAGGTTCCATCATGCTTTGGGGCTGTGTGGCCAATGCCGGCACCAGGAATCTTGTTAAAGTTGAGGGTCGCATGGATTCAACTTAGTATCAGCAGATTCTTGACAATAATGTGCAAGAATGAGTGACGAAGTTGAAGTTACGCAGGGGATGGATATTTCAGCAAGACAATCATCCAAAACAACACTCCAAATCTACTCAGGCATTCATGCAGAGGAACAATTACAATGTTCTGGAATGGCCATCTCAGTCCCCAGACCTGAATATCATTGAAAATCTGTGGGATGATTTGAAGCGTGCTGTCCATGTTCGGCGAACATCAAACTTAACTGAACTGGAATTGTTTTGTAAACACAAATGGTCAAATATACCTTCATCCAGGATCTAGGAACTCATTAAAAGCTACAGGAAGCAACTAGAGGCTGTGATTTTTGCAAAAGGAGGATCTACAAAATATTAATGTCACTTTTATGTTGAGGTGCCCATGCTTTTGCATTGGTCAAATTTAGTTTAAATGTGGATTGCACATTTTCTGTTAGTTCAATAAACCTCATTTCAATCCAGAAATATCACTCAGTTCATCAGTTATTAGATATATGAAACTGAAATAGCTGTTGCAAAAACCCAAATTGTTATAAAGAAAAAAGGTTAACATTAATAGGGGTGCCCAAACTTTTTCATATGACTGTATGTATGACACACGGATGTCATATGTATGACCACACCGGTGTGTGTGGCATATACGTGTTTAAACATGAACGTGTGAAAGATGCTTTAAGCTGCCTTTGCACAGTGGATAATAAGCCTACACTGACTTTTCTTCTACAGACAGACATTGGTCAAGCAGCCACCAACTCAGAAGGCTATCAAGAAATGTTTTCTTATTAATGAACTGGAGTTTTCAATATATTCTCTGTCTCCAGAAACAAGCAATTTATGTGCTATATAATTACATGTTGGAAAGCGATTCATGAAAGCTTATTTATGTTTGCAATTCTGCATAAATATCTTTATTTCTCAGCACTTAAAAGAGAAAGCTTTTTGCCTTTCCGGTTTCCTAATCTGTTATCATTACATATAATATTTCATTGTAATTATCTAACTATTTCTGTCTTATGCTCATGTGCTGAATAATAACATTTCAATTCAAGGAATTAAAGAGTCTTGAGGTGTGAGAAAAGAAAATTAACATAACTTTTTAGCATGTATCTGCACATTACATAGAGCTTCTTCCCAAAAGAAAAGCATAATTATTGCTTGGAGGAATGATCCACGCACAGTGCATAGCTAGAGATATTCAACGCGGCAAGGTGATTCTAATACCTTGTTTTTCTGAACAACAGGTATGGTTTCTCTCAGGCTTTTCTGCTTTTCTTAAGCTGACATCCCTTAGTGTCATTGTTCTGAGATCCCAAGTGCATTGTCTCTTTTTAAGCTCATTGTTCTTTCATCTGAAAATGTAAAATATCTCTTTGGTCAACCAAGGATTGTTGTCAAATGGGAACAATTCTATATATAATATATTAATATGAACACATATTTACTGCTTTCATTTCTACATTCTTACAGCTATGGGCATTGCTATAGGTTTCATTTACACTTTTACACTCGGACCTTGCGGGTCAAAGTCTCTTTATCATGTTAGAAGACTTTGATATTAGAAATGTCCCCTAATAGACAAGATCCCTGATGCAGATTTCCCATTAGGCCAGGATATTAAAATTGTCTGGACCCTTGGAGTGGATGACTGAGCCAAGTTTCCTAGGGGCAACAAAGCTGCGCGGTTAATGATTGTGGTTACATAAGGTGCGGCCATGACTTAGCATAGAGAGGGGCTTCTTCAGCTAGACATGCGTCCTTGGATGCACAATCAGTTGAAAAGTATTGTGAAGAAAAGAGCCACTGCCTCCCTGCCGCGGAATGCATTAACATGCCACAGGTATGTCAAAGGCCAGCAGTGGACATCTGCTTCCTTGCAGTTGGTGCAATGATGTAGCTGTAAGGTGCACTGACATATGGAGGAGAAGGGAAGAATTGCTCTGGGATAGGTAAGAGGAATCTTTTATTTGTCATTGCTGTGCAAAGAGTACAAAAATTAGAATTATTAGTTACTGTAAATATGGGAATCAGAATATTTAACATAAATACTTTATGGGGGCCATATATGCTTCATGCAGTGTGGTGTAAAAGTGTACTAAAAGCATGGGTAGGGTGCTCTAGAAGTTATGAGCCATAGATGATAATTTTGCATAAATGTTATTTGTGAATATATTAGTGTTAGTTATGTGGGGTTTTTTCAATAGTGTGGTAATATTATTCATTTAATATGTAGTAGTAATATGTGGTCTGCGCATGCTGCGGCGCTGTTTATCCCATGAATGAGGTATTACTGTTATACTGGTGTTGCTATAGTGCATTTTTTGTATATGCAGATAACTTGTTATTTCTGCTATCAATATTTATTTTCTTTATAGATTAAATACTTGATCATTTTACCCCTCACTGCAAAATGATATACTATTAAACAGGGGCAGAGATGCAAAATATAGGTGATAATTTATTAATTGGTGAGGGTTTGATTGATGGGACCCATGCACTAGTCAGGGACTGTAGCAAGATTTTTTTTGCATAAGGAACAACTCCACTTTTGAAGAATTAGAAGGATGAACTTAGCAGTGCCCCATGTTTCCCTGGCTCACCCTCAGCTATGCCTAATTTAGCATAGTTACTAGTGAAGACCCATAGTTATTTGGCCCTTACCAGCCTAAAAAATAGCAGCCCACAGTTACCTCAGATGTGAAACATCCATTATTTCTGCCAATACTTGTGCATCGCCCGACTCTTCCTCATTGCTCTGGTGTGGTAGCAATCTGGGTAGTATCTTTTGGAGTTGATGTCAGCTATGTAATGTCAACTGGCATCAAATCAGGGGCTTAGTAATGGGGAGGCATCTGTCAGGCACACTTATTACCAAGCCAGTAAGTTTAAAGGGGAAAAAAACACACACAGAAAAAAATAGTATATTTGAATAAGGTGGGACAGGGGAGAATTGGGTTAGTAAGTTATGATGATAAGCTTGTCTGAAGAGATGTGTTTTTAATGCACGGTTAAAAACATGGGGGGGTGGATATTAGGCGCATTCTTTGGGGTAGTGCATTCCAGAAAATTGAAGCGGCACGAGAGGGAGGTGTGAGGTTCGTATTATGAAGGATGTAAGTCTAATATCATTTGCGGAACGGAGGGGGTGGGTAGGATGATAGACAGAGATGAGGATAAGATATAAGGTGGTGCAGAATTGTGGAGAGCTTTGTGGGTGAGAGATATGAGTTTGTATTGTATTCTGTAGCTGATAGGTAGCCAGTGTAGTGACTGGCACAAGGTGGAGGCATCAGTGAAGCAGCTAGACAGGAATATAACCCTGGCTGCTGCTTTCAAGATGGATTGGAGAGGAGAAAGTTTGGTCAGAGGGAGACCGATTGGTAACGAGTTACAATAGTCCAGACGAGAATGAATAAGTGCGACAGTAAGGGTTTTGCAGTTTCGAAGGTGAGAAATGGTCAGATTAGGAAGATGTTTTTAAGATACAGGTGAGTAATGGGGGTGTCTAAAAGCCGCTTATCCATTACTAACCCCTAGGCTTGATACCAGCTAACATTACATAGCTGACATCAACTCTCAAAAAATTTACCTTGATTGCCACTACACCAGAGTAATTATAAAGAGTCAGGGGAAGCACCAGATTTGGCACATCTAATCAATGTGCCAATTCTGGAGTGTCTGTGGACCTCCCCAGCCTGATAATACAATCCCACAGCTGTCTGCTTTACCTTGACTGGTTATAAAAAATGAGGAGACCAAATGCTTTTTTTTTTTAAAAAAAATACTTATTTATTTTGTTCTCAGCAATGACCAGGTAGTCAGAAATGCATCCAGATGTTATCACAAGGAGATTTTTGCAGGCTTTGCAAACTGTCATGGTGGAGTCAGGATCTGTGGAAACTTCAGATTTTGGCACTCTGCCTGCTAACTTCTTTGATGTCTGTGATCAGTGCAGGGAGACACGGGAATCAACCCACAGACTTAGGTAGGCTGGCAAGAGCTCATCTCTGCTGGGTTGCTTGTTAGTCTTTTTCATCAAATGCTGCCGGGGAGCCAGTCATGTTTGCTCCCCTCCTATATATGCTGGGTGGACTATTTCAATTCTGCCAGCTATAGCTTACCTATACTGGTCTAATGAAGTGCTGTGATACAGATTTACTAGTTATTGCTTTATTGCTTGGAGCAGTTGTGGTGTTATCACTTGCTGTCTTTTTGTTTTTGCCTTCCTGCTCTTGCTTTTCTCCTTAAGCTGGTGTCACACATAACGACGACGACAACGACGTCGCTGCTACGTCACCATTTTCTGTGACGTTGCAGCGACGTCCCGTCGCTATCGCTGTGTGTGACATCCAGCAACGACCTGGCCCCTGCTGTGAGGTCGCCGGTCGTTGCTGAATGTCCAGCTTCATTTTTTGGTCGTCACTCTCCCGCTGTGACACACACATCGCTGTGTGTGACAGCGAGAGAGCGACGAAATGAAGCGATTAGGAGCCGGCACTGGCAGCTGCGGTAAGCTGTAACCAGCGTAAACATCGGGTAACCAAGGGAAGACCTTTCCCTGGTTACCCGATGTTTACGCTGGTTACCAGCCTCCGCTCTTGCTGCCAGCGCCGGCTCCTGCACTGTGACATGTGGCTGCAGTATGCATCGGGTAATTAACCCGATGCATACGGTAGCAAGGAGAGCAAGGAGCCAGCGCTAAGCAGTGCGCGCGGCTCCCTGCTCTCTGCACTGTGACATGTAGCTGCAGCACACATCGGGTTAATTAACCCGATGTGTGCTGCAGGAGAGCAAGGAGCCAGCGCTAAGCGCGGCTCCCTGCTCTCTGAACTGTGACATGTAGCTGCAGCACACATCGGGTTAATTAACCCGATGTGTGCTGCAGGAGAGCAAGGAGCCAGCGCTAAGCGCGGCTCCCTGCTCTCTGCACATGTAGCACAGCGACCTTATGATCGCTGCTTCTGCTGTGTTTGACAGCTAAGCAGCGATCATAACAGCGACTTACAAGGTCGCTGTTACGTCACCGAAAATGGTGACGTAACAGCGACGTCGTTGTCGCTGTCGTTTAGTGTGACACCAGCTTTAGTCTCTTACTGTTTATTATTGTGAGTTTGCAGTGTGTCTGAGTTTTAATTTTCCCTTGTCTGTCTTAATCTGTTGTTCCATATATTACAACCCTTTCCTTTTCTGAGGGGTGTAACAGATTAGATCTGGTAAGAAGAACAATAAGGCAAGGGACTCAGCCATCTCCACCTTACAGGGTAATCCAGAGGGCAGGGCTAGCCTAAGGTCTGTTAGTGTGAGCGACAATATATGAGCCCCCTGCTGTTCCATCCGTTTCAATGATTTTACAGCCTCCCCAGTCCTCCTAGGAAAAGTGCTTCAGTTCCTAGTTGACTTTCATTATACTCGTTACTTGAATCGAATCCGTCCTAGCGTTCAACCTGCTTGATTCGAGTAATGAGCACTTGTGCAGTTTAGTGCTTGCTCATCACTATTAAATACCTGAAACTGTTTAAAAAACACCAAAAGTTGTAACTTTTTTTTTTACAAACGCAAAAAAAATCTTTATTTCAAAGAACTTAATAACATTTCTGCATTTCCTTTTTTTATTCATGTTGTTTCATAGGCTTCTGATAGTTTAGTCAGGTAACTCAAAACATTTAAACTAAAAGCTGTCAAAGTTATAATAAAATCTAATATTAGTATAGTATTCTCTTGAGATTATCATTATTGCAATTATTATTCACGACATTGAGTTAATTATGAAATCTAGAGCATTTGCCTATATTTAAAGGCATCAAAATGTATTTATTACATAATTTCTCTGATATTGCAGATGGAATTACAGTATTTTTGCCAAAGCACATTATCAACAGTACAAAATCAATAATATTCTTAACCATTGCTTTCATTAAATGTGGATAAATTAATCAAATTAATCTTTATGTTGTCTCTAAATCTGAACACAGATGTTCTATTGCAACAACTGCCAGGGAAGTGATCCCATCTTCTGTATATGGTGGCATTATACCTTATTGTGTGCGTTTATGTCCTTAGCTAGGGCATAATCCACGTTAACTTTCCAAGTGTTATAGTTGGCTTTTGAAAGTGCATCAGATTTCCTTTACATATTTGTTCTCTTGTGAATCTTATACATAAGCATTAGCTTTGTTCTCTATGCATGTTCATAATTAAAACAGAGAAATATAATGGTTGAACAGTGTTTGCTCACAGCTTGTATAATTCTGTAAAACATAATTTTCTAAAAGAGGTAACTCCAGTTGAGAGTTCAGCTTTTCACAATTAGCAAACTTAATGCAATTTTATGTTGCTTTTAAAGGAAGATGACCCCTTATTTTAAAGTCTAAAAAAAAAAATAACTAAAAGTGCATAATTGAACTCTTCATGATCTTTCGCCTGTATTTGCTGCTTGCAAATTCCCATAACCATTTCTTTGCTTTTGGATACTAATGTCTCCAAAAAACCTCATAAGATTGCCACCACTAAATCATCTCAGGTCAGGCATTCCTTCCTTAATATCCATTGTTTAAGTCATATTTCTAGTCTTTTGTTCTTGAGTCTGATTCAACCACCATTACTGTTGTGTTGATTTCCTGGTTCCATTGTCCTACTTAGTTTGTTTTTTGGTTTTATCTATTGGTTATGAATGCACTTACTGTATGAATGTTTTCAAGGTTTTTCGATTCTAATTCCAATATGAATAAAGGTACTTTTTGGTGATAATTTTATGGCTCCCTATAGCAATACCTTTTATGAACTATTTAGTTTCTTATTATGTTCTTCCTATATTTCATTTTTCATCTGGTACATCTTGTGCACAAATGTATTATTTATTCACTTACCTTCAATTATTTCAATTTTTCTTCCAGTTCATGGTTTTCAATCCTCTTCACTGGTAGACCACAGCCTTTTTAACACTCTATTTTGGATCTCCTCAACACAACAGAGATGATTCCCGTTGTCCTTGGCATTTATTCATTTGGCAACTTGCCTCTCCAGATATGTGTACAATATTTATCACACATACCAGACATGAATAAGTTGGTAGTTGGAGAGTTGTGACATGGGGGGAAACAAGGGTAATTGGGGTGCCACCCCTGAGATCTGTACTGTGTGAGAAGTTGAGGATGAGGAAGAGGAGGAAAGGCCACTTGATAAAGTGCTTGCCAGATACTGGACCACTTGCTCATTGTGGCCCTCATTTCAAAGTCATACAGCTGTATGGCTGATAAAGAAAGAGAGTGGAGTAGCCTGCCCAGTAACAGAAGTTGTTAGTTTTGTTTGGATAGGACGAGCCAGTGTTTGCTCAGTAGACCTTTTAGGAACCTTAGCAACTAACCCACATAGAACTTGACCACCACGCCTATTCCTCCTTCCAAAACTACCTCGGAATTTACCACTTATGTTTTTGTGCCCTATTGAAAATCACAGCTATCACTTTGAAGTGTGAGCACTCCACTAGGCCCTATTTGGAAGCCCAAATAGGACTTGGGAGTGTGAGCACTGAACAGTAGGATTTGTGGCCTATTTTAAAGCCCAACTAGCATTTGGAGCATCAGCGCTAATTTGGCCCTATTTAAAACCCCAAATAGTAGGTTTGAGCCAGAGCACACAATTAGCTATGACTAGATTGTCATGTGCTGTTTTATGGGGCACGCAACTATGTTCTCTACACTGCACTTCCCTATTCTATAATATTACTCTCCTATCAATCTAAGCCTAGCTAAGATAACTGTCTAACAGCACCTTCCTTAAGCTTTAACAATCACAAAATGACACCAACGTCGCATTGTGTCATTTTATATGCAAAGAGACATGTGACTTAGGCAGTAAATGACACAAGCCATGGTGTCTGAACATTTTACATGTTTTCTGCACCGTGATTGGCTGCAAGGAACATCCACACATAAAGTTAAGGGGGAAAAAACAATGCTCCTATGACCTGTACCCAACTCCTCCCGCCATCACACACATTCCCCCACTCATCATACAGCACAACTACAGTAGCCAAAGTAATATTAAAGTGTTAGAAAAACCACCAAAGATTGTTCGATTTTTGATCTTTTCTGATCAAGATCGCTAGTGAGACTGGACCAAGTGGAAGGAAGGATGGTGCTGGGAAACACACTGGAAGCAGAATCTGCCATCCAACCCACAGTATGCTAGCATAGTTTTTGTTTCAACAGTGTTGTCCCACACCCCCTTGCAAAGTGGGATATTAAGCTAGGTCTAGATGATGCAACTGTTTGGTGTCCTCCTGCAGCAGGCCCAGTTTGCTCTGACCCACAGCCACGACCACTGTGTGCACATCCATCGGTAGGACATAAACTTCTCCGTCCCTTACCGCACAACTTGCTCATTTTAAATTATGTACTCAGCTTAAAGAGGTATTATTAGAGAACAGAATATATTTAAACAAGCTTTGAAAGAAATATTGGTTGTTCTAGGCAGCAACAAGTAGTGTGACACAATAAATCCTGCCTAAATTGCTCTAATACACTATCCCAACTTCATAAATTAACTGCGCATTAATTTCAGAATTAGAGCAATATTATTAAAGAATAGAATCTATTTAAATTAACCCTGAAAAGACTGTTTGTTGCACCAGCAAGGTCTGTAAGGCTAAATTCTCTGCTCAAATGCCTCTAATAGAATATTACTTCTCTAGCAGCTTACCCTACACTAAGTGCATAGGAGCAGTATTATTAGAGAATAAAATAGATTTGAATTTGCCCTGAAAAAGACTTTTTAATTAACCTAGTAGCAGCAAGGTCTGCTAAATGCAGATCAGAGCGATATTATAAGAGAATAGAATAGATTTTTTATGTAGAAGCAGTGAGGTCTGTAAGGCTAGAAGGCCTGCCTACATGCATCTAATACACTATCCGTACTTCAGAAGCTTGTCGTACACTAATTGCAGAATAGAATATATTTATATAAGCCCTAAAAGGACTATTGGTTTCCTGTTGCACCAGCAGGTACTGTGATGCTTTAATACACTATCCCTTCTCCAGAAGAAACTTTCTTAACACTATTTTTATTTACTGGAAAAACAGGAGAACAAGGGTGGATTTTGTGCAAAATATTTTTTTTTATTTATTACATCATATGACAAACAATTGACAAATAGATACAGAGACAAAGGAGACATTGGCACAAAAATATGCCACATGGCAACAATGATTTACAAAAATAGTAAGATAGAGATCATTGGCACATGTAGATAAGAGTGGGAGCCATACTATAGCAAGAGAGATTCATTAATTGTATTGTGAAGTTGCTGGACAGCCCACACAGTTAACCACAGAATAAACTCAGTATTACATACCAACAGCTGTAAACTGTAAAAAAATCACCAACGAGTAAAGTGCCAATAGTGCAAGACTGGAAGACCTGGAGTCCCCCGGGGGGTAACGCGCATTTCATGTCTTGTATATGTCACGATTCATCAGACAAGGAAGGTGTCACGCCATTGAAACAAACATCGCCAAGGACATTAAAATAAATCCCAAAATGTTTTAAAAATACATTAATGCCAAAAGGAAAACAAAGGATAGTATCAGCCCCCTAAAATATAATAATAACAAGTTATTTATAGAGGACAAATAAAAGACTAAGATATTAAACAGGCACTTCTCATCAGTGTTCACCAAGGAGCTGACTGTTACAGGGATCATTCAACAAGTCAAAAATCAAAGTTCAACACCTGATATAATTCATTTAACATAAGAAAAAGTATGCCTGCGTCTGAGTAAATTAAACATTGACAAATCCCCCAGGCCAGATGGCATTCATCCACGAATATTGAGGGAATTGAGCTCCATAATTGACAGACCGCTGTATCTCATATTTTTAGACTCGCTTGTAACAGGGTTGGTGCCTCAGGGTTGAAGGATTGCTGATGTGGTACTGATATTTAAGAAAGGTAAGAGGGTGGATCCAGGCAACTACTGTCCAGTAAGCCTGACATCAGTAGTGTGCAAAGTTTTTGAGCGAATTTTAAGGGATGACATGCAAAAATATATTGCAGAAAATAATATAATAACTGTCAGACAGCATGGATTCATGAAAGATAAGTGGTGTCTAACCAACATGTTGGGGTTCTATGAGGCGTTAAGTGCAAATCTGGATATTGGTAATGCAGCTGATGTGATTTATTTGGACTTTGCAAAGGCATTTGATACTGTACCAGATAATAGCCTTATACTGAAGCTCCAGAAGCTGTGACCAGGGGAAACTATATGTAACTGGGTAAGGAATTGGCTAAAAGATAGGAAACAAAAAGTAGTTATAAATGGTATATTCTCTAAATGGGTTCTAATCAGCAGTAGGGTGCCGCAGGGATCTGTGCTAGGACCGATTCTTTTTAATCTCTTTATTAATGAACTTGTGGATGGGATTGATAGTAAAGTGTCAGTCTTTTCTTATCACACCAAACTATGTTGGATATTAAAAATTGACCTTGATAGTACAATATTAGAAAAAGATCTGGATAAGACGTGAGACTGGTCAGATACTTGGCAAATGAGATTTAATGTTGATAAATATAAAGTAATGCACCTAGGACGGAGTAATCCTATAGTTACATAGTTACATAGTTACATAGTTACTGAGGTTGAAAAAAGACCTAGGTCCATCTAGTTCAACCTTCCTCCACCAGTTCTACATTTAGTCATTAAGTCATTTATAACCAACAATGTTGTGTGTACTAAGGAAATCATCCAGCCCTTTTTGAAAGCTGTTATAGTATCTGCCATTACTACCTCTTGTGGTAGGGTATTCCACAGTCTGACTGCTCTAACTGTAAAGAACCCTTTCCTATTTAGCTGTCGGAATCGCTTTTCTTCCACTCGCAGTGAGTGCCCCCTGGTCCTTAGTATTGTCTTCGGAAGAAATAAGTCACGTGCCAGTCCTTTATATTGACCACACATATATTTATACATATAAATGAGATCTCCTCTGAGACGTCTTTTTTCTAAGCTAAACATATCTAACTTTTTCAACCTGTCATCATATGGGAGGCCTTCCATTCCTTGTAGTAGTCTAGTTGCGTATAGATTAATTGGAAGTAAATTTGGGACTACAGAACAGGAGAAGGACTTGGGTATTCCGGTTACAAATAAGTTGAGCAGCAGTACTCAATGTCAAGCAGCAGCTGCAAAAGTAAACAAGATTTTAGGGTGTATAAAAAGAGAGATTAGATCCCGTCATTCCAACGTCTTATTACCCCTCTATAAATCACTTGTAGGGCCACATCTAGAATATGGGATCCAGTTTTTGGCTCCACAGTTTAAAAAGAACATTCAGAAGTTAGAGTCAGTTCAAAAACGGGCAACTAAATTACTACAAGGAATGGAAAGCCTCATATATGACAGGTTGAAAAAGTTACATTTGATTAGGTTAGAAAAATGATGTCTCAGAGGAGATCTCATTCATATGTATAAATACATGTGTGGTAAATGATAAAGGTACTGGCACACGACTTATTCCTTCCAAATACATTACTAAGGACCAGGGGGCATTCCTTGCGAGTGAATGACAAGAGATTCCGGCAGCTAACAAGACAGGTTCCACTCATAAAAGGCCTCACACTGGTCAACGAAAGATGCTGAATGTTCAGCATCATATCCAGAAGTTATGTTTTCAATATAGACCTGTGAGTGCTGATAGCATTGCTGCAGAGGTTAAATGGGTGGGGTCAACTTGTTAATGCTCAGACCATACACCACACAATGCAGCAAATTGCATCTGCAAGGCTGTCATCACAGAAGGAAGTATCTTTTAATGATTATGCACAAGAAAGTCTGCACACCATTTTATGAATACAAGCAGACTAAGGACAAGGATTACTGGAATCATGCCCTGTCGTCTGATGAGACCAAAATAGACTTATTTGGTTCAGAGCATGCCAAGTGTGGTGGTGGCAACCAAGTGAGTGGTACAAAGACAAGTGTTCCTTAGCTACAGTCAAGCATGGTGGTGAGAATGTCATGATTTGAACTGGTTGCCATCTGTGGGGAGCTACAGTTCACTAAGGGAACCATGATACCATAAGATTATGTCATGGGTTGAACTCAATGGACTTTCAACCTTAAATACTATGTAACTATACTGAAGCAGAGCATGATCACTTCCCTTTGGAAACTGGGCCACAGGACCGTATTACAACATGATAATGACCCCAAACCCTCCTTCAATATGAACACTGCCTTGAGAACAAAGCTGAGCGTAAAGGTTCTGTGCTGGCCAGGCATGTCTTAAGATCTAAACCCTATTAAGTATCTGTGCAGTGGTAGAGGAAAGCAAGGTCTCTAACATTCACCAGCTCCTTGATGTCATCATGGAAGAGTGGAAGAGGATTCCAGTGGCAACCTTTGACCCTTTAATGAACTCCATGCTCAAGAACGTTAAGGCAGTGCTTGAAAATAATGATGGTCATACAAACTATTGACAATTTCTCCATTTTCACTTAGAGGTGTACTCACTTTTGTTTCCAGTGGTTTATACATTAAATGCTGTGTGGAGAAGTATTTAGAAGGCACACCAAATTTAGACTGTTATACAAGCTGTACACTCACTACTTCATATGGTATCAAAGTGTCATATCTTAAGTGTTGTCCAATGAATTAATATTATTAAAAATGTACAAATATGTGAGAGGTGTACTCACTTTTGAAATATACTGTAAGTGTAATAATGAGAAATTACAGTAAAAAGTATTGAATACATGCAGAAAGAGAGGTGCATAAAGCCATGCAAAGTCATGACGCCGGCTGAAATCTATCAGAAATTAGATAGCAATTCTGCCACGTAATGAAAAATAATATCAGCGTGTTCAAATGATGGCCTATAAAGAGGGGTTTCATTACTATCGTGTATTTTTTTATTGTTTTTTTTGACTACTCATGTATTTAATATACTTTGGGGTCATGAGACCTTAGAGTAGAATAAATATATATTATTATTATTGCAATGAGGGCTCATCCACTTTGTATCCAACAAATTAAATATAAATTGAAATTTCCACTCACATTTAAGTTAACCTGACAAATTCAAGTGTTGCCAGGTTTGCTCATCTTTAGTATCTGGTGTAAATCATGCTGTATTTGTTCTTTTCCCTCCTAGCTGTCTTAAGTATTTTCACTAAACAATTTAAACAAGTCATTCTCAAAATTTGAAAGACCTTAAACCAGATGTGCACAACATATTTTGGTGTAAGGGCCACATTGTCAGATTGAAACAATCCCATGGGCCACATACATCATCTTAAACATCAAGAAATGTCTAATAGGTGCTGATTCCATTTTTAGGGTTTTCACCTGTTAGGAGAATAGAGATTTACCCTCTATTTGGTTCATAATCTAGAAATGAAGAGGCCATGGATTCAGCTGTCTTTATTCTAAACGTAGACAGACAAGTGTTACCCTTTTCCCATAAACTACAGTGATTATGGCAATATTAAAGGTGTTGTCCAGTACTAGGAGAACCCCTTCTGGTTCCACTCACTTTCTATTGATTTCTTGTTTGGTCCAAAGGTGAGGAGACTGAAACTGGCACTGACTTGATACGGGGCTCACATGATATCACAACGTCATGTAAGCCACAAGAATGCGAGCCGCGGCACCACTAGAACAGCACTGGAGCACCGGTACAGGAGGAGAATATAGAATTTATTGTTTTACCTTGGAAAAAAACATGTGAAAACAGAAGGGATTGTCCTAGTACTGTGTTTACCTGGAAGTAAGCCCTACCCCGAAAATAAGCCCTAGCATGAATTTTTGGCTTTTTCGTAGGAAGGCTTAAATATACAGCCCTACCCTGAAAATAAGCCCTAGTTGCAGTTCACTAATGAAGTGTCCAGGTAGCTAAAAAAGTTAAAGAATACTGCAAGACACTTCAATAAAGAAAGCAGAGACCCCCAAAAGAAAGAATACAGAGTCCACAATCATATTGACCAAAGAGGGATGTTGTGGAATGCGAGGACCTTAGGTGGAATGCAGAAACACACCAAACACACACAAATCCGGTGATACCGTACTGCTCCGGTGACCTAGGATACTGTAGATTGAGAGGATCTGCAAAGGAATGCATTGAATAACTGCAGTGGAACGCATTGATGCTTTTCACCATACATAGGCTTACAACCTTCTTTACTGGAGTTACTGTATAGACCTAAATAGATAAATCTATGTGTGTATGAAAATCCACATCCATTTCACTGCTCAGTTAAATTCCAGCCAGTTTCTCATTGTAAACATTTTTATATTATGTCTAAAAAAATATGCAGAAACATCCTTAGTGTGTGCATTTTTGAGGGCACTAGCAAACATGTGACAGTCTGATGTTCTCGGAGAGAAATGTTATAATATTGTTAGCTTATTCATTGCCTGATAGCTTATTCATTGCCTGACCTATTTAGAACACTGCGATTCTTCCTTGTTGTAGACTACATAATTAAATTTTAAATGGAACATGATAAAGAAATTATACTTGAGATCTCCAGAGATTCAATACCCTATTTGGCTCTTTACAACAGTGTAGCAAAGGCATACTTTAAAATTTAATAATGTCCTGGCCTAAATTTTTTCTGCCTAGATTTTCTGCAGCTGCAATGCAATCATATTCGACAGAAGGCTTTGGCACGTTACATTACTACAGGCATTACCTCTAATAAATGGACAGAATTATGTTTTAAAAGTACATTTAGCTTGGCTTGAGAAATCGATTAATCAAGTGGATATCACTGTCTACTACAGCTACAGCAAAGCTGCTACTAGAATTGCCATTGGAGACACAATATTTCTGAAAAAGACTCACCCCGACATGGCAATTCTGTTCTAGCTTTATAAGTGCAAGCATTCTCATAGAGACAAAGGATGACATACATGCAGAAAATGTACAACATTCAAAATAGTGATAATAATTATTTAATGAGATATAAACAGTAGGAAAAGATAGATAACTAATATATTGTAAATATTAAAGTACATACTCATTTGTTCTCAAATATGTTTATTTTATCATTAGGTCTTAGAAAAAAAATTAAATTTTCTGGGAACAGCAGTCAGCTACATAAACAACTACAGTATCAAATCACTGGAAATATACAATGAGGGATTATTTTGAAAAAAGAAAAAAAAATCAGATATCTTAAAAATCATTCAGAAATGATAAACACAAATTTACATTATGAAATAAATAACTTTATTAGCTAAAACCATAAAATTCCCCAAAGGTAGTCTGTTACCCTTAAAATGTATTATAAATTGTAAACAACATGAACTATTGGAATTAATGCCCATAAAAATCATATTACTACTGTCCGTTAGAAAATAGCCTTTAACTCAAATGGAAATGAGGGAGCCTTGGTGCACTCTTGGCGTGGACCATTATGCCCCCTCATTTTGCGTGTTGATAGCTTCCCCAGTTACTGATTTACAGCACTAATTTCCCAGATTAATCTCTAAATAAAGTCAGCCTGTGTGTATTGCATGCATATTAACACTGCCTAAGCCCAGCCATGTGCATGCACTCAGTCGACGGGTGTGTTCTCCTCCCTGGCTCTTCTCTGCTAACATCGCTCACTATACTAATACACCCGGAAGTGTAGTGACTGGTGTCAGCAGAAGGGGGGAGAACGCACCAAGCCAACATGTGTATTTGTGGCTTGCCACAGGCAGTGTTAGAGCCCACTTGCACATGTCGGTTGACTTTAGGCAACTCTCATTTTTGGAGTTTAGAGCTGTTAATAAGAAGTGGGAGAAGCTCCCAACATGGAAACGGATAGGTTTTTATGGCGCTCCATGCTTTTGGTCATGCCAAGGATGCACAAAAGCCTCTCATTGCTAGTTTGATATTTATAGACGTTAAGTCCCCAATATCATGGTATAGTTGGCTAAAAATGCATTTTTGGGAAAAGAAGCTCACATTAAAGAGTTATCATCAAATAAATTATTTTTCATAAATCAATAGTACAAGTGAAGATAAGAATCCTTATAATTTATCTTGTCAATAGAGATGAGCGAGCCTCTAGAGGCTCGAGTTCGGTTCGGTTCGTCGAACGGAGGCCGCGTTCGAGTTCGGTTCGCCGAACAGCTCGACGAACCTCTCGAGCACAATTGAAACCAATGGCAGGCAAACACAAACACATAAAAACACATTATAAATGTACACATACAGTTAATAAACATTGCCATAACACTTACCTGTCCCCGCGATGCGTCCTGCACTCTGTCTCCCACCTCTTTTCCTTCCAATAATCGCTGCATCCTCCCGGTAACCAGCACTGATAGGACCTTCTGTGACGTCAAAAAAAAGCATGTGACCAGTCACGTGTCTATAATCTCATTGGCTACAGACTAGTCACAAAGCTAGACGTCATTGCTAGGTCCTGTCAGTGCATCTCTCCGGTATGCGGTGGTGGTTTGTGCATCCCCGTGTACCGGCGAGATGCTCTGGCACATGGTCGGCTCCCCGCTCTGCTTCCCCATTCCGTTATTCACCGGCTGTCACAGCCAGTGAATAACGGAGATCCCCGTCACTATAGCAACCCGCCTGTCAGCGGTGACATCAACGCTTACAGCACGCAGCTTCTGATTACTCACGGAGCAGCAGCGTCTTCCTCCCATGCAGTGCTGTCTGATGTAGCAGAGATGCATAAGTTGATTCTCCTTCAACCCATGCAGCACTACTACATCAGACAGCACAGCATGGGAGGAAGAACGCTGCTGCTCCATGCAATCTATTCACTCAGTGAGCGTCTTTCTCCCATGCAGTGCTGTCTGATGTAGCAGAGCTGCATGGGTTGAAGGAGAAAAAAGACAGAAGACCAAGGATCGTGGAGTGATAAGAGGGAGTAATAAACAAGTGTGTCTGTGTATTTATTTCTATTAAAGTATTTTTTCTCTGTGTGGTGTCTTTTTTTAACCCTTTATTGGAGATTCTTACTGGCTGGGTCAAACTTGCCTGACATTAAGAATCTCTGGCTTAATACTAGCTAGTAAAACAAAGCTAGTATAAACCCATTATTACCCAGCGAGCCACCGTCACTAGGGCAGCTGGAAGAGTTGGTAACAGCACCAGATGATGGCGCTTCTATGAAAGTGCCATTTTCTGGGGCGGCTGCAGACTGCAATTCGCAGCAGAGGGGCCCAGAAAGCTCAGGCTAACCTGTCCTGCGGGTTCCATTCCCCAGCTGCCTAGTTGTACCTGGCTGGACACAAAAATGGGGCGAAGCTCATGTCGATCTTTTTTTTTAATTATTTCATGAAATTTATGAAATAATTAAAAAAAGGGCTTCCCTATTTTTTTTGTTCTTAGCCGGGTACAAATAGGCAGCTGGGAGTTGGGGGCAGCACGTAGGTGCCTGCTGTACCTGGCTAGCATACAAAATTATGGCAAAGCCCACGTCACTTGTTTTTTAATTATTTCATGAAATTTGTGAAATAATTAAAAACAAACGGGCTTCCCTATATTTTTAGTTCCCAGCCGGGTACAAATAGGCAGCTGGGGGTTGGGGGCAGCCCGTAGGTGCCTGCTGTAGCTAGCTAGCAAACAAAAATATGGCGAAGCCCACGTCATTTTTTGGGTGGGCAAAAAACTCCTGCATACAGTCCTGGATGGAGTATACTGAGCCTTGTAGTTCTGCAGCTGCTGTCTGCTCTCCTGCATACACTAGTGAATGGAGCATGCTGAGCCTTGTCATTCTGCAGCTGCTGTCTGCTCTCCTCCATACAGACAGACAGCAGCTGCAGAATTACAAGGCTCAGCATACTCCATCCAGGACTGTATGCAGGAGTTTTTTGTCCCCCCAAAAAATTACGTGGGCTTCGCCATGTTTTTGTATGCTAGCCAGGTACAGGAGGCAGCTACGGGCTGCCCCCAACCCCCAGCTGCCTATTTGTAACCGGCTGGGAACCAAAAATACAGGGAAGCCCTTTTTTTAATTATTTCATGAATTTTATGAAATAATAAAAATAAAAACGACGTGGGCTTCGCCCATTTTTTGTGTCCAGCCAGGTACAACTAGGCAGCTGGGGATTGGAATCCGCAGCTCAGGGTGCCCAAGCTTTCTGGACACCCCTGCTGCAATTGCAGTCTGCAGCCGCCCCAGGAAATGGTGCCTTCATAGAAGCACCATCTTCTGGTGCTGTATCCAACTGTTCCAGCTGCCCTGGTGACGGGTGGCTCGCTGGGTAATAATGGGGTTAGGGCTAGCTGTATATTATCAACTGGCCAAAAGCCTGAAATTCATGGTGCCATGCCAATAATAGACATGGCCACCATGAATTTCTAGTACAGATAAAAAAAAACACAACACACAGAAAAATATTTTTATTACAAATAAAACAGAACACAATTAGTGACTCCATCTTTATTGAAATAAAGAACTCCCCTCCGCAATAATCCTGGGTCAAGGGTCCCGCGCCATCCAATCCGGATCCAATATCATCTGATCGATTTTATGGAAGGCAAAGTGGTCAGATGATGTGTCAGGTTCAAGAGCCTGAATCCCATGACACAGCAGCTGATTGTATACACGGCTTTTATACAATCAGCTGATGCATCAGTGCAGAAAAAAAAACAAAAAACTACACACTTCAGTGCAGACTCCTGTCCGACAGCATCAACTGATAGTTTAGCAGGCCGGGTGGTAAAAAGCCGGCCACACCACTCGACTTATAGTGTCAGCTGATTCCGTCAGGTGACCGCATCAGCTGATCATCACCAGGTCTGAGAAAGAGAGAGAGAGAAAGAAGAGAGAGAGAAGATAGAGAAAAGAGAGAGAGGAAAGAAAGAGAATAGAGAGGAGAGAAAAGAGAGAGAAAAGAGAGAGAGAGTAGAGAGAGAAGAGAGAGAAGAGAGAGGGAGAGAGAAAAGAGAGAGAGAAGATAGAAGAGAGAGGAAAGAGGAAAGAGAGAGGGTAAAAGAGAGACAGAAAAAGAGAGAGAGAAAAAGAGAGAAACAGAGAGAGAGAGAGCAGAGAGAGAGAGAAGAAAGAGTGAGAGGAGAGAGGAGAGAAAGAGGGAAAAAGAGAGACTGAGAAAAAAAGAGAGAGAAAAAGAGAGAAAAAGAGAGAGTGGAGAGAGGAAAGAGATAGATAGAAAGAGAAAAAGAGAGAGAAAGAGAAAAAGAGAGAGAGAAAGAGAGAGAGAAAGAGAGCAAGAGAAAGATAAAGAGAGAGAGACAGAGAGAGAAAAAGAAAGAGAGAGAGAGAGAAAGAGAAAAAGAGAGAGAGAAAGAGAGAGAGAGAAAAGAGAGAGAGGAGAGAGCAATGCAGCCTCATTCCATGAGCTGCTCCGATTTTAGAGGTGTGTCCTGTTGCTCACAGCTGATATCCGGCTCCTCCCCTCAGTACATAATTAAATTATAATTATAAATATCTAAAAATTATAATTTAAAATTAAAAAAAATTCTTTACCGGGACCGAGATTAGAACTCGTGACCTAAGGCGAGCGCTCTATCCACTTAGCTACTGACTCTATTGATAAAGATAGGCACATTTGGTAATCTTGAAGTCTGCATTGCTGAAGTCTCTGCTGACCGCACTATTCACTTCATTGCTACGGGGAGCTGATACAGCGCGATGATGTTCTGTAGCAGAGCTGACAGTGTCGTGTGGATTACATCGGATCTGGAGGGGTATTTGGGGATTATTAAAGGGGTGAAACAGGGTGTTTTTTTGTCTTTTATTCCAAATAATGGATTTTTCGCTGTGTGTGTTTCTTTACTTTCACTTTAATCATGGAAAGTATCTCGGGGAGACGCCTGGCATGATTAACTCATTATTACCTCGATTGCCACTGCACCAGGGCAATCCGGGACTGTCGCATCTAATGGATGCGGCTATTCCGGGCGGCTGCTGGGTGATATTGTTAGGGTGGTGGTCTCCTCATGACGTGGTGCTCTCCATCCTGACAATACCAGCCTCCAGCCGTGTGGCTTTATCCTGGCTGGTATCAAATATGGGGGGAACCGCATTTTTTTTTTATTATTTATTTATTTATTTTACTGCACGATATAGACCCACCCACTGGCGGCTGTGAATGGTTGCAGTGAGACAGCTGTCACTCAGCTTGGGGACGTGTCTGACTGAAACCAATCATGGGCGTCGGTGGGCGGGGAAAGCATGGAATAACTAATTGACTAATGAAGCGGCAGCCATTTTCTAAAGAGGAAAAGACACCAGATTTGTGACAGATGTGGAGCGAGGCGCCCGTGATCGGTGAGTAGGAAAGGGAGAGGTATTGTGCTGGGGACGCAGGATGCATGCAGATAGCAACATGTGCACATAGCCTTACTGTGAAGAGCCACGTTTATGGTGATCGAACCGTTCTCGAACCTAACTCAAACTGTCGAGCTTTTATCAAAAAGCTCGAGTTCGAGTTCGATCACCCCCCAAAATCACTTGAACATGAAATTGGCGAACCTCGAACATCGCTCAACTCTACTTGTCAATGCAATTTACATATTTCTCCTTCTGTACTGATCATTCACTCTCAAATCACTAGTAAAATCTATATTCAGTTAAGACAGGTTTTCATGATACTGAAATAGGCGTTAATGTGATTGATTTTTGATTTTAATATGCACAGTATATCACAAAAGTGATTATTCCCCTTATATTTTTGTAGATATTTTATTACATCTTTTCATGGTACAACCCTGAAGATATCACACTTTGATACAATATAAAGTAGTCAGTGTACAGTTTGTATAACAGTGCAAATTTAGTGTGCCCTCTAAAAAAGTGAACACACAGCCTTTAATTTCAACAAAAATAAGTAATTTCCTAACTGAAAATGGCCAAAGTGTAAATAGTTTCTATGGCCCCATTATTTTCAAGTACGGCCTTAACTTTGTTAGGCATGGAGTTCAGTAGAGCTTTACAGGAGCCACTGGAATCCTCTTTCACTCTTCCGTGACAACATCATAGAGCTGGTGAATGTTAGAGATCTTGCACTCTTCTACTGCTGCACAGATAGGGTTTACGTCTGGACACATGCTTGGAAAATCCAGCACATTTTCCATCAGTTTTGTTAGCAAGGCAATGCTCATTTTTTAGGTGTATTTGCAGTTATCATCATGTTGGAATACTGCCCTGCAGCCCAGATTCCAAAGGGAGGGGCTCATACTTTGCTTCAGTATGTCACAGCGCATGTTGATATGGATTCCTTAATGAACTGTAGCCCCACACAGATGGCAGCACTCATGCGGCCCAAAACCATGACACTGCCACCACCATACTAGACTGTAGTCAAGAAACATTTGTCTTTGTACTCATCACATGGTTGCCACCGCACATGCTTTACGCAATCTGAATCAAATAAGTTTATTTTGGTTTCATAAAACCACAGGACATGGTTTCATTAATCCATGTTCTTAGTTTGTTTGTCTTCAGTGAACAGTCTGTGGGCTTTTTTATCCATCATCTTTAGAACAGGATTCGTTCTGGGATGATAGCCATTCAGACAAATTTGATGCAATGTGCGGTGTATGGTCTGAGCACTGACAGGCTGACCCCCTCCGACTCCTTTAACCTCTGCATCAATGCTGGAAGCACTGACACATCTATTTTGAAAAGACAACCTCTGAATATGACGCTGAGATTGTGCACTCAACCTCTTTGATCGACCACAACGACGACTGTTCTAAATGGATCCTGTCTTATTAAACGTCTGTATGGTTGTAGCCATTGTGCTGTCGCTGATTTTCAGGGTGTTGACAATTTTCTCAAAGCCAAGGCTATGTTTATGTAAAAACCTGCAAAAAGCTGTAAAAACCCTAGTACATGCCCTTATTATCTCCCGCCTGGATTTTTGCAACCTCCTGCTCTGTGGCCTCCCTTCTAACAGTCTCGCACCTCTACAATCTATTCTAAACTATGCTGCCCGGCTAATCCACCTGTCCCCCCCCGCTACTCCCTGACCTCTCCTCTCTGCCAATCCCTTCACTGGCTTCCCATTGCCCAACGACTTTATTTCAAAACACTAACCATGACATACAAAGCCATCCACAACCTGTCTCTTCCCTACATCTGTGACCTAGTTTTATGGTACTTACCTGCACGTAACCTTCGATCCTCACAAGATCTCCTTCTCTACTCCCCTCTCATCTCCTCTTCCCACCATCGTATCCAAGATTTCTCCCGTGCCTCCCCCATACCCTGGAATGCTCTGTCACAACACATCAGACTCTTGCCTACCTTGGCAAGCTTCAAAAGGAACCTGAAGACCCACCTCTTCCGACAAGCCTACAACCTGCCATAACCCTCAGTCTGATACAGCGCTGCACAATCAACTCTACGCTAATCTACTGTATGCTCACCTATCCCTTGTAGACTGTGAGCCCTCACGGGCAGGGACCTCTCTCCTCTTGTACTTGTCTGTGTCTTTTTATGGTTTATGATTATTGTACTTGTCCCTATTATGTACAACCCTTTCACATGTAAAGCGCCATGGAATTGATGGCGTTATAATAATAAATAATAACAATAATAATCTAGAGCAACAATTATTTTTTTAGGATTCTTAGAGTTTTCTTTGCTAAATATAACACACCTGCTCCCCATTCACAACTGAGAACTTGTAAGGCTAAGTTCACACTTCTGTTGTTTTGCTTCCATCGCAATCTGTTGCCTTGAGGAACTCCGGTATCCTGCAAAATATTTTGCAGGAATCTGCTTTTCCCCATAGATGCCTATTAGCGACGGATTGCGATGGATGACCTTGTGTTGCATCTGCCGCGTGACGGATCAGTCGTTTACTGACTGACCATCAGGTGGGAGCAATGTTGAATGTAATGTTTTTTGGAGTGGCAAAAAAACGGACTCCGCAGGAGTCTGTCGCCATCCATCCAAAGCTATAATGGATGTCTATGGTGCTGGATTCCGCCATAATCCATCACACGACGGAATGCAGTGCTGGATTCTGTCATGCTCTACTGAGCATGCCCAGCATGTTTGGCGCCCCCATTGGGCTGTCCCAAACACAAACGGATCATGATGGATCCATCAAAAAATGGATGCACAAAGGATGTAACACACGCAACGGATCAGTTTTTTCACAGGATTCCTGTGAACGGAATTCTGTGAAATAACACATCTGTGGTGTCAGTTGACATCTAAAAAACAATGGATTCATCGTTGCGTCGCAATTACGGACCTGACAGATTTAAAACAACGGAAGTATGAAGTTAGCCTAACACTAATGAGTCACATGACACCTGGAGGGAAAATGGCTATTTGGGCACAATTTGGCCTTTTTCATTTAGGGGTATAATCACTTTTGTTGCCAGCAGTTTTGACATTAACCCCTTAACGACCGTGGGCCGTAAAATTACGTCCTAGCGGTCATAACGTTACTGCCCGCGGTCTGCCGCCGGCAGCATGCTGTGATCGGCGCACATCTCAGCTGATTTTCACAGCTGAGATGTGTGCCTGCTAGGCACGAGCAGAATCGTTATCTGCTCGTGCCGTTTAACCCCTTAAATGGAGCTGTCAATATGTGACAGTGCCATTATAAGCGCGATCGCGGTAAACTTTTACTTACCGCCCGATACCGGAAGTCACGTGATGCGATCACGTGACTTCCGATAGTTGTCATGGTAGCACAGGGTCATGTGATGACTCCTGTACTACACATGAATTGCTTTCACTTTTGCTGTGCCCGCGGCACAGTGAAAAAGAAAGTGAGTGTATCTGCTGTTTACAGCTGTATAGCCCCCTAGGGGGACTAGTAAAATAAAAAAAAAAGTTAAAAAAAAGTTTTAAAAAATTAAAAAAAAACAAAAAAAAATCTAAAAGTTCAAATCACCCCCCCATTCGCCCCATTGAAAATTAAAGGGTTAAAAAAATAAAAAATATACACACATTTGGTATCACCGCATTCAGAAACGCCCGATCTCTGAAAATATAAAATCAATTAATCTGATCAGTATACGGCGTAGCAGCAAAAAAATTCCAAATGCCAAAACGACGTTTTTTTGTCGTCACAACTTTTGCACAAAATGCAATAAGAGGCGATCAAAACGTAGCATCTGCGCAAAAATGATACCGTTAAAAACGTCAGCTCGAGACGCAAAAAATAAGCCATCAATGAGCCATAGATCCCGAAAAATGCGAACGCTACGGTCACGGAATATGACGTAAAACGTGTGCCACTTTTTTCGGACAAACTTCCGATTTTTTTTAACCCCTTATATAAAGTAAAGCTATACATGTTTGGTGTCTACGAATTCGCACTGACCGAGGCATCACACCCACACATCAGTTTTACCATATAGTGAACACAGTGAATAAAATATCTCAAAAACAATAGTGCAATCGCACTTTTTTGCAATTTTTCTGCATGTGGAATTTTTTTGCCGTTTTCCAGTACACTATATGGTAAAACTGATGATTTTATTTAAAAGTACAGCTCGTTCCACAAAAAATAAGTCTTCACATGACCATATTGACTGAAAAATAAAAAAGTTACGTCTCTCAGAAAAAAGAATGGCGAAAAAAAAACGGAAAGCAAAAAATCGGCCGGTCATGAAGGGGTTAATGGCTGTGTGTTGAGTTATTTAAAGGGCCCACCCAATTTATACTGTTATACAAGCTGGATACAGACTACTTGACATTGTGTCAAAGTGTCACATCTTCAGTGTTGTCCCAGGAAAAGATATAATAAAAAATGTACAAAAATATGAGAGATGTACTCACTTTGTGATGTACTGAACTTAAGTTATTCATATAATATTATGTCCTAGAAGATATATTGAATTGATGTAATATATGTGTAGAGAAACCACTAGCTATAACATTTGTATCAACTGGACAGCAAGTGTTTTATTACCCTATAGTCAAAAATATATACAAATCTTTTAGTTTTAAAGGGTAAAACTTTCAAAATTCCACAGCAGTTTAGAGATATCATCACTGTCCCCCATTGGGACTCAATCTAAATTTCCTTAGAGTGTGGGTGAACACTGGCGAAAAACCACTCAAATATATTGAGAACATACATCTTAGCACATGTTGTCCTTGGTGTGATTTGAACCAAGGACCCCAGCGATATAAATCAACAGTCAGCTACCATGTCCATCAGTTCATTGGTGAGATTTTGCCCAGTAGCACCAAATCTCCCTTTTTTACTTATATTTAGGCATATCATCGTGTATAAAACCAGAAACCACCCAAGAGGAAAGCTGCAACTGATCTCATTTTCTATACCTTAGATGGGGAAAACAATCTTATGCGGATTTTAGAACAACTCCCAAATGTAGACACCTTGTAATCTGATCTTTTTAACTTTTTAGAGATTTCAGCACTATGAAATGAAGTTTTTACTTTTTTGTTTATTGACATTTTATTTATTTTATTTTAATAATAAATAATAATAATAATTTTAAACAGGTAATTTGTAATATGTTTTGTAAACCAGGCAATTTTTATAAATTGGAATTTTTTTATTACTGTCCAGCCTATTAACAAGGATATTAACTCACAAATATTTCGTATAATTTAATACATAAAAAATAACTTATTGTTGCATTTTAACATAGAAATATGACTTTAGATATCATTACTCCAGATCCAGGTATGCAATTCATTATTAAAATGCACAGATCAAAATGTATCTAATGCCAATATATAACTATTGGCTAATGTTTTTGCCTATTAAATAAAATATTGTCATTCACAGCACTCTATAGTAGCATGAAATGTATGCGAAGAGCAATTACTGACCAAGTCAGATTGAACAAAGCATGGCTATTCATCATTTCTGAAAAGCTCTATTGTGTTTTCCTCAAAGTTTTAGGCATGGTTGAAGCTAATGTAGTCCAATGACATTTTCACAGTGTTGATATGCAAGTCAGAATATGAATTTACATTATCATCATATTCTTACTATTCTAAGAAGACATTTGCATGTTAAAATGTACTACAAGGTAGATAATTTGAACAAAAAATCTGTACAACAGGAAATGTTTTGGTAATAATAACACAAATATTAAAATAAATATTTTGCTATTGTTATTATCTTGTTATAATTAAATATTCAATACTGTGCTAAAGGCTGAATATCTACTAAAATACATTAAATAAATTGAAAAATAGACAATTTTTGGGTACTTGATTGAAACTAGACATGCATAAATATATTTACTTAATTATTGTACTATTTGTATTCATATTTTAAATATAATATTTTTTTTTGGTTTATATAAAATTCTTGTTAGAAAAGAAGTAAAGTTTTAAAGGATCATCTATTCTGATTCTTAACTCAGCAAAAGTAGCATCAAGAAGTGGTATTTTTCACTTTGTGCTTGTTAGAGGATCTGCCTATTCTAAACTACAGGAATACAAAGTCTAAAGATATTTCCTGACCCCTGAAGAGCTAGTTATATTGAAAAGAAGGTGTACAAATGGAAAACTTTGTGCTATTTTATGGTTGAATTCCACAACAAATTGTTGTTGTTATCTGCAAAATATGGTTTTCTCATCAATGACTTCTAGTTTTTCTCTACAATCTGGCAAACTCATGATATACCAGTGACAACTTCCGTTTTATGATGCGAAGTGTAGATTTGCGAGATTTTTTTATTGACATGTGAAAGTGTTGTTGAAAAAAATGTAACTTCTATCAATGACAAGAATATAATTACTGGACCTATTTATTCTGTTACAATGTAAGAAGTGAACACAGCCTCTGGAGCTAAGGTTTATTTCTACTTCAACTGCAAACCATATTTTCTAATGTATAATGGAAACGTATACAATCACCTAAAGTTGTACAATTGATCTAGAATACAAAAGACATGCAGCTTGTTCCAAAGAATATTGTTATTGCACATTAGTATGTTTAATTACTTTTTTCTTAACAGATTTAATTCAAATAGATTTTTGGACTGAAAACTGCAGTTGATTCAGACTATTAGTGCAAGTTTCTTCAAGCTCAGAAACTAGACAGAAAGATAGGGATTTCCAGCTATATTTTTTTTAAAAAATTCACAAGGAGTTACTAATAATTTGATGATTTTTTTCAGCCAACAATTTTGCAAGTGTGCCTGATGAAGGGGACAGACTATCCCAGAAACACATAACGCCAATAAAGAATTTACCTATTTTTACTGCTACAGAGCTGTCTTTTTCTGGATTTGCACCAAACTTCACAACCCTCTTTTTGTATTTTTTAACTTTGTTGCTTTTGACTCCGACTTTTTCTGGTATGGAGTGGATTGTTGGTGCAGCAGCCATCTGCAGACAACCATATACATCTATTTTTGGACTTTCGGTGAGGAATGAGTAAAGCCTCTTCACCTGCCTGCACACCAATCACTGCCTGTGACTGTGTGGCGGTCACTAGAACAGTGCTTGTAGCGTGACCAAAATTCACCGCAAGATTTTTCAATTAGCAACTTTGCATTCACCGGTCTGTGTGTCACCTGTGAGTACTGGGAGTTTGCCAAAATCCTTGTCGGGCTGCTAACAGAGTGGTTTTCATCATCATTGCACCACATGTCTCCTATCAGTGGCCGCTGGTCCATCTATCTGTGAGCCGCCTGTGAATGGTAGTAGTTTGTTAAGAAAAAGAGAAAAACTGAGATCATCACCAACAAAATGGATCATCATAAACCCATCAAAAAAGAAAATAAATGGGCCAAACAAGGGATCACCAAAAAATCTAATCAAATATTTTATTCAAAATTACACATAAACACATACATGTTGAGAACATTTTAAAAGCTCACAGGCAAAAAATCCCATACATGACCTGCCGATAATAAAGTTAAAGTTCCCCTAAATATTTGACAAATTATCTAATATAATGGACTCCAAGTTTAACCAAAAGATTAGAAACAAAAAATCCTGAATAATAATAAAAACTACCCATGCAAATAAATAGAAAATTCAATATATCTTAGTATCAATATACAATAAATTGTTAATAGACCCCAATATAACAAAAACATATTCTACAACTATAAGTATAATTGAAAATGAAATCTGAATAAACAAAATGAGATTTAGAAAAGCCATGAATGACCAAATTTTCAAAATTAAGGAATCCTGTGTAAAATAATAAACAAACTAAGGCATGAAAAGACCAAGAATAATCATGGGTAGAAATAGGTTAAATGGTGTGGATACCAGAGTAGGACATAGGACTCTTTGTATATAACCTCTAAAAATGAGGCTTCTTTGGGCCAAATGCAGGTAGGTCAGTGTGCTGTCCCATATTTATACATAATAATTAAAAAGTAATTAATTCTGTTCATGAGCAGCCGTGAAGAATCGCCATGATAACATACAAGCTTTTTTTTTTTTTCAAATTCTTTATTTTAAATACCAACTCGTAACATTGAAAACTTTGCGCTCCACACGGAGCGACATAGAGTTGATCAAGAACATAACAATGACATGTGTCCTGACCACCGGTACCCTTATAAATCCCATCTTCCATCTATACGAGTCTGGTCTGGTTTTAGTTTTTTGGGAACTAACTCAATACAAAGAAAGAAGAACGTACAGCAGAAAGAGAGAAAAAGAAATTCTAAAAGTGTATAGCGCAAGTTAGATGACAAGAACAAGGGAGAAGTATGGGGGGAGCGGGAAGTGAGGTAAGAAGAGAAGGTAGGGAGAAGGAGAAAGGGAGGTAAGAAAAAAAAAAAAAAAAAAGGGGGGGGAGGAGGGGGACTCTCGGAGCATCATGCCGCCATCCCTCCTGGACACTCCTGTGGATCAGAGAGCAGACTTGTGTGATCCGTTGAGGAAGTGAACTCCATCCATGGAAGCCATGTCCTGTAGAAGTCCTCTTGCCGGTCATTAAGAGAGGGTGTCAAATCCTCCATATGCATTAAGTCGTTGACCCTTGATACCCACTGGGCCATCATGGGGGGAGCAGTGGACGTCCAACCAAGAGGAATGCAGGCCCTGGTGGCCATGACCAGGAAACTTTGCAGGGAGTGCTTCTATTTAGGGATCGGGAGCTCTGATAATTGTAACAAAAACAACTCCGGACCCAGTGTCTCTTGCGTCCCTGTCACCTGTCTGATTACCTGCCTCACTCCTGACCAAAACCTCTGCAGAGAGGGACTTGACCAGAAAACATGTACATAGTCACCTTCCTCTAATCCGCATCTCCAACAAGTAGAGTCCACCGAGGGGAATATCCTATGCAGTCTAGTCGGGACTCTGTACCACCTTGCCAGCAGTTTGTAGTTGGCCTCCAACAGTCTAGAACTGATCGATGTTTTATGTGCTAACAGTAGAATTTTGTCTCTTTGCATGTCAGTTAGGGCAATCCCCAGATCCCTCTCCCACTGCCGCAAGTAGGCCGGAAGGGGCAATTCTCCTGGGTCCGATAACATGTTGTATACTAAAGAGAGTGAATGCCGAAGAACACCCCCCTCTAGACACAGTTTTTCGAACCTCATAGGGGGCCCTGCATACTGAGTGAAGCAGGGGCGGGAGCACAGAAAATGCCTTAGTTGCATCGCCCTCCAGCTCCCCATTGAGTCCGGAGTCAGGAGACTGCGGATATAAGCAAGAGATAGCTAGTGTCCCCTTCCTCCCAGGTGACAAGCTCTAAATCTACCCCCCTGGGCCCAGCCCCAAAAGACAGGGTTCAAGAGGCCGGGACGGAACTCCGGGTCCCCTAATATGGGCAACATGCAGGAAGGCACTGGAAGGAGAAGTCACCGAATCTCACTTTTCGAGCAGCATTCCAGGGTGGCACCAATAAGTGGGTGAGATTTCACGTGTGTCGGGGAGAAGTGCAAGAGCCAAGGAGTGGCCGGGAGGTGTATCTCCGAGAAACTTTGTTCCAGTGCAACCCATGCCTTTGTCTTAGAGTGGCGCCACCAGTCTAGTACCCTGACCATGTGAGTGGCCCAGTAATATTTTTTCAAATCAGGGATTCCCAGACCTCCTCTGCTCTTATGCCTGCACAGAAGGGAACGGGAAAGTCTCGCCGGTTTATTTGCCCAAATAAATATAGTATGTAGTGAAGCCATATCCCCGAAAAAGGAACCCGGAATCTGAATCGGCAGGTACTGAAAAAGGTATAATAGCCGAGGAAGAATATTCATCTTCAATATTGCACATCTCCCAAACCAGGTGAAGTAGCCCTTCCCCTAACTTGTGCAATCTGTTCTAATGGATTGCAAGAGAGGGAGATAATTCAATTTGTATAATTGACTAGTGTCTGCCGCCAACTGGACCCCCAAGTACCTCAGGGAATGGCTAGACCACCTAAACTTGAACGCGGATTGAAGCGTGACTACCTGTTTTTCGGGTAGAGATACATTTAATGCTTCAGACTTTGACATGTTGATTTTAAAGTTAGAAAGAGAGGAATGGATTTCCAACTCTCTCAACAGATTGGGGAGGGAAACCTGTGGATTAGTTATGAAAAAGAGTAAGTCGTCCGCATACGCCGTGATTTTGTAAGTGGAGCCTGCAACTTTAGGGCCCGATACATTGATGTTTCCTCTAATTCGACAGAGTAGGGGTTCCAGGGTCAAAATGAGGATAAAAGGGGAGAGGGGTCAGCCCTGCCTTGTGCCATTAAGAATGGGGAATCTATCTGAAATGAGGCCATTCACCTTGACTGTTGCCGATGGGATACTGTACAGAGAGCAAATCCACCTGAACATCATCCTCCCCACCCCCACTACTCGCAAAACCTCCTCCATTAATATCCAATGAACTCTGTCGAACGCTTTTTCCATGTCAGTCGACAAGAGCATGAGAGGCGTCCTGTCCGTTTTAGCCTTATCGATTAGATTTACCGCCTTAGTAGTGTTGTCTCTTGCTTCTCTTCCCCTTACAAACCCTGCCTGATCTGTGTGAACAATCTCCCCAAACAGCGGGGAAAGTCTATCTGATAAAATTCTAGTAAAGAGCTTCAAGTCCGTGTTAAGGAGGGATATCGGCCTATAACTAGAGTAGTAGGAGGGGTCTTTGCCCTCTTTAGGGATGACTACTACCATCTAATACCAATCTTTGCACAGTTGCGACAGAACGTGCGTAATTGCTTTGGAGATGTCACGTGCTATGAGATGGCGCCACATTTAAGACACAGAAGGGGTATTAACTAACCACGCCCCCTTGAAGAAGCGAGTTGCAAAACACGTGTCGGGGAGCTGTCCGGGCGGTCAACTCTTATCATGGGTAAATAGTAGGCATGTTTTCTGCCATTGTTATTATAAACTTATGTCATTGAATGTCTTATTGTGATTAGACGACCAAAGGGTAACAATAAATATAAGGGCTGCTCATTTATGTTAGCAGTTTTGTGTATCCATTGTCTCGGACGCATTGGGATATTCCCACTGAGTGGTCTCCCACTGGGTCTGCAGTGTAGCTATATATGCGGTATATAGTGTGATCATTTGATATAATACTAATAATTAATTAAAAAAACGGAGGGAGGAAAAGGAAAGGATCTTTTGAATTGATCCCTGACATAGTTGTGCTGCCGCCTGCTGGACGCCATGGGGAAAAAATAAATTATTTATATTTAATGGAGCAATATTCCTGCTGCAGTGTCTACTGGGTTGCTGTTCTCTCTGTCTTGGGAATAATAATAATAATAATCTTTATTTCTATAGCGCCAACATATTCCGCAGCACTTTACAATTCAGGAGGATCATATACAAACAAGTAACAGTTATAGAAAATACAATATTTAGAGGTAAAAAAGACAACTCTGCTCGCGAGAGCTTACAATCTACAATGAGATATAGGGGGGAGAAAGCATGTAAGATGAGATCCAGCGCAGGAAAGAAGGCACTCTTCAATATAAATTTCCATATGGTTTATTCCATGTGCACACGTGTGAAGGTAGGTACAGACAGCCCCTAGGCAGGGGAAAAATGACTAGCGACGTGTTTCGACCGTATTACACGGTCTTAGTCTTAGGGGCAAGGTACAAGTGCTTATTTACAATGACAATCCAGCCATCTCAAGGAAATGGGGGATAGATAATGGCTTCCTGGACCAATTTGCCAGAACCTTGAGATGGGAAGTTAATCGAAATAAAAAATGTCACCAATTTCTCTCCCTCTCTTTCTATGACTGGCCTTTTTGTTTGCCTAAATATTCAGTGACAAGTTGGGGATTCATCATTGTATGATAAACCCTTTTGGTACTGCATATAAAATTTATGATTACCAATACTCAAAAAATTACAATTTTTTTTTACCCTGTAATGGACCTAATGGATTAGGCTTTGCTTAATTGGGATTTGATTACTATGACACTAAGCACAATATTTTAGTAAACAAACTCTTTTGTATGTATTAATATTAATCAAGAAATAAGTGTATTTTGATACTGACTCGAGTTTCTCATGTTTTGGAGATTTAAGTGATAGACTATGGTTCCCTAGCAGAAGGGGCAGCCCCTATTAAAGTTGATGTTTTGTCTCTCAGGTTTGTTGCAGAGTTGAGGGATGAAAATCTGGTCAAAATTCTTAGTGAGGGGGGTAGTGATGGGTACTCTGGAGACTAATATCAGACAATGCATTCAGGATGTGCAGGACAGTGCGCTGGAGGATTTGCCTAAAAATAAACTGTATGTTCTGCCATGTTTACTGTCAGATCTTCTTGAGGAGGTGAATGATTCTGTCTACATGTGTCAGAGATTATTCTCCTTCTTCAGGACCAAAAATCACATTCATATGAATTTGGTCCTGAAGAAGGAGAATAATCTCTGAAATGGGTAGATGCATAAAGATCTCTATTCCTATCCATTTGGTCTTGGATTTTCTTCAACGGCATAGTGTTGTTTATCGTTTTCCTTGATCTGCACCTATCATAGGTTCTTTTGCTGACAGAATGCTCATTTGGAGGTGGATGAGTATGTTCAGAAATGCAGAGTCTCTGTTGGGACTAAAGCTTCTCTTCAGGCCCCAGCGGGTTATCTCCTAGCTTAACGAGATTCTATCACAGTCTTAGACCCACTTGTCCATGGATTTTGTATATGATTTACCTAGTTCAGTGGTCCCTCATAGAAGGGGGATACTGTTATTGCTCCACTCCAGGTTTTGGACCTCTAATTGTTGGTCAGTTTCCCTCTAAAGCCAGCTTTACACCTTACAATTAGGTATGCGATCTCGTATGTGATGTGACACGCCCAGGTCGCATATGCGATTGAATGAGATTGCACATAGTTCGTTCATTTGCTGTCACACGTGCGTTAGTAGTCTATGTTAAATTGATCAATTTTGTGTGCGATCCTTTAGATCATGTGTTCTGTGACATATGCATTGGACACCCTTTTTTTTTTTATTTATTGACTTGCCAAGCGTGTGTAATGTGTAGGGATGCGTTTTTACTATGTCATCTGCCATTCAGCTCTGCTACATGGCCGCTGACAGCAGACACAGACAGCCATGTAGCAGAGCTGAATGGCAGATGACAGCAGACACAGACAGAGCCGCACTGTCAGAATGAACTCGGGTGAACTTCACCCGACTTCACGGTCATGCTGCGGCTCTGTCTGTGTCGCGCCCTGATTAGCGGTCACCTGTGAAGGATTCACCGGTGACCGCTAAACTCCTGAGTAAGTGAATTGAGCAGCCCTCTCTCATACTCACCGATCCCCGATCCCCGGCACTGCACGGCGTTCACACTGCTCCGGCGGCTTTTACTGTTTTGAAAAAGCCGGCCGCCCATTAAACAATCTCGTATTCCCTGCTTTACCCGCCCACCGGCGCCTATGATTGGTTACAGTGAGACACGCCCCCACGCTGAGTGACAGGTGTCACACTGCACCCAATCACAGCAGCCGGTGGACGTGTCTATACTGTGTAGTGAAATAAATAATTAAATAATTAAAAAAAAACGGCGTGCGGTCCCCCCCAAATTTAAAACCAGCCAGATAAAGCCATACGGCTGAAGGCTGGTATTCTCAGGATGGGGAGCTCCACGTTATGGGGAGCCCCCCAGCCTAACAATATCAGCCAACAGCCGCCCAGAATTGCCGCATACATTATATGCGACAGTTCTGGGACTGTACCCGGCTCTTCCCGATTTGCCCTGGTGCGTTGGCAAATCGGGGTAATAAGGAGTTATTGGCAGCCCATAGCTGCCAATAAGTCCTAGATTAATCATGTCAGGCGTCTATGAGACACCCTCCATGATTAATCTGTAAATTACAGTAAATAAACACACACACCCGAAAAATCCTTTATTAGAAATAAAAAACACAAACATATACCCTGGTTCACCACTTTAATCAGCCCCAAAAAGCCCTCCTTGTCCGGCGGAATCCAGGATGGTCCAGCGTCGCGTCCAGCTGTGCTGCATGGAGGTGACCGGAGCTGCAGAATACACCGCCGCTCCGGTCACCTTCACACAGCAACTGAAGACAGCCGCGCAATCAGCTGAGCTGTCACTGAGGTTACCCGCTGTCACTGGATCCAGCGGTGGATGCAGCGGTGACCGCGGGTAACCTCAGTGACAGCTCAGCTGATCGCGCTACTCACCGCTGCTCCTCTCACCTCCACGCAGCAACTGAGGTGAGTAGCGCGATCAGCTGAGCTGTCACTGAGGTTGCCCGCGGCCACCGCTGCATCCACCGCTGGATCCAGTGACAGCGGGTAACCTCAGTGACAGCTCAGCTGATCGCACGGCTGTCTTCATTACCTGCGTGGAGGTGACCGGAGCGGCTGTGTCTTCTGCAGCTCCGGTCACCTCCATGCAGCAGCGCTGGAAGCGACGCTGGAGCATCCTGGATTACGTCGGACAAGGAGGGCTTTTTGGGGCTGATTAAAGTGGTGAACCAGGGTATATGTTTGTGTTTTTTATTTCTAATAAAGGATTTTTTCGGGTGTGTTTATTTACTGTAATTTACAGATTAATCATGGAGGGTGTCTCATAGACGCCTGACATGATTAATCTAGGACTTATTGGCAGCTATGGGCTGCCAATAACTCCTTATTACCCCGATTTGCCAACGCACCAGGGCAAATCGGGAAGAGCCGGGTACAGTCCCAGAACTGCCGCATATAATGTATGCGGCAATTCTGGGCGGCTGTTGGCTGATATTGTTAGGCTGGGGGGCTCCCCATAACGTGGAGCTCCCCATCCTGAGAATACCAGCCTTCAGCCGTATGGCTTTATCTGGCTGGTTTTAAAATTGGGGGGACCGCACGCCGTTTTTTTAAATTATTTAATTATTTATTTCACTGCACAGAATAGACACGCCCACAGCTGCTGTGATTGGGTGCAGTGTGACACCTGTCACTCAGCGTGGGGGCGTGTCTCACTGTAACCAATCATAGGCGCCGGTGGGCGGGTAAAGCAGGGAATAAGAGATTGTTTAATGGGCGGCCGGCTTTTTCAAAACAGTTAAAGCCGCCGGAGCAGTGTGAATGCCGTGCAGAGCCGGGGATCGGGGATCGGTGAGTATATGAGAGAGGGGGATAGACTGACATGGACAGAGAGTGAGGGACAGAGATAGTGACCGACTGACAGAGATTAGTGAATGACAGACATTGTGAGGTGCTTCAGAACGCAGCTTTTCAGCTGCGCTCTGAAGCGGACCTTTTTAAGCTGCGGTGCAGAGCGCACACCTGCGCACATAGCATCAGACACCAAAATCGTATGAGGGATGTCACACGTTACAATTCACTAGGTTCATACAACAAAACGTCCAATGTATGAGGAATAAACGACGTGTATGCGATCACCGTATTTTAGTTCAATCTTGATTGCACGTAGGTGTCACACGCAAATACGTCACGAACGATGCAGGATGTGCGTCACTTACAACTTGACCCCGACGACGGATTGAAAGATTTATTGAAGCATGTAAAGCAGGCATTAGTTGGACCACAGCCTTTTTTGTGTTGGTCCAATTGCTGAACATTCTCTTTTCTTTCTTTCTGATGTTCTGCTTTCCTGATTCACTTTTAGTCAGGTGTGCATGTTTTCGTTTGGTTTGCCCAATCACATTTTGGGAGGTTCTACATATAATTACTACTCACATGTCTCAGTGCTGGCAATATTTTTGGATTTATGATTATCTGGAGTCTCATCGCCTTGGTTAAGGTTTTCTTACTGAGACATTGCTATTGGTATTCCCTGCAATTTGTTTGTGTGAATAGCCTATCAGTTATCTACTATTTTGTTTAATTCAGATTTGGGAGTGTTTCCACATATTCTGTAATTCTTTTTGGGTTCTTGTATTCCATCATTTCTGTATAACTATGTTTGTACTTTCCTAGTCCTGTGTCTCACCATCTGCCTGTATGCACTTAGTTTATGTTTATTATTGTTTTTGTGATACATTTTGTTTAAAGCTTAGTGTTAACCTCATAATGACGGCCATACGACTTAAAGCGGCGGCAAAACAGGGTACTTATTCTGTTCCGCCGCTTTAAAGCGTCGGTCCGAAAAAACCCTGTAGCGCCCCCCCAGCGAACGAAAATCTCGGGGTTTCAGCTACCGGGGGTAGCTAAGACCCCCCAGATTATGAATCGGGGTGTTTTTTTTGGACCCCGATAATGTGATCGCCAGTATGCACCGTATACTGACGATCACATAAAAAAAAAGAAATGGCCGGTAAAACTGATTTCTTTTTCATCTGACGTGATCAAAAATGTCAGATGATTAAGAAATATAAACCCCTAGTGCCCCGAAAACCCCCGGTACCGGAGAGTCCCCCCCACCTCTACCCCCCCACCAGAACAGTCAAAATGGCGCCAAAGCGCACCGAAAACTGCTGCCGCCGCCGGCTCTGCATTAATTTCCCTCCGATCTGAAATGATCAAACATTTCAGATTGCAGGGAAATGTCCTCCCCCTGAGCCCTCCACCGGTACACCGGAGCTCTCTGGTCCCCCGGAGCCCCCTCCTCCGGTTCTCCAGAGCCACCCCCCTTCCCCCCTCCGGAGCATGCAAGATGGTGGCACGCAGCGCACAGTAGCACGCGGCCGCATTCATCCTGCTCTTTCTGCCGCATGTGACACGTCACATGCGACAGAAAAGTTGTCCCCAGGTCCCGCCAGGTCTACCGCCGTCACCCCCCATCAGCACACGGTCTTCCCCGTTACCTGGCTGCTGCTCTGTTCCCGCGATCACTCCACCTTCTTCTGGAAATCTGGCAGAGCATGCGCAGGCAGCGGTTGTCAGCTGGATCCTTGCAAGCAGGGACGCTGACCTCGCTGCTGCACATGCTGCTGCACTGTGGACCAGGAGAGAGTGAGTGCAGTAATCTGCAGCCACACTCCTCACATGGAGAGCCTACTGTTCTAGAAAATGGGGGGTACATTCTGTGACCATGCCCCTCATATTCTGGAATGAGGTTACTGCAGGTCACTCTGCCCCAGGTTGGACCGGGGCAGTGTGAGTGCAGTATTCTCAGATTACTGCACCCACACTGCTCATGGAGAGCTTGCTCTTCCAGAAAATGGGGGATACATTCCCTGAACGTACCCCCCGTATTCTAGAAGGTCCAGAGTCGTCGAGGGACCTCCAAAATGGATTACAGCGACTGGAATTTGTTCATTTTCAATAAATTGGTGAAAGAGGGAATGTTTCGGGGAGTTTTTTTTCAAATAAATTTTTTTTTTGTCTTTATTTTTTTTTCTCTTACTGACTGGGTTAGTGATGTCGGGTATCTGTTTAGATGCCGTGACATCAATAAACCCAGGACTTGATGCCAGGTGACATTACAGCTGGTATCAACCCCGTATATTACCCCGTTTGCCACCGCACCAGGGCGCGGGATGAGCTGGGGCGAAGTGCCAGGATTGGCGCATCTAATGGATGCGCCACTTCTGGGGCGGCTGCGGCCTGCTATTTTTAGGCTGGGAAGAGTCCAATAACCATGGCTCTTCCCACCCTGAGAATACCAGACCCCAGCTGTCCGCTTCACCTTGGCTGGTGATCTAATTTGGGGGGACCCCACGTTTGTTTGTTTTTTTTTAAAAAAATAAACGCCTGGGGAGCCCTCCAAATTGATCACCAGCCAAGGTGAAGCTGTCAGCTGTGGTTTGCAGGCTACAGCTGTCTGCTTTACCCTAGCTGGCTATCAAAAATAGGGGGGACCCCACATCGTTTATTTTAATTATTAATTTTTTGGGGGGCTAAATACAAGGCTAGTCACCCTTTAGTGCCACATGAAAGGCACTAAAGGGCGCCAGCTTAGAATATGCAGGGGGTGGGACGTTATATTTGTTTGACATCTTTCCATTCATCCATTGAAGCATTTTAGGCTGTGCACCCACGATCAGGGTTTGCAGCGTTTTGGGCGCAGTGTTTTCCCTGCGTTCATAACGCTGCGTTGTGCAGTAGAAGCACCGTGGAAGGATTTTTAGAAATCCCGTGCCCACTGTGCTTCTCTTCTCCGCAGCATACACTGACCTGTGGTGCAGCTTCCCGAGCCTCAGCTTGTCAAGTTATGCTGCGGAGACAAGAGTGTTCTCTGCAGGTAGCATAGAGCTCCACAGCAGCCTGAACCCAAATCATGGGCATGGGCAGCTGCGTTCTCCTGTGGACAACACTCACATCTCTGCAGGAAGGCTGACACTGTGTACTAGACGCAGAGTCGCTGGATCATGGCCACATAGCCTAAAAGTGAGAAATTTGTTGCTACAGCAACATTTTTGTGAAGTACCTGTGGATTTAAAATGCTTACTATACTCCTGAATAATATCCAGTTTCCAAAATGGGGTCACTTGTGGGGAGTTTCTGCTGTATAGGTACCTAAGGGGCCCTGCAAATGTGACATCGTGTCCGCAATTTATTTCAACTTTTCCAGAATTCAAATGGTGCTCCTTCCATTCCAAGCCCTCCCATTTATCCAAACAGAGGTTTTTGGCCACATGTTGCGTATCCCTGTGCTCATAAGACATTAGATAACAACCTGTTTGGTCCACGGTTTGTTGTTGCCTCTTGAAAAAGTAAGAAATATGATGCTAAAGCAACATTTTTGTGAAAAAAATGAAAATTTTCAATATGGCAACCTAAGCTTATCAAATTCTGTGAAATACTCTTGGATTCAAACTGCTCACTATACACCTAGATAAAAGCCTTGAGGTGTCTTGTTTCCAGAATGGGGTCACTTGTGAGGGACCTCTACTGTTTAGGCACCTTAAGGGCTTTCCAAATGCAAAATAGCGTCTAATGATTCCAGCCAATTGTGCAGTCAAATGGCGCTCCTTCCCTTCCAAGCCCTGCTGTGCACCCAAACAGTTGATTTTAATCACAAATAAGGTATCAGCATACTCAGGAGAAATTGCACAATAAATCTTATGCTGAATTTTTTCCTTTTACACTTGTAAAAAAAAAAAAGCTACCTGGTTAATGTAACAATATTGTGGTAAAAATGTATTTTTTTATTTTCACAGCTTAACATTATAAACTTCTGTTCAGGGTACAGGGTTCAGGGTACTCACCAAACATCTAGATAAATTCCTTCAGGGGTCTATTTTCCAAAATGGAACCACATGTTGGGGCGCTTCACTGTATAGGCACCTCAGGGGCTCTCCAAATACAACATTGCGTCCGCTATTGATTCAGCCAATTTTGCAGTCAACTGACACTCCTTCCCTTCCGAGCCCTGTCATGCGCCCAAACAGTTGATTTCCACCACATATAAGGTATCGCCAAACTCAGGAGAAATTGCACAATAAATTTTATGCTGAATTTTTTCCTTTTACTCTTGTGAAAAAAAAAGCTACCTAATTGAAATAACAATTTTGTGGTAAAATTATATTTTTTTATTTTCATGGCTCAACGTTACAAAATTCTGTGAAGCACCTCGGGGTTCAGGGTACTCACCAAACATCTAGATAAATTCCGTAAGGGGCCTAGTTTCCAAAATGGGGTCACTTGTGCGGGGTTTCTGCTGTTTAGGTACCTTAAGGGACCTCCAAATGTGACATGGTGCTCGCAATCTTTTTCAGCCAAATTTCCATTCCAAAATTCAAATATTGTTCCTTCCGTTCTAAGCCCTCCCATTTGTCCAAACAAAGGTTTCAGACCACATGTGAGGTATCACCACGCTCATAAAAAAGTGGGTAACAAAACTTGAGGTCAAATTTTTGGAATTACCTCTTGAAAAAGTGAGAGAATTGATGCTAAAGCAACATTTTTGAGAAAATTATTAAAATTTTCAATATGACAATGTAACGTTAACAAAATCTGTGAAGTACCTGTGGATCCAAAATGCTCACTATACCCCTAGATAGAAGCCTTGAGGGGTCTAGTTTCCAAAATGGCGTCACTTGTGAGGGGTTTCTTCTGTTTAGGTACCTTAGCGGACCTGTAAATGCAACATGGTGCCCACAATCTATTTCAGCCAAATTTGCTTTCCAAAATTCAAATATTGCTCCTTCTGTTCCGAGCCCTCCCATTTGTCCAAACAGAGGTTTCTGACCACATGTGGGGTATCCGTGCGTTCATAAGAAAATGGGGAACAAGTTTTGGGGTCCATTTTGTTGTGTTATTTCTTCTAAAAGTGAATAAATTTGGGTTAGAGCAACATTTTTAGGTAAAATAAAATTTTTGCTTTTTTTCATTCCACATTGCTTTTGTTCATGTGAAGCACCTGAAGGGTTAATAAACTTCTTGAATGTGGTTTTGAGTACTTTGGGGGGTGCAGTTTTTATAATGGTGTCACTTTTGGGTATTTTCTGTCATCTAGGCCTATCAAAGTCACTTCAAATGTGATGTGGTCCCTAAAAAAATGGTTTTGTAAATTTTGATGTAAAAATGAGAAATCGCTGATAAACTTTGAACTCTTCTAACTTCCTAACAAAAAAAAATGTTGTTTCCAAAATTGTGCTGATGTAAAGTAGACAAGTGGGAAATGTTATTTATTAACTATTTTGTGTCACAGAAATCTCTCGTTTAACGGTATAAAAATTCAAAAGTTGAAAATTGCTAAATTTTCAAAATTTTGGCCAAAATTCAATTTTTTTCATAAACGCAAAAAATATTGTCCTAAATTTGGTACTAACATGAAGTCCAATATGTGACGAAAAAACAATCTCAGAATCACCTGGATCCGTTGAAGTGTTCCAGAGTTATAACCTCATGAAGTGACACTGGTCAGAATTGCAAAATTTGGTCTGGTCATTTAGGTGAAAATTAGCTCCGTCACTAAGGGGTTAAAGTAAGGGACACTCAGGGTCAGCCATCGATGAGTGGGGGCACCATTATGTTAGGGTGCTAAACCTCAGCTGTCAGGTAGGGACAGATTAGAGTCATGTCTTAGCCAAGTTCAAGCCTGTTTTGGAAACTGTGGATTTCTGGTTTTACATCTCCCCTGGCTTTCCATCCCCATGAGAGTATTAGGGTACAGTTGTAACAGTTGATATATCACATAAAATGCACTATATTTAATTTTGCTGGTGTAATGTGAAAATATATAGAAAATGTCATGGGGTTTTCCATTTTTCCCTCCTCATATAAACTGTATTTTTGCCTCTATCCAGTGTCTTTAGCAAGGAAGGTGCAGATTTTCTAATAATTACCTCTTTAGTCACTTTCTTTTTGATCGGTTTCATTTATGACAACCCTGATAATATTTAAGTTGTGAGTCCTCGATCCTCAGCTTCTTTCATGGTAATCATAAAGTGGAGGACTATTTCAACCAGTTCAGATGTTAGGCAGTGGACACCTTCTGGAATGATCCAGCTCTCTGCAGTGAGTTTTGTCAGGGACTTTTTTGTAAGATCAGAGACATGATGGCTTACAGTATACGTATCCCCTTGTTCACTTGAGGAGGTAATGAAACTGGCTATTTGTTTACACAGACCTCTAAGGGATAAGGACATATTTAAGAATGCATCAGTGACTCTTTCCTCTCCTATGGACATGGATGAACTTATACAAATTGGAGCCTGCCAAGAGTCCAAGGAGGGAACTGATCTGGGAACATCTGCATATTTTTTCCTCTACAGTGGTTGTTCTGCTCATGTTATGATTCAGTGTTTCAAGTACAAAAATGAATTTCTTCAAGAAAAAATAAGAGATTTAAGGTGTAATGAGAGAGTCTGAAATTATCTTTCATGCATACATCTGGGTTTTTCCTACAAGTGTCTATGAGTACTTAATCTGGGTTTATTGTCCCCTCTGGAACTATAGATTCAGGCTCCACCTTAGATCTCAGACAAAAAGACTGACGGTTTGAACTCTGATAATGCTAAAGTATGAAAAACCATGAATGTGTGAACATAGACCTTCATTACTGCTAAGGGAAATCTAAGAAAAATGAGATATTTAGCATATAGAAATGGCCATTTGTATATCTGCCCACATATCTTGTACTGGGTACCTACTCTATGCTGAAGCCTCTCTCTGGGTTAAAAACCTCCAAGGAGGTTTTTTTTAACCCAGAGAGAGGCTTCAGCATAGAGTGGGCGTTCTAACATGCTAATGAATGTGCAGCGATGTGCACATACCTCACTGTTCATGGCGGCCGGCGGAGGATGGATACACATTGGGCATGATCCGGAGTCCTCAGCACTTTCAGTCATGCACACTATACCCTCACTGAACCTGGGAAGTGTGGCATCAGTTTAGTGCACATGATCAAAAGTCTCATGAACTTCGGATCATGCTCAGTGCACATCCATCTGCCTCTGGCTGCCATCAAGAGAGAGGTATGTGCGCATCGCTGCACATTCATTAGCATGTTAGTACGCCCACAGAGGTGTGCTAACATGCTATTTGGGCTGACCAGCCAAGGGAAGTAACACCCTTGCAACTAGTCCCTGGCCTCATTAGCATATAAGAAACGATCTTTAGTAATACTTTTTCTAAAGATTTATTTAGCTATGCTAGTGTATACAGGAACGGTTAGGCAGGGACCACTAATATGCACCCAGAACTGCTCATGGTTCTGGATGCATATTGCACCTAACAAGTTCACTTTAACGTCAATTTACTGATTAGGATGTTTACTTGTGTTTTAATATATTTCTGATTTAAAGTATTACCAATGGTACTTAGATTGCAAGGTCTTGGAGCTGAACAATTTTAATGACTCACAGGTAGTTAAAAATCTACTGTAACCTCATACATAAAGCTTCCATACAGAGTTTTCATTTTAAACAATATTTAAAAAAAAAATACTGCTTACAAATAATAAGTTGTAAAAAAATGTACTTATTAAATCTCACAACATATCTGTTACAGTAAAAATGTGCCATTTCAAAAATAACAAATAATTATAATGCTTTTTATAACTCTACCTTTTGCCATTTCAATGGGTATAACCACGTAAAGAAACTCTCCAATGAATATTTTTTTTCATTAAAGCTGTGTATACTCGTATGTGCATGTACTAAAGTGTCATATTAATATACTCTGCTTTCTTTGAGATTCAGTGCCATTCTGCTCCTCTTCTCAGTGACATCACTGCTCGTCAGATCTGGCTCACTCTAAGATCTATGTGTGAGTCAGAAGTCTCTCTTACAATGTAAGCCCATGGAGCCCTTTTTTTTGATGTTCCATAAACTTACATTGTAAAAGTCTTTTCTGGGTCACGCAGAGTGTAACATGACTAGAAGCATTTGAAGAGCAGTGATGTCCCTGAGAAAAGGAGCAGAATGGTGCTGGATCTCAGAGAAGGCATTGGTAAGTGACCATATTAATAAACGCAAACTACACAGAATACACATATATAGAGATTTACCGAAAAAATATAAGGTTGTATGCCTACACATTTTGAAATAAGTGCTGACTGTCAGACTATAAAAAATCTTTTGACAAGAGAGACCGAAAATTCCAGTTTTAAGAAGAATTACAGAGGTTCAACAATATGTAGAGCTCTACAAAAGCATTATCCAGGATTGTTATTTTATTTACAATTCATACTGACAGGTTCTTCTTACGAATATACTATTTGTAGTAAAGGAAAATACTGGCAAACTGAAAAATTGAAAAATAGCAAGCTCTTTAGGTATCTTCACCCTGCATGGTTGTCACATATTTTGGGAAAGCACTTTTGAGCTTTGAACATATTCTAAAGCTTTATGATTTATCTCTGTCTCTCAGATATATTCTAAATTGTTACTTGGTTTGCTGATTGTAGCTCTTCCTGCCATCGGAGTAAAATGACTTGGTAGTTGATATGAATAAGTGTATATTGGTTGTTGTATATATACAGGCTTAACGAGATTGCTCACTACTTTTACATCGATGACCTATCCTTAGGATAGGTAATCCATGTCTGATCGGCCGGTTCTCAGCCCCGGCACCCCCGCTGATCAGCTGTCCTTAGTGCGAGCTGCGGTAGCAGGCAGCTGGAAATGCTCTGATCTCGAACTGCCATATCAATTGTTAGTGGGCATGGCCAGGCATTGCACATCTGCCTCCCATTCAAACCGATAGGAGACAGATGTGTAGTACCAGGCCGCGGTCTTTATCAGAAGATGGGGCATCTTTGGAACCTGCATTTACGACTGCCTGCTGCCATTGTTGGCACAGAGAACAGCTGATCGGCGGAGGTCCCAGGTGTCGGACCCCAGATGATGAGACATTGATTACATATTTTAAGTATAAACCATCAATTTAACAGTAGTGGAAAACCTCTTTAAGTATATTATGAACTCTTTGCATTGTTTAGCAAATTGGTAAGGCCAGGTTGCAGCTGCTGTTTTGTGTCTCATACAAAAGAGATGCATTGGTTGTCAGGCTACGGTCATGCAATGTTCAGCTCTGCACTCACCTGTTGGTATTGTAACGTCAGACCCTGTTCACACTGCAGAGTCTGATAAGCAACCTGGGTCTAGTGGAGTGTTTAGTCAGAGTCAGGTGTCGGCTACTGCAGGTTCTCTGGTCTTCAGCTCTGCAGGAGTTAATTTCTGTAGGCTTGTGAGCATGACCTAAATGCTCAGGTTGCTTATTGCCACGTGCAGCTGTCGCCTTCCTTTATTAAGCACACCTTTCTTCATTCTTGTGCCGGTGATAGCGCATGCGAACCTCAGTCTTGTTGCGCCTCTTATTATTGGTGGTTTTTGCAGTGCTTGTGAGTGATGTGAGCGTTACCCTGTTGTGCGTTACTTCCTTTCCTTTTTCGTTACTCCCTTGTACACATATTGTTGTTCCTGTGTGCATTTAGTGCTGGGTGTACGAGTTTCCTTTAACCCTTGTCTGTCATTATTTGTGGGGTTTTGGTTTCTGGGCTCTGGCCGGCTTCCTGGGTGGGGGGAAGTAGTATCAAGGCTTAGAAAGGACACAGGGCCATGCTGGAGGCTCGACCCTAGCTACTATCGAGCCTACAGTCGAGATAAGGGACAGTGCAGGGGCTCCAGTCTCGGGGCCAGCTTAGGAGCCCCAATACCATCCATACTACCCTGTGACAGCTACTTGGAATAGCATTTAATACTTATTACCCTGATCAAGAAATGACCCCTTGATCATTTCTAACTTTCTAACATAGCCATAATATTTCATTATATTTTTACCTTTAAATCTATACTAAATACTGCTAAACTATCACATTCTGCTTATTCCTGTATCAGAATAAGATGAATAAGATGAGTGCTGATAATACTTTTCCAACCAAATATAATTCATCTGTCTAACATAAGTGCGTCATTGTTTTCATTAACATTCACCCACTTTGCCCAGCAAAGTTTTCTCATTTTTGATGTCTCCCATTATTTTGTGTCTACTGGTTTCCATTGTGACCAAATAATAATTCCATGGACAGCAACCAAGTGTCTAATTCCATTGCTCTTACATCATTACATTGAGTATTTCAGAAAATAATTTATTTCAGCAGATTTCATGTGCTCTATATTGTGTACTGTGCACACAACACCAGTTGGAAATATAGGAATGTCCTGCATATTCAAAAAGGGGTGTTAATATTCAGGTTCCAAATAAATGAATCAAGTCTCCAGATGTTCTTCATCTATATCAGTGATTGTGGGCAGTATGATTGTAGATGGACTATGACAGCGTGCATTGATTTATTTTTTCTTTAACCTGAGAATTGGTAGCATTATATGGATGATTACCATGGTCTGAAATTACAGTCTTTGCAGCTGTTTAAAGCGTATTTTCATTTCATTCAGAATGAATAATATTACCGGGGCAGGAATTTTTGGTTTTGATTTTTATTTTTTCTGATGAAATAACACAGAGGTGCTTTGAATATAACAATCTCATTTAGAATGACTCTCAAGAGAAAAAGACATTTCCAGTTCAAACTGAATATTTAGAATTGAATAGTAATAAAAAATAATCTCTTTAGCGAGGGGGCCAGCTGTTGAGTTTCATGAGGTTGAATGTTGATTACAATAGAAAACAGTAAGGAAAAAATTCTGTATAGTTATATATTTCCAATGAACCCTGATACATTGTTCTAGAAGTTGAGCTTAAAATTTACAACCATAATAGGAAATTATTTGAAAAACTCTGCAATAATAATAATAATAATAATAATAATAATAATAATAATAACAATGCAAATGGTTGGACACGCATAACTAAAAATATACTTTTATGTTAAATAATAAGAAATATAGCTGGCACATCCATTAAGCAAAAAAATACATTATTTTTTTTCCATATTTCCACATGTGCAGCAATAAAAAAAAACCCTAAGACCACTTTCATGGTAAGGATTAACAAATGCCCATGTTCAAACAAATTGATATTTAACCAGATGCCTTTTCTTTTTTACAAACAGACAGTGCAATTGAAGGCTTTTTGCACAAGCAGTCAAAAAATGATCCATTTAATTAGGGAGATAAAACAGGTGAACTGTTTTGAATGTGAAGAAGATATGACTTCTCAACTAGGATTAAAGAATGATATCTACAACTGGTTTCCTAATCTCAAAATTATTAGGTTGTAAGTAATGCTCCTCACCCTCCCTCTAATCTTCTGACCCAATGCTTCCATGAAGCTGAGAGTGATGTTCTGAAACTATGGAGGATGCACATTAGTGATGAGTGAGCACTACCATGCTTAGGTGCTGCTTGGTACTCGATAAAAGCAGTTGGATGCTCGGATGGGCCCGACTCAAGTACCCGAATATAATGGAAGCTAATGGAGGACTGAAGCATTTTTCCAGAAGATTTCCTGAGCATCCAACTGCTCTTAACGAATACTGAGCACTCGAGCATGGTAGTGCACACTCATCACTAATGCACAGCATAAAATGAAAATAATATTTTGCATACATTCACTTTATGGAGGAGCCACAGAAGCAGGGGGCCCCCTTTGTGGTGATTTATCTGTTATTTTTTGTGTTTTTTACACTTATATAAGTTTAGTTTGCTGAGTGCCACTGTTGGACTTGCACATTTTTTCTTCGTTCATTAGTCTCACAAACTGCAGTATTGATGTACGTAAATTACAACTCTGAATTTTTCATTGACAAGGCTTGTTAGTGTCATGACCATACGCTGCAGACCCGTCGTCCTACAGAGCCAGTTTCACGCCTTGCTCTGCTGGCCGGCCCCCAGCAGAGATAGCTTACCCTGTGAAATCCCCTCTGGGTTTTCTGCCTCTTCCTGACCATTGGGGAGGGGTCCTTCTAACCTCGATTTGGACCGTACTTCACTTTATAGCAGAGCTGACCCTGCTGCCGTGCTGCCAGTGATATTTCTGGATTTGGTTAGTGCTCAGCTAGTGCTCTGCCTGGGTCTTCCCTGATCTTGTCCCGCTACCACTCCCCTCCTCCAGACCTCCTGACTGTCTGCCTTCGCCCGTGTCTGCTTTCCCTGTGACCCCCTCCATCTCAGCTCCTTGTCTCTGCCCATCATGGTGTATTGCCCTACTCCCACCATAGCCCCCCTGCTGTATTACCCTCCATCTCCTTTTTTCCCATCTCTGTTGTCCATTCTCTTCCCTACCCTCTAACTGACTCCTTTGGTTTACCAACCTCGGCTTGTTCTGACTCTGTCTCAGTTCCCCCTTTTGTCCTGATGTTACCTCTCTGTGCATCAACCCAGCCTGTCTCGATTACTCTCCCCTGGGTTCTGCTCCTCCTAGGGGTTTTGCTAGTATATCCTGTCTGGTTGTACTTAAGCGATACCTGGTGGTTTAGTTGCTAACTGCACCATATGTCTTTTCACAGTTAGACTTGTTAAACCCTGCTAATGTGTCACCATACGCCATGGTCATTACTATAGATGAGCGAGACTCTGAAGGCTCGAGTTCGGTTCAGTTCGTCGAACGGAGGCCGTGTTCGAGTTCGGTTCGACTAACCGTTCGACGAACCTCTCGAGCCCCATGGAAACCAATGGCATGCAAACACAAACACATAAAAACACATTATAAATGTACACATACAGTTAATAAACATTTCCATTACACTTACAGGTCCCCGCGATGCGTCCTGCACTCTGTCTCCCGCCGCTTTTCCTTCCGATAATCGATGCATCCTCCCGGTAACCAGCACTGATGATAGGACCTTCTGTGACGTCAAAAAAGCATGTGACCAGTCACATGGCTAGACGTCATTGCTAGGTCCTGTCATTGCATCTCTCCGGAACGCGGTGATGGTTCCAGCATATCCATGTACTGGTGAATGCTCTGGCACATGGTCGGCTTCCCTGTTCTGCTTCCCCATTCCATTATTCACCGGCTGCCACAGCCGGTGAATAACAGAGATCACCGTAGCTATAGCAATCTGGCTGTCAGCGGTGACGTCCCCGCTTACAGTCTGCAGACTATGCTTACTCACTGAGTGAATAGACTGCACGGGAGCAGCAGTGTTCTTCCTCCCATGCAGTGCTGTCTGATGTAGCAGAGCTGCATGGGTTGAAGGCGAAAGAAGACAGAAAACCATGGATCGTGGAGGGCTGACAGGGAGTAATAAACATGGAGCCTCTAAGTGTGTCTGTGTATTTATTTCTATTAAAGTATTTTTTCTCTGTGTGGTGTCTTTTTTTTAACCCTTTATTTGAGATTCTTAATGGCTGGGTCAAACTTGCCTGACATTAAGAATCTCTGTTTTAATACTAGCTAGTAAAACAAAGCTAGTATTAACTCATTATTACCCAGCAAGCCACCCGGCTTCAGGGCAGCTGGAAGAGTTGGATACAGCACCAGATGATGGCACTTCTATGAAAGCGACATTTTCTGAGGCGGCTGCGGACTGCAATTCGCAGAAGAGGGGCCCAGAAAGCTCAGGCCAACCTGTGCTGCGAATTCCAATCCCCAGCTGCCTAGTTGTACCTGGCTGGACACAAAAATGGGGCGAAGCTCATGTCAATTTTTTTTTTAATTATTTCATGAAATTTATGAAATAATTAAAAAAGGGGCTTCCCTATTTTTTTAGTTCTTAGCCGGCTGCAAATAGGCAGCTGGGGGTTGGGGGCAGCCGTACCTGCCTGCTGTACCTGGCTAGCATACAAAAATATGGTGAAGCCCACATTATTTTTTTGGTGGGCAAAAAACTCCTGCATACAGTCCTGGATGGAGTATGCTGAACCTTGTAGTTCAGCAGCTGCTGTCTGCTCTCATGCATACACTAGTGAATGAAGCATACTGAGCCTTGTCGTTCAGCAGCTGCTGTCTGCTCTCCTCCATACAAACAGACAGCAGCTGCAGAACTACAAGGCTCAGCATACTCCATCCAGGACTGTATGCAGGAGTTTTTTGCCCCCCCCCCAAAAAAATTACGTGGGCTTTGCCATGTTTTTGTATGCTAGCCAGGTACAGCAGGCAGCCACGGGTGCCCAGAACCCCCAGCTGCCTATTTGTACCCGACTGGGAACCAAAAATATAGGAAAGCCCTTTTTTTTAATTAAGTCATGAATTTCATGAAATATTTAAAAAAAAAATGACGTGGGCTTTGCCCAATTTTTGTATCCAGCCAGGTACAACTAGGCAGCTGGGGATTGGAATAGGCAGCTCAGGGTTCCCAAGCTTTCTGGGCACCCCTGCTGTGAATTGCAGTCCGCAGCTGCCCCAGAAAATGGTGCTTTCATAGAAGCGCCATCTTCTGGTGCTGTATCCAACTCTTCCAGCTGCCCTGGTGACAGGTGGCTTGCTGGGTAATAATGGGGTTAGGGCTAGCTGTATATTATCAACTGGCCCTAAGCCCGAAATTCATGGTGTCACGCCAATATTAGACATGGCCACCATGAATTTCTAGTACAGATAAAACCAAACACAACACACAGAAAAATATTTTTATTAGAAATAAAACACAACAAAATTAGTGACTCCATCTTTTTTTAAATAAAAAAAACCCCTCCGCAGTAATCCTGGGTCAAGGGTCCCGCACTGTCCAATCCAGGTCCAATATCCTCTGATCGGTTTGGTGGAAGGCAAAGCGATTAGATGATGTGTCAGGTTCAAGGGCCTGAATCAGATAACACAGCAGCTGATTGTATAAATGGCTTTTATAAAATCAGCTGATTCATCAGTGCAAAAAAAAGAGAGAGAGAGAGAAGAGAGAGAAAAGTTAGAGAGAAGAGAGAGAGACAAGAGAGAGAAGAGAGAGGGGAGAGAGAGAGAGAGAAGAGAGACAGAGAGGGAAGAGAGAGAGGGAGAGAGAGAGAGAAAGAGAGAGAGAGGGAGAGAGAGAGGGGGAGAGAGAGAGAGAGAAAGAGAGAGAGGGGGAGAGAGAGAGGAGAGAGAGAGGAGAGAGAGAGGAGGGAGCGAGAAAGAGAGAGAGAGAAAGAGAGAGAGGGAGAGAGAGAGAAAGGGAGAGGGAGAGAGGAGAGGGAGAGGAGAGGGAGAGGAGAGAGAGAAAGAGAGAGAGATAGAGAGAGAGAGAGACCTCATTCCGTGAAGCGGCTCATAGATGATGTCTGGCTACTCCCCTCTGTGCATAATTAAGATAATAATATTTTATAAGTAATTATAAATAAAGAATAATGATTACTTAATTTAAAATTGAAAATAAAAAAAAATCTTTACCGACACAGCAGGGACTTGAACTCCTGAAGTTTTGCTTCATTAGGCGATCGCTCTATCCATTCAGCCACTACCTCCACTGAGGAACATAGGCAGATTTCGTTATCTTGAGGTCTGCAAAGCAGACTGAAGCCTCAGGTGACAGCGCGATTCTCTTCATTGCTACATGGAGAGGACACAGCGATCGTGTTCTACAGTGCTGCTTCATCTTCATGTAGCAGAACTGACAGTGTCGTGTGGATTACTTCGGACCTGGAGGGGTATTTTAATAAAATGGTGAAAGAGGATGTTTTTTTGTCTTTTATTTCAAATACAGTATTTTTCGCTGTGTGTGTGTTTCTTTACTTTCACTTTCAGGTTGCTCATAGAAGGTATATCGGGGAGACGCTTGTCATGATTAACCTCTTATTACCTCGATTGCCATCGCACCAGGGCAATTCGGGATGAGCTGGGTGGAGTCCCTGGATTGTCGCATCTAATGGATGCGGCAATTCCGGGTGGCTGCTGGGTGAAATTGTTAGGGTGGTGGGCTCCCGATAACGTGGTCCTCTCCATCCTGACAATACCAGCCTCCAGCCGTGTGGCTTTATCCTGGCTGGTATCAAATATGGGGGGAACCGCATTTTTTTTTTTTATTATTATATATTTATTTATTTTACTGCACGATATAGACCCACCCGCCGGCGGCTGTGATTTGTTGCAGTTAGACAGCTGTCACTCATCGTCAGGGCGTGTCTGACTGCAACCAATCATGGGCGCCATTGTGCGGGTAAAGCACGGAATAACTGATTGAAGAATGAAGCGGCAGCCATTTTCAAAAGAGGAAAAGACGCCGCAGATTTGTTGTAGCCGTGCCGCGAGGCGCCCGTGATCGGTGAGTAGGAAAGAGAGAGGAATTGTGCTGGGGATGCAGGACACATGCAGACAGCAACGTGTGCACATAGCCTTACTGTGAAAAGCCACATTTTTGGTGCTCCAACCGTTCTCGAATGTAACTCGAACTACCGAACTTTTAGCAAAAAGCTCGAGTTTGTCGAATGTCTTGAACACCCCCCAAAATCACTCGAACATGAAATTGGCGAATCTCGAACATCGCTCATCTCTAGTCATTACATGACCTGAGGTTGCAATAGCAACTGTTGGCACCTGTGATCATGATCGCGGGATGCTGTTAAGGTTAAAGAGGTAGCCCTCTCCATTCCTTTTACCATATAGATGTTGATGTTGCAATTTACAGCCATGTTTTAGGGGTTAAAAAGCCCCATCAGTAATATAGCCAAATGGGATCGATGCCATAGGTTGTCAGCTGTCATACACAGCTAAGACCAGTGGCATTTTTGCTGCACATTGGGTGACATTATTCACTTATTCCTCAAGCTGTAAATAAGGCCCCTTAACTTTTATTTCCCATGCACCAATTAATCTCCAGTCTAAAAGGACTCATGAAACATATATTATAGGTCTGTAAAAATGATTAGAGATCATAATATTTTTCCACGTGTTTTCCACTAACCTCAATACAAAATATTAATGCTATAAAATAAAAAATGAATTCACAATCAATTAGCCAATAAATTTACATTATAGGTTACCTGATAAAATCCATTAAATGTGCATGATGGATTACTTGATAAGATCAGATATACATTCACTTTTTTCTTTTGTAGTTAGGTGTGGATAAGGAGTAGCCAGGGCCCTGGGCAGGTCAGAGGGGTGGGTCCTTAGTACCTATTGTTTCACGTGACACACCACATGATTCCCTTGAAAGATCAGGCGCTTGGTTATGTAATTAACACACAGGTGCTCTGGTGCTGATCTGCAGATGCAAAACGACAGTGACAGCAGAGCAAAAAATGCTTTCCCTCACTTACAGGCACTATACATAACCTAGCACTGTACATAATTGAGCAGGGGCTGGAAATTAATTTTTCCTAAGGGCCACATGAGAGATCGTGAGGGCCAATCTAATAGACTGATATTTATTCTGCTCAATATTAATTTGCACATCAACTTTAGGGTTGTCATTTCTAAATTTCTAAACCCTACAAACAAAGATGGATTATTATTAGGACAATCTTGGCTACTGAATGAGGCCCAGGAATTAAGCAGAACTTAGTAAGCTCCTCTTATCATTTGAGCTCTCATACAGTCCCTTATGCACACTATGAGCCCATATACAGTCCCCTATCTATATATATAATTGCCTTATTCTGTCTTTCTGTCTGTCTGTCTGTCTTGCTCCAAAATTCTGCCGTTACCGCGACAAGCTTCTCATTAGCCGCTCGCCTCGCCTCGGCTCCGCCCCCCCGCACGGATTGGCCGCCCCCCACACGGATTGGCCTCTCGCCCCGGCCCCCCTCACGCATTGCACGCCACCCTGGCCCCGCCCCCCGCATTCCCCGAACCGACACGGAGCCCCGACTCCCAGGTGAGTGCTGTACCCCCGGGAGCCTACACCAGCGTACGCCAGCAACCCAGCTGACACATATCCTCACATTGCTGGGGTTGCCGGTGTACGCTGGTATGGGCTCCCGTGCGTGCGGGGGGTGGGGTACGCTGGTAACCATGGTACACATCGGGTAATATTGTGTAGCATGGTTACCAGCGTACACCGGCTCCCGGTACACATGTGCAGAAGAGAGAAGACAGAAGAAAGAAGACCCCCGATCATACTCACCAGAAGCCGAGCGGGAGCAGGTGAGCGCATCAAGGTCCTGCAGCGGCGGAACACACATACACGCACACACATAAGAACAGACACACACACATCAGATCACACTCACTCACTCTCACACACACATCAGATCGCATCCACACACAACAACATCCAGTGATATCGCTTGCTTCTCGGCGGCGATACTGTGCGTGCAGTGACCTTCCAGGACCTGCCGGAGGATCACATGGTCGGAAGCATGTGGTATCTCCAGATGTTGTGAGTGCGTATGTGCGATATCGTCAATGTGTGTGCGCGTGTATGCGATCGTGTGTGCGCGTGTATGCGATCGTGTGTGCGCGTGTATGCGATCGGGTGGGCACGTGTATGCGATCAGATGTGCACGTGTATGCGATCGGATGTGCGCGTGTATGCGATCGGATGTGTGCGTGTATGCGATCGGATGTGTGCCTGTATGTGATCGGATGTGTGCCTGTATGCAATCCGATGTGTGCCTGTATGCGATCAGATGTGTGCATGTCGCCAGAAGGCAGAGGAGCACGGCGTGCAGCACAGCTGCTGGGACCGCCCACCGGAGGGCACAGGCAGAAGTGGGGTGTGATCAGATGTGTGCATGTATACTGTCTGATGTGTGACTGTGGAGCACGATGGGGGGTGCGCAGCATGGGGGATGGAGCACGATGGGGGGTGCGCAGCATGGGGGATGGAGCACGATGGGGAGTGCGCAGCATAGGGGATGGAGCACGATGGGGAGTTCGCAGCATGGGGGATGGAACATGATGGTGAGTGCGCAGCATGGGGGATGGAGCACGACGGGGAGTGCGCAGCATGGGGGATGGAGCGCGATGGGGGGTGCACAGCATCGGGGATGGAGCGCGATGGGGGTTGCGCAGCATGGGGGATGGATCACGATGGGGAGTGCGCAGCATGGGGGATGGAGCACGATGGGGAGTGCGCAGTATGGGGGATGGAGCACGATGGGGAGTGCGCAGCATGGGGATAAAGCACGATGGGGGGTGCGCAGCATGGGGGATGAAGCACGATGGGGAGTGCGCAGCATGGGGGATGGAGCATGATGGGGAGTGCACAGCATGGGGGATGGAGCATGATGGGGGGTGCACAGCATGGGGGATGGAGGACGATGGGGGGTGCTCAGCATGGGGGGTGCGCAGCATGGGGGATGGAGCATGATGGGGGGTGCGCAGCATGGGGATGAAGCACAATGGGGGGTGCGCAGCATGGGGGATGGAGCACGATGGGGGGTGCGCAGCATGGGGGATGGAGCATGATGGGGAGTGTGCAGCATGGGGGATGGAGCATGATGGGGAGTGCGCAGCATGGGGGATAAAGCACAATGGGGAGTGCGCAGCATGGGGGATGGAGCACGATAGGGGGTGCGCAGCATGGGGGATGGAGCAGGATGGGGGGTGCACAGCATGGGGGATGGAGCACGATGGGGAGTGCGCAGCATGGGGGATGGAGCATGATGGGGAGTGTGCAGCATGGGGGATGGAGCACGATGGAGGGTGCAAAGCATGGGGGATGGAGCACGATGGGGGGTGCGCAGCATGGGGGATGGAGCATGATGGGGAGTGCGCAGCATGGGGGATGGAGCACGATGGAGGGTGCACAGCATGGGGGATGGAGCACGATGGGGGGTGCGCAGCATGGGGGATGGAGCATGATGGGGAGTGCGCAGCATGGGGGATGGAGCACGATGGAGGGTGCACAGCATGGGGGATGGAGCATGATGGGGGGTGCGCAGCATAGGGGATGGAGCACGATGAAGGGGTGCGCAGCATGGGGGATGGAGCACGATGGGGGGTGCACAGCATGGGGGATGGAGCACAATGGGGGGTGCACAGCATGGGGGATGGAGCACGATGGGGGGTGTGCAGCATGGGGGATGGAGCACGATGGGGGTGCACAGCATGAGGGATGGAGCACGATGGTGATGCGCAGCATGGGGGATGGAGCACGATGTGGATGCGCAGCATGGGGGATGGAGCACGATGGGGGGTGCACAGCATGGGGGATAGAGCACGATGGGGATGCACAGCAAGGGGGATGGAGCACGATGGGGGGTGCACAGCATGGGGGATGGAGCACGATGGGGGTGCACACCTCCCCCCAAAACACACACACACTGCCACACGCGCACCGCACAACACACCACACACACACTGGGAACCACAAACACCGCCCTACACAGGCACCCACACACACAGACAACGCCGCACACACACAACACCCAACACACAAACACCGCAGCATACACAAATATACGCACATACCGCGCAACACACACACATTGCACAAAACATACCTCCCCCCAAAACACACACACGCACCCCACACCCACACAAACCGCGCAACACACACAGCACCACACACAGACAACACTGCAGACACACAGCACTCCACAAACAACGCAACACACGCACAGCGCTCCACACAAACAACACCGCTCTCACACACCCCCACCCAGACAACACCCAGAATATTTTCAACACCCTACACAAACACTTGGCAACCACACACAACAACATCTATATATATAACAAAAATCATACATTAACTACACAATAAATTCTAGAATACCCGATGCGTTAGAATCGGGCCACCTTCTAGTATATCATATGAGCCCTCTACATACAGTATGAGCCCTTACATAGCCTCTATACATGGTAAAAACCCTTTCTTAGCCCCTATATAAAGCAAAAGCCCCCCTCATAGCCTCCCTATATTCAGTACAAGCTCTCATATTGTCCCCTACATACAGTGTGATCCCCACATAGCCTCCTTATTTTCAGTGTAATCTCCCACATAGTCCCCTACACACAGCATGATCCCCCACATGGCCTCCCTATATTTAGAATGAGCCCTCACATAGCCCCCTATATCTACGCACCACAACCCATGCAAATATAAAATAAAATAACAACATAAATTGACCTTGGTCTTGTTCCAAGGGAGCACTGCTCCGGTTTCCGGGGTTCCACTTCTTCTTGTGGCAGGCACTTACATGCTCGCGCTAGTGCTATGATGTCATTGCATCGGCACAACACAGAAAAAAGAACGAGATCCCCTCTGGAGCTTCACTTCCATTCTTTATTTCTAGCAATGGAGCCTCAGGGAAGGTGATGGCAGCACACAAAACATTATGGTGAGCAGAATGTGGGGAATCTGATCATGGGCCCCCCTAGACCCTGGACCCGGGTGGTAGCCGAGATCTCCCTCATTATCAACAGCCTATAGGGCTGTATAGCCAGTAGGGCTCACATATTTAGAAATGACGACCAAAAACAGTGTGTAAATCTTTCAATTTCATGTCCTTAAAATGTAAAAAGCACTGAAGCACCTTTTACATTAATATAAACAATTTGCCATGACATCTAGATGCTAGAGATTACGATTGTGATCATTTACATACAGTTAATAACAAGCCCATGTGTTCTATGTGCTCATAATACTATACCTATAACAACAACAATAACAAAATATGGCTAAACACTGCCACAAGGTTGTAATAAATTTGACAATTTAGCCTCTATTTTTTATTACATAAGATCTATACACCACATTTGTGCACAATAAGTAGATGGAGGGTCAATCTTCTGAGATAACCATGAACTGTAACAACATTTTCTGATTGCAAATTCCTTGTAAATAATTTTACAGAATTTTGTTATTGAAAGTTGTTTTCATAGCCAAACCAAGGGCAGCATAAAGGGCAAAAATGTAATGAATGTACAAAACTTGTTTTTCACTGCACTAAAAACTTTGAATATCAAGGTAACTTACAAGTGTCATGTGTTCTTCACATGGCTTCAAGAAATATTGGGTCAGTAAAATCATTAATGATGTTATTTGACACATATACAAAAACCTTAGGGACTTATATGAACTATTTTTTATAGGACCTCTGTTAATGAAATATTAGCATTTAGAACTGATCCAGTAAAAACACATATGTCATAATTCCCAGTATGAAACATTAGAAGCACACACCCATTAGTGATTATCCTGTAAACATCTGTATTTGGTATTAGCCAGCTCACACCCCTGTAATATTAGACTTTTTAAATACCTCCAAGGAGTCATGAATTTACTCTTAAGCACCAAGTAAATGCTAAAACACAATCTTAAGATATTTAAACTAAGCATAAAATTTTGTATGATAGCTTGGAAAACTTCAACTTATAAAATATTTAAAACAACAAAAAACTGAGCTGTAACAAAAAATCAGTAAACATGCAACATTATAAGCATGTAAAAGGCAGCTTTTAGACAAGAAAAAAACAAAGAGAAAAATTGTATGAAAAAAAAGATTTCATTTCAAGATTTACAAAAAAATGTTTAAAAAAAAAAGTTTTTCATACAGTTTTCTCTTTGTTTTTTTCTTATAAAATATTTAGCAATATTAACACAATATAAAAGTTAAATCGATATTTTCTTCAATAAATGTTTTGCTATTGAAATAATAGGTATTAAATTATGGAGACACACGCTCCATCCTTAACAAGTTATTGCAGATACGTATATCACAAAAGTGAATACACCCCATATATTTGTAAATATTTTATTATATTTTTAATGGGACAACATTGAAGATATGACGCTCTGACACAATATAAAGTATCAAGTGTACAGCTTGTATAACAGTGTAAATTTGGTGTGCCCTTTAAATAACTCAACACACGGCCATTAATGTCAAAACTGCTGGCAACAAAAGTGAGTACACACCTAAATGAAAATGGACAGATTGTGCCCAATTAGCCATTACCCCCATCTTGTGACTCTTTAGTGTTACAAAGTCTCAGGTGTGAATGAGGGGTAGGTGTGCTAAATTTAGTGTTATCACTCACACTGTTACGGGGGGCTGTCTGATAATAACTGAAAGGAGTATCAGACAGTCAGGGTCCACCGTGCAAAGACTTTGCTGCAGACTATGGCAGAGTGCAATACCTCTGTTAACTCACAGAAGAATATAATAAGTAAGTAAAGCAATTCCTCCCTTACTTGGAGGGTGTGTGGAATGATCTCTGTTAACAATCACAGAGACAAAGGCAATGTGTGCGAAATGGCACCTACCTAGGTCCGCTCTTCTAGTGGTGCAAAAGAGACGAACAGCAGCGTAAGCCGCACAAAGCTCCTACCTGCGTTCGCTCCACTAGTGTGCGAGGACACGAACCACTAGATATGGCACCTGCCTAGGTCCGCTCTTCTAGTGGTGCAAAAGAGACGAACAGCAGCGTAAGCCGCACAAAGCTCCTACCTCTGTTCGCTCCCCTAGTGTGCGAGGATACGAACAACTGCCAGACGCAGTATAAGGAACGTTACCCTAGCGGCAACGTCCACCTACGAGTAGAATCACAAGGCCCAGCCAGACCATGTGCCTCAGGCACCTGCCTATGTCCGCTCCCCTAAGAGGTAAGGATACGGACAGCAGCCGAAGCTGTAAGGTATAAGAACGCTACCCTGCCGGTAGCGCTCACCTAGCATAGACAGAGGAATGCCTAGAGGAACGCGCACAGAGCGTCTACTCATATGCATGAACCAAGAGGACTGAGCACCATGCGGCGTGTGTCAGGGTCTTATATAGACTCTGTGCCTCATCCAAGATGGAGGACACCAGAGCCAATCCGCTGCCAGAACGACAGGAGTGACGTCATGCTGGCCTATCACTGAGCAAGACGTCACAAGCACATGACCAGCGACCAATCGGCATAGAAGGTGTCAGAGACATGTGACCTCGTGTCAGCGATGATGTCACCCGCACATGTGCAATGGCTCCAAGATTGGACTTAGTCTCCGGCGCTCGCACATGTGCAGTAGCAAGAAATCTGGACTTAGTCTCCAGCGCTCGCACATGTGCAGTAGCAAGAAATCTGGACTTAGTCTCCAGCGCTCGCACATGTGCAGTAGCAAGAAATCTGGACTTAGTCTCCAGCGCTCGCACATGTGCAGTAGCAAGAAATCTGGACATAGTCTCCAGTGCTCGCAGCAACCGTAACAGTACCTCCCCCTCAAGGGCCCCCCTCCCGGCGACGCAGGTAATCGGCAACTAAGTCGGGAGCATGGACAGCCTCCTCAGGCTCCCAAGAGCGATGTTCCGGGCCATAGCCCTCCTAATCTATCAAGAAGAACCTGCGCCCTCTAACCATCTTAGAACCAACTATGGCTCGTACCTCATAGCTAGAGCGAGAGGAATCAGAGGCAGGAGAGTGCACTTCACGAGCGTGAGGTAAAATAGCCGGCTTTAGCAGTGAGACATGGAATTTGTCATGAATCCTAAGATGGACAGGTAACTTCAATTGATAGACTACAGGATTTACCTGTCGAAGAACCTCATAAGGACCCAGGAAGCGAGGAGCAAATTTGACAGAGCTCACTCTAAGTTTCACGTGTTTTGCAGAGAGCCACACAAAGTCCCCTGGAGAAAAGACAGGAGCCGGGCGACGAAACCGATCGGACACCGTCTTCATACGGTCCTTAGCTGCTTGGATCGACTCTTGAGTCCGATCCCAAACCTCTCTGGCATTAGTTGCCCAGTCGGCCACAAGAGGAGGAGGTGCAGCAGCGGGAAACGGTACTGGTACCCTAGGGTGTTGCCCATTATTGAGTACGAACGGTGTCTGCCCAGTGGCCTCAGCCAGCGAATTGTTAAGGGCAAATTCTGCCCAGGGTAGGAGGGAGGACCAGTTATCGTGGTTCTCAGCAACAAAGTGTCGAAGGTATATAATCATAGATTGATTGGTACGTTCAACCAAACCATTAGTCTCCGGATGGTATGCCGAAGAGAGATTCAACTCAATTTGCAGAAGGCTACAAAGATCTCGCCAGAAACGGGAAGTAAATTGCGGGCCTCTATCACAAATGATACGATCTGGCATCCCGTGAAGCCTAAAGACATGCTTGAGGAATAGTTTGGCTAGTACCCTGGAAGATGGGATTCTCGATAACGGTACGAGATGAACCATCCGGGAGAAATGGTCCGTAATGACCCACACAAATCTATGTCCCTGTGAACATGGAAGATCACCCACAAAGTCCATGCCTACCACCTCCCATGGTCTATCTGGCACTGGTAAAGGATGCAAGAGCCCAGCCGGTCTCTGCCGTAATGGACGGTTGCGAGCACACGAGTAGCAGGAACCGACATATCTCTTGACGTGGCTGGCTAAGTGTGGCCACCAATACCACCTCTCCAGTAACTCTCGTGTCCGCCTAATACCAAAATGCCCACCCACCTTTGAGGTGTGGGCCCATGACAGTATATCATTCTGTCGATCAGGCGGAACAAAGGTCTTGCCCGGTGGGATTTGGTCTAACGTCACAGGGGAGAGCGTATGAAAAACCCTGGAGGGAAGGATAAGACGAGGTTCGTCAATCTCTTCCTGGGTAGAAAGCATAGAGCGAGACAGGGCGTCTGCCTTGTTATTCTTACTCCCAGACAGATAGTTGATGGAGAAGTGAAAGCGGGAGAAAAACAAGGACCAGCGGGCTTGGCGAGGATTCAGACGCTGAGCGGTTTGTAAGTACGTCAGATTCTTATGGTCTGTATAGACCTGGAAAGGATGTTTCGCTCCTTCCAGCAAGTGACGCCACTCCTCCAAGGCTAATCTCAAGGCGAGCAGTTCCCTATCCCCAATGGTATAGTTTCTCTCTGCCGGTGAAAAGGTTTTAGCAAAGAAGAAACACGGCCTTTTTCTACCTGCACCGTTCTTTTGATACAAGACCGCACCAGCACCCACTGAAGAGGCATCAACCTCTAAGAGGAAGGGCTTATTCTCATCGGGTCTTTGAAGAACGGGAGCAGTTGAAAAGTGTCTTTTTACTGCCTCAAAAGCCTGAGATGTCTCAGTAGACCAGGCTTTGGGATTAGCACCTTTCTTAGTCAAGGCCACCAAAGGGGCCACCAAAGTAGAAAAATGGGGTATGAACTGCCTGTAATAATTTATGAATCCTAAGAAGCGTTGCACCGCCTTCAAGGAATGAGGTTCGGACCATTGCAGGACAGCAGAGAGCTTCGCAGGATCCATAGCCAGACCCTCTTGTGAGATAATGTAACCCAAAAAAGGCAATGAGGACTGCTCGAATACACATTTCTCGAGTTTAGCAAACAATGAGTGCTCCCTTAAACGGGAAAGGACACGAACGACATCCTGACGATGAGTCTCCAGATCAGGAGAAAAAATCAGGATGTCGTCCAGATACACCACTACTGAGGATAACAGTAAATCCCTGAACACATCGTTTACGAAGTCCTGAAATACTGCGGGTGCATTACATAACCCAAAAGGCATGACGAGGTATTCATAGTGACCGTCTCGGGTGTTAAAAGCGGTCTTCCATTCGTCACCCTTTCGAATTCGTACCAAGTTATACGCACCCCGCAGATCCAACTTCGTAAAAACTTGAGCTCCTCTCAGTCTGTCAAAGAGCTCCGAAATTAAAGGTAATGGGTATTTGTTCTTTATTGTGATTGCGTTGAGACCCCTGTAATCTATGCAGGGACGCAAATCACCCTCTTTCTTCCGAACAAAGAAAAACCCAGCTCCCGCGGGAGAGACAGACTTACGAATGAACCCCTTCTCTAAACTCTCTCTTATATAGGTCGACATGGCCTCCGACTCAGGTATCGACAGGGGGTAAACCCTGCCTTTAGGTGGAACCGAACCTGGGATAAGGTCTATGGCACAGTCATACGGCCTATGGGGTGGAAGAACCTCAGCACCCTGTTTGGAGAACACGTCAGCGAAATCCAAATAGGGTGTAGGTATGGGAGAGAGATCAGTTGATGCAACCGCAACGACCTTAGGTGGTAAGGGAAGACATCGGGACTGACATTTCGAACCCCAACTAATAATGCTGTCAGACTCCCAGTCAATGTGAGGAGCATGAGTCCGAAGCCATGGAAGACCCAGAAGGACGTCGTCTATACCCTCAGGCAAAACAAGAAAAGAAATCTCCTCTATGTGACCCTGAGACAGGGAAAGGCGCAAGGGAACTGTCCTCAATGTAATGGAGTCAGACAACATAGTTCCATTAACAACACGGACAGGAATAGGCGCCTCTAACATGATAGAGGGAATATTGTGTCCCTTTACAAATCCTGAGGACACAAAAATCCCGTCAGCTCCGGAATCCACAAAAGCCATAATAGGCCATGTATTCTCAGATAACGAGAGCTGACCTGGGATACAACACTTAGAGGGTGCAGAAGACGTCTCTAGTAACCCCCCTCTAATGGTTACTAGGCCAGGAAGTTTCCCTGACGACTAGGACACTTGTTGGCATAGTGCCCAGCCTGACGACATACGTAACATATAGGAGGACCAGACTTGCGTAGTCTGGAGGACGTATGACCTAACTCCATAGGAGTGGGAGATGTTTCAGATGCTGAGGAAGATGGTAGTGGACCCTCAACAACTGGAATAGCCCGATGCTTAGGGCGTGAGGAAGAGACCTCGAGTCTACGTTCCTTATGGCGTACATCGATCCTCGTTGCTACTGTGATCAAGTCCTCCAGAGAAGCAGGGACCTCACGAGTAGCAAGGGCATCCTTGACATAGCCTGCCAATCCTCTCCAGAAGATAGGAATCAACACCTTCTCTGGCCAATCTAGTTCTGCCACCAGAGTTCTAAAAGCAATGGCATAAGAACTAGTGGATAACGAACCCTGAGATAGATCTAACAGTCTCAGGGCCGCATCATGGGTAACCTGCGGACCCATGAATACCGCCTTAAGAGCATCAAGAAAGTCTTGATGTCTCAGAGTAACCACATCAGAGCGCTCCCATAGGGGAGTCGCCCATTCTAAGGCTTTGTCCTGAAGTAAGGAGATGATAAAGCCTACTCTGGACCTCTCCGTAGAGAAGCGAGAACAGTTGACCTCTAGGTGTATCTGACACTGACTAATGAAACCACGACATGATCTGGCATCGCCAGAATATCTGTTTGGCAGAGCAAGTCGAGGATCATGTGCAGATGTCACCATGGTCTGAGGTTTATCCTCTATACTCTTGAGCCGTGACTCAAGTACTTGTATGTAACGGTGTAACTGCTGATATTCTGCCATAACTGCCAGACCCTTGGCCCAGTCCTAATGTTACGGGGGGCTGTCTGATAATAACTGAAAGGAGTATCAGACAGTCAGGGTCCACCGTGCAAAGACTTTGCTGCAGACTATGGCAGAGTGCAATACCTCTGTTAACTCACAGAAGAATATAATAAGTAAGTAAAGCAATTCCTCCCTTACTTGGAGGGTGTGTGGAATGATCTCTGTTAACAATCACAGAGACAAAGGCAATGTGTGCGAAATGGCACCTACCTAGGTCCGCTCTTCTAGTGGTGCAAAAGAGACGAACAGCAGCGTAAGCCGCACAAAGCTCCTACCTGCGTTCGCTCCACTAGTGTGCGAGGACACGAACCACTAGATATGGCACCTGCCTAGGTCCGCTCTTCTAGTGGTGCAAAAGAGACGAACAGCAGCGTAAGCCGCACAAAGCTCCTACCTCTGTTCGCTCCCCTAGTGTGCGAGGATACGAACAACTGCCAGACGCAGTATAAGGAACGTTACCCTAGCGGCAACGTCCACCTACGAGTAGAATCACAAGGCCCAGCCAGACCATGTGCCTCAGGCACCTGCCTATGTCCGCTCCCCTAAGAGGTAAGGATACGGACAGCAGCCGAAGCTGTAAGGTATAAGAACGCTACCCTGCCGGTAGCGCTCACCTAGCATAGACAGAGGAATGCCTAGAGGAACGCGCACAGAGCGTCTACTCATATGCATGAACCAAGAGGACTGAGCACCATGCGGCGTGTGTCAGGGTCTTATATAGACTCTGTGCCTCATCCAAGATGGAGGACACCAGAGCCAATCCGCTGCCAGAACGACAGGAGTGACGTCATGCTGGCCTATCACCGAGCAAGACGTCACAAGCACATGACCAGCGACCAATCGGCATAGAAGGTGTCAGAGACATGTGACCTCGTGTCAGCGATGATGTCACCCGCACATGTGCAATGGCTCCAAGATTGGACTTAGTCTCCGGCGCTCGCACATGTGCAGTAGCAAGAAATCTGGACTTAGTCTCCAGCGCTCGCACATGTGCAGTAGCAAGAAATCTGGACTTAGTCTCCAGCGCTCGCACATGTGCAGTAGCAAGAAATCTGGACTTAGTCTCCAGCGCTCGCACATGTGCAGTAGCAAGAAATCTGGACATAGTCTCCAGTGCTCGCAGCAACCGTAACACACACACTCTCTCATTCTGGTCACTGGAAGTTAAACATGGCAGCTCCTGGCAAACAATTCTCTGAGGATCTGAAAATAAGAATTGTTGTGCTACATAAAGATGACCTAGACTATAACAAGATTGCCAACACTCTGACACTGAGCAGCAGCATGGTGGCCAAGACCATATAGAGATTTAACACAACAAGTGTTACTCAGAACAGGCCTCGCCATTGTTAACCAAAGAGGTTGATTGCATGTGCTCAGCATCATATCAAGAGGTTTCCTTTTTAAAACAGATATATGAGAGCAGTAATGCTGGCAGTAGTGCTGATAGCATTAATGCAGAGGTTAAAAGTGTGGGGGATCAGCCTGTCAGTGCTCAGACCATATGCCGTACACTGCATCAAAATGGTCTGCATGGCTGTCATGCCAGAAGGAAGCCTTTTCAAAAGATAATGTACAAAAAAGCACACTAACAGTTTGCTGAAGACAAGCTTCTGTTGTGACTGCGCTCACTCCCGCGGTCACAATGAGAGCAGAAGATGCGAGGGCGCATGTGTCGCTCTCTCAGCTGAAAGAATAGAATAGCAGATGCCAACTTCAACGCTATCTTAGTGAATAAATTAGTGAATAGTAAAATTAGCATAAATAACAGAGAGAGGTAGGAACAACAGGCAGGAGGCGGGAATCCATATGATTACCCACCCAGATATTATCTGCTCCATTGTATCTGCCACTCAAGCAGCTGACGATCTTTAAACTTTACTTTTTTTGGATTTGAAAGCCTAAACATCCGAGCTGACCACTAATGGTATGTAGATATTCAGCCTGATAGTGCCAGTATAGCACTGGCTTTAGGTTATATATGAAAATCCTGATGATTGGTTCTCTTTAAATAAATAATTAAAAAAAATGTAGTGCATTTCCCCCTAATTTTGATAGTCAGCAATGATAAAGCCCAACAGCTGGAAGCTGGTATTCTCCGACTGAGGAATCCATGTGTATAGAGCCCTCCCAGCCTAACATTAGCAGTCTGTAGCTACGCAAGATTCCCGCATCCATTAGATGTGCCAGTCCCAGCACTTTACCTAGCTCTTCCCGATTGCACTGCTGTGGTGGCAATCGGGGTAATAAGGGGTTAATCGCAGTCACAGCTGCCACTAACCCCTAGATTAGTCAATGGGCATCTATGAGACCCCCATTACTAATCTGTAAGTGAAAGTAAATAAAACAAATACTGAAAAAATCATTTATTTGAAATAAAAGACAAAAAAGTACCCTCTATCTCAACTTTATTAACCTTAAAAACACTCCTGAACATCCCACGTAATTCACACAAGATCCCACGATGATTTCAGCTCTGCTACATCTGAAATTACAGCACGTGGCCAAAGAACATGACTGCCAGCTGTAACTGCAGCCAGAGATTGAACCATGGTAATCAGTGGTGACGTCACCCAGGTGAGCTGCAGCCATAGCTGGAGAATCCCACGGCCCTCCACCTGTGATCGTAAGTAACCTGACTTCAGGGGACCTCAATGAACGCAGTGACATCCCCTCAGGTCTAATAGACCCTCCCCATTACTAATCTAGGGCTTAGTGGCAACTGTGAGCTTCGAATAAACCCTTATTACCCGATTGTCACTGCACCAAGGCAATCAGGAAGAGACAGCTAAAGTTCTGGGATTGTTGCAACTAATAGATGCAAAAATCTTGGGCAGCTGCAGGCTGCTATTTTTAGACTGGGGGACCAAGTAAGCATGGCTCTCCTCAGCCTGAAAGTACCAGCCTCCAACTATTGGGCTTTATCATGGCTGTGAATCAAAATTAGGGGGACTGTATGTCATTTTTTAAAATTATTTATTTAAATATTCTTTAAAAAAATTATGCTGTTCCTCCTCTCATTTTGATACATAGCTAAGATAAGCACACAGCTGGGGGCTCCAGCCTGTAGCCGTGGGTATTATTTGTGCTTGTACTATTAGATGGTGTGTGCCTACGCCAATTTTATTTATTTATTTTATAACACAGTAGAGACCCGCAGACTGGGTCTGTGATTCCAACCAATCACAGGCACTGTCTGGGGGCGGGTTTCTGAGTGAAGCCAATCAGAGACTCAGGTAGCTAGAGAAAGCAGTGAATATCTATGAGGATAATCAGTGGCACCTGAGGTACAACCGCAGGAGCAGTTACAGCCTCAGGAGCAGTTCCAGCTGCAGGGAGACTCGGTAACAATTTCCTGCTTTATTTTCTTTCTTTTACAGCCCCCTACACCATTTTCCAACACATAAGTTTGGCCTCCCATTGAATTCAATGGGTTCGGTATGTTCGATGAACTGTTCAGCGAACACCGGGAGGCTTGGTAGGGAGCGGCGAACTGAATTTTAAAAGGTTTGCTCATCTCTAGTTAATACCTCTTTTAGAGTTGCATTATTTAACAACACATTATGTGGCAAAACTATTTAGACATTTCAAGAGAGCTTACATAATATGCCAATGGGTGCATGGGGTCAACTAACATATTAATAAAACAATACTATATGACAATAAAATACCATATAATTCCGAAATTAACCTCTGCACAACACTTGACATACTGGGTACGTCATGGGATGTATTAAGTTAATGCAATCGCTACACATGTCTCCTGTTTTCCAGTACACTATATGGTAAAACTTATGGTTTCATTTAAAAGTAGAACTCCTTCCGCAAAAAAAAAGCCCTTATATGGAAAGATTGACAAAAAATTATAACATTTACGGCTCCCGGAAGAAGGGGAGCAAAAAAAAAAAGAAACACGGAAAATCGGCCGGGGGTGAAGGGGTTAACTATATGAATAACAGTGCAAACCTAAACCTTAAAGAGGACCCATAAGGGATACTTGGAGTTTTTTCTTCTCTACAAGTTAAATTACAATTTTATGAGCTACAGGATATGGCTTTGACTATTATATCTCACTTGAACTTGTACATGGAGACACAGCAAATTATGTCTTTAGGCTTAAAGGATGATTCTTTTGAATAAAGGGTTCTGTTGCCCAAGTCTTTTTAGATCTTGTTAGATGAATTATGTTACAATATCAGTGCTAGTCTGAATGGCTAATAGATCTTTGATTCAATAGTTATAAACATACTTAACCCCTTCACCCCCGGCGATTTTCTGTTTTTCTGGGGGGCGGTTTCATTCCCCTTCTTTCGAGAGCCGTAACTTTTTCTTTTTTCTTTCAATCTTGCCATATAAGGGCTTATTTTTTGCAGGACGAGTTCTACTTTTAAATTAAACCATAAGTTTTACCATACAGTGTACTGAAAATCGGCAAAAAAATTCCAAGTACAAAAAAATTGCAAAAAAAAGTGCGATTGCATGATTGTTTTTGAAATAGTTAATTCACATTGTTCACTATATGTTAAAGCTGATGTGTCGTGTGATGCCTGAAGTCAGTAAGGGTTCATAATAAACATAATAAGCTAATAAGCTGCACACTAACCACTATAAAAATATAAACATGAAAAATGCTAAAGCATTACTGCTATAGGGATACTATGAACAATGAAAATTACATTTAGATATCTGGAAAAAATGAAATACATGAAAAATGGTATTGCAAAACTGCTGTGAATATTTAAAAGTAATAGAGATGTTTAGCAAAAGTATTGATCAATGCAAATGAGCCCGCAAACCAATGACAAGGTAATCTCTAATTTTTCGGGAACCTTACCTTAATGCCTCTCTATGTGCTCTTAAAAATCTGCACGTATGGGATCTATAGCTATAGCTATATAGGATCATGAGCAGAGTCTGGTAATAGGGCGGGGTTTTGGGTTCTCAGTCAGAAGAAACTGCATGCTAATCAGAAAAAAGACCGACTGGAACACCTATATGTGTGAATTAGGTGCTAGCCTAAAAATACATGACTATAATAAAGATAATAAGCTGCACACTAACCCCTATAAAAATATTGTCGTTGGTTTTCGGGCTCATTTGTCTTGATCAATACATTTGCTAAACATCTCTACTACTTTCAAATATTCATAGCAGTTTTGCAATACCATTTTTCATGTATTTCATTTTTTCCAGATAGCTAAATGTATTTTTCATTGTTCATAGTATCCCTATAGCAGTAATGCTTTACCATTTTTCATGTTTATATTTTTATAGTGGTTAGTGTGCAGCTTAATATCTTTATTATACTGTAGTCATGTATTTTTAGACTAGCACCTAATTCACACATATAGATGTTCCAGTCTTTATTCTGATGAGTATGAGTTCGTAGACACCAAACATGTATAGGTTTACTTTTATCTTTGGGGTTAAAAAAAACTTCAGAAGTTTGTCCCAAAAAAATGGCACACTTTTTGCACCATTTTCCGTGATCCGTAGCGTTCTCATTTTTTGGGATTTAAAGTGATGGCTTATTTTTTGCATCTTCAGCTGATGTTTTTAACTGTACCATTTTTGCGCAGAAGCGCCATTTTGATCACATGTTATCGCATTTTGCGCAAAATTCATGGCAACTAAAAAACATAATTTTGACGTTTGGAATTTTTTTGCCACTACGCCATTTACTGATCAGATTAATTGATTTTATATTTTGATAGATCGGGAATTTCTAAGCACGGTGATACCAAATATGTTCATAGTTTTAACTTTTTTAACCCTTTAATTTTCAATGACGATTGGGGGGTGATTTGAAATTTTAGATTTTTTTATTTTTTTTATTTTTTAAAACTTTTTTTTACTTTTTTTCTATTTTACTAGTCTCCTTAGGGGACTATAATGATCAGCAGTATGATCACTCATTTTTTTCTTGTAGATCAGAGCAGCATTGCTCTGATCTGCACAAAAGCAGCTCTCCTCTCACACACGGTCCTCTGCTAGCTGTAAGAGAGAGAAGCTGACTCATGATAGCTACAGGAGTCATCACAGGACCTTGTGCTACCATGGCAACCATCGGATCCATGTGATCACATCACGATTCTTCTGATGGAGCCGGGTAAGTGAATGCTTACGGCGGCCCGCTGTTACATCGCACTGTGACATTTTCACAGCGCTGTAAGTGGGTAGTGAATCCACTTGTGCTTGATTCAACGCTGTTCAACGCAGGTGACATGTGCAGCGATCGCTGCTGGCTGCCCGCAGCAGCAGGCAGGGATTAACCTAACACGATCCATGACATACCCAGTACATCATGTGGCGTGGAGAGGTTAAAGGAAATATGTTATCAGGTTTTTGCCACACAATCTAGGAGCAGCATTATGTTAAGGCAGAGATCCTAATTCCAACGGTTTTTCACTTACTGGGCAGCTTAGTGTAATTTTGATAAAAGTTAGTAGATTGTCATTAGAGGACTACTTGGCGTTATGCCCCGTAGTCCAGCATATTCATGAGCTCCGTATAACTGCTAGATTTGCAGCAGAGAAAACATTGATTTTACCAAAATATCAGAAAACAGCTCAGTAAGTGACACATCACTGAAATTAGGGTCTCTGTCTCTACATTATACTTCTCTCATATGGGCTAGCAAAAACCTGGTGATAGATTCCCTTTAAGGGTATGTGCGCACGTGTGCGTATTACATGCAGTTACGCTGCATTCTGCACCGCAGCGTAACTGCATGCGTCCTGCGTCCCCTGCACAATCTATGGAGATTGCGCATGTGGCATGTTAGAACGCAGCGATTCGGCTGCTTGCCGAATCGCTGCGTTCTAAGAAGTGACATGTCACTTCTTTCGTGCGTTCTGATGCTGTCTATAGGGAGAGGCAGCATGCAGAGCGCACAAATCTGCCGGCACCATGCGCTTCAGAACGCAGCTTTTCAGCTGCGCTCTGAAGCGCACATTTTCGGTGCGGTGCAGAGCGCACACGTGCGCACATAGCCTTAGGCCTGTTTCAGACGTAAGTAATTCTGGTACGTATGTGCTCTTTCTTATCCATACCAGAATCACGACATACGCAGACACATTAAAATCAATGGGTCTGCGCACACATCAGTGATTTTTCACTGACCGTGTCTCCGTATGGCGTACACATGTGTCCATGATTGCCGCATGGAGACATGTCTATTTTTCTCTGGCATCACTGATGTCCCACGGACCACAGTATGGTGTGGTCCGTGAAACACGTGCCAGAAAAACATGGACATTGAAAATAAAAAACATTTTCAACTCACCCAGCTCCAGTGATGCTCTGTGCAGCCTTAGTTCTCTGCAGGTTCCTGGCTGGCTTATTATGGCATGCATATTCATGAATGCAGCCAGAGCCAACCCGGAAGTAGCTGCAGAAGTGAGAGACAGCAGTGGCCAGATGCTGCAGAGCTGGAGATTTCAGCACCATGGACATCAGGAACGGGACAGGTGAGTATACGTCCATATGCAATCACGGAGTACGAATCACGTATCACGGATTGCACATGGACAACTCATGGCACACGAAGGGACATATGCGTTTTTTACACATCAGTGAAAAACATCTGTTTTTCACTGACGTGTGAAACAGGCCTAAGGGTGAGGATGAGACAACTAAGTGGGACCCTCAACAGATTTGCTCAGCGATTGTTTCCTTTTCTTAATGCTTATATGCCTTTTCGACTATGAAGTCAGAACTAGACATGGATGAATACAATATGTGCAGAATTATTAGGAAAATGAGAATTTTGACCACATGATAATTTTTATACATGTCCTACTTCAAGCTGTATAGACTTGATAGCCAACTGCCAATTAAGTAAATCAGGTGATGTGCATCCCTGTAATGAGGAGGGGTGTGGTGTAATGACGTCAACACCCTATATAAGGTGTGCTTAATTATTAGGCAACTTCCTTTCCTTTGGCAAAATGGGTCAGTAGAGAGATTTGACGTGCTCTGAAAAGTCAAAAATTGTGGGATGTCTTGCAGAGGGATGCAGCAGTCTTGAAATTGCCAAACTTTTGAGGCGTGATCACCGAACAATCAAGCATTTTATAGCAAATACCCAACAGGGTCACAAGAAGCATGATGGGCAAAAAAGGCACAAAATAACTGCAAGCGTGAAGCTGCCAAAATGCCATTTGCCACCAGTTTGGCCATATTTCAGAGCTGCAATGTTACTGGAGTATCAAAAAGCACAAGGTGTGCCATACTCAGGGACATGGCCAAGGTAAGGAAGGCTGAAAAACAACCACCTTTGAACAAGAAACATAAGATAAAATGTCAAGACTGGGCCAAAAAAAATTCTTAAGACTGATTTTTGAAAGGTTTTATGGACTGATGAAATGAGAGTGACTCTTAATGGGCCAGATGGATGGGCCAGAGGCTGAATCAGTAAAGAGCAGAGAGCTCCACTCCGACTCAGACGCCAGCAAGGTGGAGGTGGGGTACTGGTATAGGCTGGTATCATCAAAGAGGAACGTGTGGGACCTTTGCGGGTTGAGGATGAAGTGAGGCTCAACTCCCAGACATACTGCCAGTTTCTGGAAGACAACTTCTTCAAGCAGTGGTACAGGAAGAAGTCTGCATCATTCAAGAAAAACATGATTTTCATGCAGGACCATGCTCCATCACATGCATCCAACTACTCCACAGTGTGGCTGCCAGTAAAGATCTAAAAGATGAAAAAATAATGACATGCCTCCCCTTGTTCACCTGATCTGAACCCCATAGAGAACCTGTGGTCCTTCATAAAATGTGAGATCTACAGGGAGGGAAAACAGTACACCTATCGGAATAGTGTCTGGGAGGCTGTGGTGGCTGCTGCACGCAATGTTGATAGTAAACAGATCAAGCAACTGACAGAATCTATAGATGGTAGGTTGTTGGTTTTGTTTTTGTATGTCAGAAATATTTATTTCTAAATTTTGTGCAGTCATATTGGTTTTCCTGGTGAAAATAAACAAATGAGATGGGAATATATTTGGTTTTTATTAAGTTGCCTTATAATTCTACACAGTAATACTTACCTGCAAAAACAGATATCCTCCTAAGATAGCCAAATCTAAAAAAAACCCACTCCAACTTCTAAAAATAATAAGCTTTGATAATTATGAGTCTTTTGGGTTGATTGAGAACATAGTTGTTGATCAATAATAAAAAAAATCCTCTAAAATACAACTTGCCTAATAATTTTGCACATGGTGTACTAGTTCCTTGAACGAACAGGCAAAGGGCCTCTTCGACCAGCCTATATTAAAACAAGTGACTGAGACAATAAGAGCAGATTTAACAATCAAAAAGTCACTGGAGTCAGATGGACTCCCTGGTGAATGCTATAAACGATACATGGAATGCATGTTCTCTGTCCCAGGATATGTCTTTAAGCAGGCATTTAAGGCTATCTGACTGATGGGGTTGATGTTAGCAGTGTTTACAGTCAACATCCCAAAGTATCGCTCTGTGTGCTCTTTGTATAGGCCAATATTGCTTTTCTGATCTAATGTTAAAATTCAAAGCTAAATTTCTTGCAAACTGCCCAAGTTCCTATATTCTACAGCTTATCCACCATGACCTAACTAGCATCATGGCTGGGAACTGTACGGATCTCAACCTCAGAAGATTATTTACGGCCATTCAAACTGTTCCCAATTATTGAGGAGAAAAGATCTCACTATATGCAAATAAGATATTTGATTCAATTGAGTGGGCAAATATACACATGATGTGCTTTGACTTGGTGTTTACCAAATGGGTGAAAATTCGATACTAATCATTAGAGATGAGCGAACCGGTCCCGGTTCGGCTCGAGGCGGTTCGCCGAACGGGGGGTCTGGCTCGAGTTCGGCTCGTCGAACGTTCGACGAACCGAACTCGAGCCCATAGGAAACAATGGCAGGCAATCACAAACACAGTAAAACACCTAGAAAACACCCTCAAAGGTGTCCAAAAGGTGACAAACAACTCACAACACAACACAAACACATGGGAAAGTGACAAGGACATGTACTCATGCGAAAACAAAACAGCTGGACAAGGAAAAAGAGGAGGACACACAGATATAGGCATGGCACGCCCTTCTAAAGTCATGTAAAACACCGCAAGGTGACTCCAAGCGGAGTCTCCCTTTTTTCCAAAAATTGGGCCCCACACACCCACCCCTTCAGTGGCAGCAGTTGTGCCCCAGTTGTACACTTCACAGCTAGATTTGCATCAAGCACATTCAAAAATACGCCATTCTTATCCGTCCCCAGGATGACACCGGGGTAGGTAGCAAAGTCTTTCCTGATCCCAGCTCTGTTCATCTTGGCTTCTTTTAAAAACACAGCAAGCAAGGGTTACTCCAAGCGGAGTCTCCCTTTTTTCCAAAAATTGGGCCCCACACACACCCACCCCTTCAGTGGCAGCACTTGGGCCCCAGTTGTACACTTCACAGCTAGATTTGCATCAAGCACATTCAAAAATACGCTATTCTTAACCGTCCCCAGGATGACACCGGGGTAGGTAGCAAAGTCTTTCCTGATCCCAGCTCTGTTCATCTTGGCTTCTTTTAAAAACACAGCAAGCAAGGGTTACTCCAAGCGGAGTCTCCCTTTTTTCCAAAAATTGGGCCACACAGACACCCACCCCATCAGTGGCAGCACTTGGGCCCTAGTTGCAAACAGGATGTTTTGATTTGCATCAAGCACATTCAAAAATACGCTATTCTTAGCCGTCCACAGGATGACACCGGGGTAGGTAGCAAAGTCTTTCCTGATCCCAGCTCTGTTCATCTTGGCTTCTTTTAAAAACACAGCAAGCAAGGGTTACTCCAAGCGGAGTCTCCCTTTTTTCCAAAAATTGGGCCACACAGACACCCACCCCATCAGTGGCAGCACTTGGGCCCTAGTTGCAAACAGGATGTTTTGATTTGCATCAAGCACATTCAAAAATACGCTATTCTTAGCCGTCCCCAGGATGACACCGGGGTAGGTAGCAAAGTCTTTGCTGACCCATGACTTGTTCATCTTGGCTTCTTTTAAAAACAATGTAAGCAAGGGTTACTCCAAGCGGAGTCTCCCTTTTTTCCAAAAATTGGGCCACACAGACACCCACCCCATCAGTGGCAGCACTTGGGCCCTAGTTGCAAACAGGATGTTTTGATTTGCATCAAGCACATTCAAAAATACGCTATTCTTAGCCGTCCCCAGGATGACACCGGGGTAGGTAGCAAAGTCTTTGCTGACCCATGACTTGTTCATCTTGGCTTCTTTTAAAAACAATGTAAGCAAGGGTTACTCCAAGCGGAGTCTCCCTTTTTTCCAAAAATTGGGCCACACAGACACCCACCCCATCAGTGGCAGCACTTGGGCCCTAGTTGCAAACAGGATGTTTTGATTTGCATCAAGCACATTCAAAAATACGCTATTCTTAGCCGTCCACAGGATGACACCGGGGTAGGTAGCAAAGTCTTTCCTGATCCCAGCTCTGTTCATCTTGGCTTCTTTTAAAAACACAGCAAGCAAGGGTTACTCCAAGCGGAGTCTCCCTTTTTTCCAAAAATTGGGCCACACAGACACCCACCCCATCAGTGGCAGCACTTGGGCCCTAGTTGCAAACAGGATGTTTTGATTTGCATCAAGCACATTCAAAAATACGCTATTCTTAGCCGTCCCCAGGATGACACCGGGGTAGGTAGCAAAGTCTTTGCTGACCCATGACTTGTTCATCTTGGCTTCTTTTAAAAACAATGTAAGCAAGGGTTACTCCAAGCGGAGTCTCCCTTTTTTCCAAAAATTGGGCCACACAGACACCCACCCCATCAGTGGCAGCACTTGGGCCCTAGTTGCAAACAGGATGTTTTGATTTGCATCAAGCACATTCAAAAATACGCTATTCTTAGCCGTCCACAGGATGACACCGGGGTAGGTAGCAAAGTCTTTCCTGATCCCAGCTCTGTTCATCTTGGCTTCTTTTAAAAACACAGCAAGCAAGGGTTACTCCAAGCGGAGTCTCCCTTTTTTCCAAAAATTGGGCCACACAGACACCCACCCCATCAGTGGCAGCACTTGGGCCCTAGTTGCAAACAGGATGTTTTGATTTGCATCAAGCACATTCAAAAATACGCTATTCTTAGCCGTCCCCAGGATGACACCGGGGTAGGTAGCAAAGTCTTTCCTGATCCCAGCTCTGTTCATCTTGGCTTCTTTTAAAAACACAGCAAGCAAGGGTTACTCCAAGCGGAGTCTCCCTTTTTTCCAAAAATTGGGCCACACAGACACCCACCCCATCAGTGGCAGCACTTGGGCCCTAGTTGCAAACAGGATGTTTTGATTTGCATCAAGCACATTCAAAAATACGCTATTCTTAGCCGTCCACAGGATGACACCGGGGTAGGTAGCAAAGTCTTTCCTGATCCCAGCTCTGTTCATCTTGGCTTCTTTTAAAAACACAGCAAGCAAGGGTTACTCCAAGCGGAGTCTCCCTTTTTTCCAAAAATTGGGCCACACAGACACCCACCCCATCAGTGGCAGCACTTGGGCCCTAGTTGCAAACAGGATGTTTTGATTTGCATCAAGCACATTCCAAATCCACAAGCATTTACTCTCCCCAGGATGACACAGGGGTAGTAAATTCCTTCTGGATCCATGACTTGTTCATTTTGATGAACGTCAGTCTGTCCACATTGTCACTGGACAGACGCGTGCGCTTATCTGTCAGCACACACCCAGCAGCACTGAATACACGTTCAGAGACAACGCTGGCAGCTGGACACGACAAAATCTCCAAGGCGTAAGTTGCGAGCTCTGGCCATTTTTGTAGGTTTGAAGCCCAAAAGGAGCAAGGCTCCAGTTGCACAGTCATGGCATCGATGTTCATTTGGAGATACTCCTGTATCATCCTCTCCAGCCGTTGACTATGTGTCAGACTTGTTGTCTCTGGTGGCCTTGCAAAAGAGGGTCTAAAAAAATTATGAAAAGATTCCATAAAATTGCTGTTACCGGCACCAGAAAAGGTCCTACTGGTACGGGTAGACTGTTGAAGATGACGAGACCGTCCCATGTTTGTCAAGTTACAACTGGGAGATTCACTCCCTGCACCTGCACGGTTGTTTGGTGGAAAAGCCGAGCTAAGATCTAGTAACAGCTTCTGCTGATACTCCTGCATACGTGCGTCCCTTTCTATGGCTGGAATTATGTCACAAAATTTGGACTTGTACCGGGGATCTAATAGTGTGGCAATCCAGTAGTCATCATCACTTCTAATTTTGACAATACGACTGTCATGTTGGAGGTAGTGCAACAAAAAGGCACTCATGTGTCTTGCGCAGCCATGCGGACCAAGTCCATGCTGTGTTTGTGGCATAGAGGTGCTACCCGTTCTTTCTTCCTCTGACATCTGACCCCAACCTCTTTCAACTGAAATTTGACCAAGGTCTCCCTCATCCGCTGAGTCTTCCATGTCCATGGACAGTTCGTCCTCCATTTCTTCATGTTCTCCTGCACCTTGCTCAACATTTCGCCTGCTACTATGCGCCCTTGTCGATCCCTGTCCCCCATGGTCCCATGCCTGCTGCGTTGGTGATGATGAACGTCTGGACCTTGGTGATGTTGTTGTCCCTTGCGCATATGAATCCTCCTGTAGTTCCTCCCCTTCATGTTGTCCCACCCCCTGACTCCGAATAGTGTTTAGCGTGTGCTCCAGCATGTAAATGACTGGAATCGTCATGCTGATAATGGCATTGTCAGCGCTAAACATATTCGTCGCCATGTCGAAACTGTGCAGAAGGGTGCATAGGTCCTTGATCTGAGACCACTCCATCAGGGTGATCTGCCCCACCTCTGCATCTCGTTGGCCCAGGCTATACGTCATGACGTATTGCACCAGGGCTCTGCGGTGCTGCCACAGTCGCTGTAACATGTGGAGAGTTGAATTCCAGCGTGTCGCCACATCGCATTTCAGGCGATGAACCGGCAGGCCGAAAGACTTCTGGAGCGATGCAAGTCGCTCTGCTGCGGCGCTTGAACGGCGGAAGTGAGCTGACAGTTTTCGTGCCCTGTTCAGAAGGCCATCTAGGCCGGGATAGTGTGTTAAAAATTGCTGCACGACAAGGTTCAACACGTGAGCCATACAAGGTACGTGTGTCACCTTGCCCAGGCGAAGTGCCGCACCCAGGTTTGCAGCATTGTCGCACACGGCCTTACCAGGCTGCAGTTTGAGTGGAGACAACCATTTATTAAACTCGGACCGCAAAGCTGACCACAACTCCTCAGCTGTGTGACTCTTATTACCAAGACATGTCAAGCTAAAGACCGCCTGATGCCGTTGCGCTCTGCTGCCAGCATAGTAATGAGGGGTGCGTGATTCCTTCTGCGCAGTGAGAACGCTGGTGGCCTGACCAGGCAGGCTTGGGGCGGAGGTGGAGGACCCAGATGAGGTGGAGGATGCAGAAGCAGTGGCGGAACTTGGACAGACAGAGGATTGACACACAAGTCGTGGGGACGGCAAGACTTGTGCAGCAGACCCTTCACCATCTATCACCATAGTTACCCAGTGCCCAGTCAGCGACATGTAACGTCCCTGTCCATGCTTACTGGTCCAAGTATCGGTGGTGAAATGCACCCGTTCACACACAGAGTTTCTCAAGGAAGCGGTGATGTTGTGTGCGACATGCTGGTGTAGCGCGGGCACACCTTTCTTAGAGAAGTAGTGGCGACTAGGCATCTGGTACTGGGGCACAGCGACAGACATAAGGTCTCTAAAATCCTGTGTGTCCACTAGGCGGAAAGGCAGCATTTCGGTAGCCAACAGCTTACAGAGGGATAGAGTCAACCTCTTAGCTTTGTCATGGGTCGGAGGAAGTGGCCTTTTATTTGACCACATCTGAGGGACAGAGATCTGGCTGCTGTGTGTAGACGGTGTTGAGTAGGGTGTCCCTGGAAAAATGCAGGTTTGTGAGGAAAGTGCAGGCGGAGACATGATGTTGCCTTCATCCAACGTTGGTGCTATCGATGTCTGAGAGAGCTGTACACACTCACTTGTTTCCCCTTCCAAACCAACTGACGACCTTACAAGCAAACTGCCTGTTGCGGTTACAGTGGTGGAAGTTTTGCGTGGAAAAACAGGTGTGGCAGCTGTCCCCACAGTCCTAGAAGATGAAGAGCGCGCGGATGCAGTGGAAGGGGCGGGCGGTGGATGGTTCGCTCCGCTAGGCCGCATTGCAGCACGGTGAGCTTCCCACCGGGACTTATGATATTTATTCATGTGACGATTCATGGAAGAAGTTGTCAAACTGCTGAGCTTTTGACCTCTACTAAGAGAATCATGACAAATGTTACATATCACATGAGTTGGGCGATCTTTTTCGATGTGAAAAAAGGACCAGGCTAGGCAAGGCTTAGAGGCCATGCGACCTGTTGATCCACCCCGAATAATGCTCATAGGCAGAGTGGTGGCTGAGGATGCAGTTGTAGACGTGCTACCAGTGCTCCGACTCTGTCCAGGAAGGCGCAAGGTAACTTCGTCGTCGGTTGCATCCTCCTCCACCGCCTCTGTTGACCTCCTCGAGTGCCTGACTGGGGGTTGACAGTAGGTGGGATCTAGAACGTCATCATCAATTGTTGTGTTTGCACTCCCCTCCCCCTCAGACCGAGCCTCTTCTTGCCCTGACGGAATATTTAAGTTGTCATCCCAATCGGGTATCTGCGTCTCATCTTCATCAGTATGTTCCTCATTGTCTATAACCACAGGTGTTACAGTTTGTGACAAAGGGTCAACATTATGCTCAGAAACTTGGTCCTCACGGCCTGAATCTGAGTCACAAAGGTTCTGGGCATCACTGCAGACCATTTCCTGTTCTGTACTCACTGTAGCTTGGGAGCAGACCTCTGATTCCCAGGCTATAGTGTGACTGAACAGCTCTGCAGACTCAGCCATCTCAGTTCCACCATACTGTGCAGGGCTGATGGAGACTTCAGAGCTGGGAGAAATCAAGTGTGATTGGGATGACAACTCAGAGGACTGGTGTTTTTTGGATGCGGTACTTGAAGTGGCTGAGAGGGCACTTGTTGGACCACTTGAGATCCATTCAAGCATTTTCCTTTTTTGCCCATCATCTACCTTTCTTCCTGTTGTTCGTGTCCGTAAAAAAGGGAGCACATCGGATTGTCCACGGTAAGTAGTAGACATCTTACTTTTGCTGGTAGATGGTCTATCTTCAGCAGATGATAATGGAGCTTTGCCACCTTCCCCACGGACAAAACCTTTTTTGCCTTTTCCACCACGCCTCTTCCCCTTTCCACCAGCATCTGTCATTTTGCCACTCATGTTGATTGCGACAAGATTGTGGACTGAAAATGTGGTAGTAAAAATTGAGAGGTGGTGAAGATTGCAGTGGTGGTCTAGCTTTATTAACAGCAGAATAATAAAGAATAAATATCCCTGACAATGCAACTTAGTTATAATTAGTTGGAGTGTGCAACGCAGGCAGACGTGCTGCAAATGTCTTTGCACTAGTGGGACTATAGCAAAGTCCAATAGCCACGTATAGGATGCCACTAGGTACACTGAGTGTTTGCTAGTATAATGGCTTGGTTAGAATGAGTTGTAGTGTGCAACGCAGGCAGACGCGCTCTGCAAATGTCTTTGCACTAGTGGGACTATAGCAAAGTCCAATAGCCACGTATAGGATGCCACTAGGTACACTGAGTGTTTGCTAGTATAATGGCTTGGTTAGAATGAGTTGTAGTGTGCAACGCAGGCAGACGCGCTCTGCAAATGTCTTTGCACTAGTGGGACTATAGCAAAGTCCAATAGCCACGTATAGGATGCCACTAGGTACACTGAGTGTTTGCTAGTATAATGGCTTGGTTAGAATGAGTTGTAGTGTGCAACGCAGGCAGACGCGCTCTGCAAATGTCTTTGCACTAGTGGGACTATAGCAAAGTCCAATAGCCACGTATAGGATGCCACTAGGTACACTGAGTGTTTGCTAGTATAATGGCTTGGTTAGAATGAGTTGTAGTGTGCAACGCAGGCAGACGCGCTCTGCAAATGTCTTTGCACTAGTGGGACTATAGCAAAGTCCAATAGCCACGTATAGGATGCCACTAGGTACACTGAGTGTTTGCTAGTATAATGGCTTGGTTAGAATGAGTTGTAGTGTGCAACGCAGGCAGACGCGCTCTGCAAATGTCTTTGCACTAGTGGGACTATAGCAAAGTCCAATAGCCACGTATAGGATGCCACTAGGTACACTGAGTGTTTGCTAGTATAATGGCTTGGTTAGAATGAGTTGTAGTGTGCAACGCAGGCAGACGCGCTCTGCAAATGTCTTTGCACTAGTGGGACTATAGCAAAGTCCAATAGCCACGTATAGGATGCCACTAGGTACACTGAGTGTTTGCTAGTATAATGGCTTGGTTAGAATGAGTTGTAGTGTGCAACGCAGGCAGACGCGCTCTGCAAATGTCTTTGCACTAGTGGGACTATAGCAAAGTCCAATAGCCACGTATAGGATGCCACTAGGTACACTGAGTGTTTGCTACTATAATGGCTTGGTTAGAATGAGTTGTAGTGTGCAACGCAGGCAGACGCGCTCTGCAAATGTCTTTGCACTAGTGGGACTATAGCAAAGTCCAATAGCCACGTATAGGATGCCACTAGGTACACTGAGTGTTTGCTAGTATAATGGCTTGGTTAGAATGAGTTGTAGTGTGCAACGCAGGCAGACGCGCTCTGCAAATGTCTTTGCACTAGTGGGACTATAGCAAAGTCCAATAGCCACGTATAGGATGCCACTAGGTACACTGAGTGTTTGCTAGTATAATGGCTTGGTTAGAATGAGTTGTAGTGTGCAACGCAGGCAGACGCGCTCTGCAAATGTCTTTGCACTAGTGGGACTATAGCAAAGTCCAATAGCCACGTATAGGATGCCACTAGGTACACTGAGTGTTTGCTAGTATAATGGCTTGGTTAGAATGAGTTGTAGTGTGCAACGCAGGCAGACGCGCTCTGCAAATGTCTTTGCACTAGTGGGACTATAGCAAAGTCCAATAGCCACGTATAGGATGCCACTAGGTACACTGAGTGTTTGCTAGTATAATGGCTTGGTTAGAATGAGTTGTAGTGTGCAACGCAGGCAGACGCGCTCTGCAAATGTCTTTGCACTAGTGGGACTATAGCAAAGTCCAATAGCCACGTATAGGATGCCACTAGGTACACTGAGTGTTTGCTAGTATAATGGCTTGGTTAGAATGAGTTGTAGTGTGCAACGCAGGCAGACGCGCTCTGCAAATGTCTTTGCACTAGTGGGACTATAGCAAAGTCCAATAGCCACGTATAGGATGCCACTAGGTACACTGAGTGTTTGCTAGTATAATGGCTTGGTTAGAATGAGTTGTAGTGTGCAACGCAGGCAGACGCGCTCTGCAAATGTCTTTGCACTAGTGGGACTATAGCAAAGTCCAATAGCCACGTATAGGATGCCACTAGGTACACTGAGTGTTTGCTAGTATAATGGCTTGGTTAGAATGAGTTGTAGTGTGCAACGCAGGCAGACGCGCTCTGCAAATGTCTTTGCACTAGTGGGACTATAGCAAAGTCCAATAGCCACGTATAGGATGCCACTAGGTACACTGAGTGTTTGCTAGTATAATGGCTTGGTTAGAATGAGTTGTAGTGTGCAACGCAGGCAGACGCGCTCTGCAAATGTCTTTGCACTAGTGGGACTATAGCAAAGTCCAATAGCCACGTATAGGATGCCACTAGGTACACTGAGTGTTTGCTAGTATAATGGCTTGGTTAGAATGAGTTGTAGTGTGCAACGCAGGCAGACGCGCTCTGCAAATGTCTTTGCACTAGTGGGACTATAGCAAAGTCCAATAGCCACGTATAGGATGCCACTAGGTACACTGAGTGTTTGCTAGTATAATGGCTTGGTTAGAATGAGTTGTAGTGTGCAATGCAGGTAGACGCGCTCTGCAAATGTCTTTGCACTAGTGGGACTATAGCAAAGTCCAATAGCCACGTATAGGATGCCACTAGGTACACTGAGTGTTTGCTAGTATAATGGCTTAGTTATCAGTTGGAGTGTGCAGAGGACAAGAGGGTACAGTGGCAGGATTGTGGTGCTCTGGGTAGAGGAATGGAAGACTGCCTTTCTATTCCCTCCTAATGGTGAAATGCAGGTAGGAAATCCCTGACCTGGGCTACACAGACGCTGTTGCTGTTTGCAGGACCTGTCACCTATGGCTCTCTGACCCTGCCGGTTGGAGCCCTTAAAAGGACTGCTATAAAGTGCTCTCCCTAAGCTGTCTAACGCTGTGTATGCAGCGCATACAGCTGTATCGGCTATAGGACTCAGGAAGACGGAGCTGCGACAGTGATGTCTGACACCAAAGACGCAGAAGGCAGATAATGGCGTCCGTGAAGAAAATGTCCGGTTTTATAATGCAGGGACATGTGACATGCAGATCCTATCACACATGCCGTTGCTTCTCTGGCTCAAAGTCCACTTAGCTGTGTGTGTGTCTGGGATTGGCTGACATGCTGGCCCGCCCCACAAGACGCGCGCGCTTAGGGAAGGAAGACAAGAAAAAAAAAAAAAAAAAATGGCGATCGCCATTATAGAAACAGCAGTGATCTGAAGGCGCTGTTCACGCACACTATACACTGAAATGTGATAATAGTTTGATTCACAGAGTGACTTACACTATTACAGCAGAAACCAAGCTATGATTTAGCTGTTTTTTGGCTGCTAGAACCGTTCTCGAACGTTTCTAGAACTACCGAGCTTTTGCAAAAAGCTCGAGTTCTAGTTCGATCTAGAACATGCCCCAAAATCACTCGAGCCGCGAACTGGAGAACCACGAACCACGAACCGCGCTCAACTCTACTAATCATGTGGTGTTGGTCTGGATTATTGGTTTCCTTTTGCTCAGTTTCCTTTTGTTCCATGTTATGCAGCAATAATGCTCATTGACCCCAATGCTATATGTTACTCTGACGGAGCCTTTGTCTACTTTTGTCTACTCTCAGGAGATTCAAGAGTTCTTGTTCAAAGCCTGATTTCTCACAAACTTAGTTTCTATGCTGCTGCTATGACAGAATGAGGCCTCTTCTCTAGCCTAAAGATCATCTGGGACTTGTCCTATGTCCTCCCTATTGATTTCACAGATATCCATATCCATCGACAAACTTCTCGCTTTTCTTTGTAAAGGGTCACCCAGTTCACACACTTAGGAATAAACACATTTAGGAACCTATGTGACATCTATTTCCTAAACATTATCCCCTTATTTCACTTCCTAAAGTCTAACAAAGGGGCTCGGAGAAGCAGTCCCTATTGGTTATGGCTCATATTAGTCTACATAAAATGATCATTATGTCCCAAATACTTCATATTCTTCTACAATTTCAAATATATAATAAATTACAAAAGTGAGTACACCCCTCCCATTTTTGTAAATATGTCATTATATCTTTTCATGGGACAACAATGAAGATATAATACTTTGGTACAATATAAAGTAGTCAGTGAGCAGCTTGTATAACAGTGTAAATTTTGTGTGTGCTTTAAATAACTTAACACAGTCATTAATGTCTAAACAGTTGGCAACAAAAGTGAAAACGCCCCTAAGTGAAAATGGCTAAATTGTACCCAAAATATCAATATTTTCTGTGATCACCATTATTTTCAAGCACTGCTTTAACTCTCTTGGACATGGACTTCACTAGAACTTCACAAGAGCTACTGGAATCCACTTCCACTCCCCAATGTCAACATCATGTCACTAACGGATTAATGGCTATGTATTATTTAGAGGACACACCAAATTTACAGTTAGGTCCAGAAATATTTGGACAGTGACACAAGTTTTGTTATTTTAGCTGTTTACAAAAACATGTTCAGAAATACAATTATATATATAATATGGGCTGAAAGTGCACACTCCCAGCTGCAATATGAGAGTTTTCACATCCAAATCGGAGAAAGGGTTTAGGAATCATAGCTCTGTAATGCATAGCCTCCTCTTTTTCAAGGGACCAAAAGTAATTGGACAAGGGACTCTAAGGGCTGCAATTAACTCTGAAGGCGTCTCCCTCGTTAACCTGTAATCAATGAAGTAGTTAAAAGGTCTGGGGTTGATTACAGGTGTGTGGTTTTGCATTTGGAAGCTGTTGCTGTGACCAGACAACATGCGGTCTAAGGAACTCTCAATTGAGGTGAAGCAGAACATCCTGAGGCTGAAATAAAAGAAAAAATCCATCAGAGAGATAGCAGACATGCTTGGAGTAGCAAAATCAACAGTCGGGTACATTCTGAGAAAAAAGGAATTGACTGGTGAGCTTGTGAACTCAAAAAGGCCTGGGCGTCCACGGATGACAACAGTAGTGGATGATTGCCGCATACTTTCTTTGGTGAAGAAGAACCCGTTCACAACATCAACTGAAGTCCAGAACACTCTCAGTGAAGTAGGTGTATCTGTCTCTAAGTCAACAGTAAAGAGAAGACTCCATGAAAGTAAATACAAAGGGTTCACATCTAGATGCAAACCATTCATCAATTCCAAAAATAGACAGGCAAGAGTTAAATTTGCTGAAAAACACCTCATGAAGCCAGCTCAGTTCTGGAAAAGTATTCTATGGACAGATGAGACAAAGATCAACCAGTACCAGAATGATGGGAAGAAAAAAGTTTGGAGAAGAAAGGGAACGGCATATGATCCAAGGCACACCACATCCTCTGTAAAACATGGTGGAGGCAACGTGATGGCATGGGCATGCATGGCTTTCAATGGCACTGGGTCACTTGTGTTTATTGATGACATAACAGCAGACAAGAGTAGCCGGATGAATTCTGAAGTGTACCGGGATATACTTTCAGCCCAGATTTAGCCAAATGCCGCAAAGTTGATCGGACGGCGCTTCATAGTACAGATGGACAATGACCCCAAGCATACAGCCAAAGCTACCCAGGAGTTCATGAGTGCAAAAAAGTGGAACCTTCTGCAATGGCCAAGTCAATCACTAGATCTTAACCCAATTGAGCATGTATTTCACTTGCTCAAATCCAGACTTAAGACGGAAAGACCCACAAACAAGCAAGACCTGAAGGCTGCGGCTGTAAAGGCCTGGCAAAGCATTAAGAAGGAGGAAACCCAGCGTTTGGTGATGCCCATGGGTTCCAGACTTAAGGCAGTGATTGCCTCCAAAGGATTCACAACAAAATATTGAAAATAAAAATATTTTGTTTGGGTTTGGTTTATTTGTCCAATTACTTTTGACCTCCTAAAATGTGGAGTGTTTGTAAAGAAATGTGTACAATTCCTACAATTTCTATCAGATATTTTTGTTCAAACCTTCAAATTAAACGTTACAATCTGCCCTTGAATTCTGTTGTAGAGATTTCATTTCAAATCCAATGTGGTGGCATGCAGAGCCCAACTCGCGAAAATTGTGTCACTGTCCAAATATTTCTGGACCTAACTGTACATGGTTATACAAGCTTGTACACTGACTACTTTACATTGTATCAAAGTGTCACATCTTCAGTATGTAGAGGGGAGCTGGGTGATAGCCAGCAGGGCTCCGCTCTACTTTACTAGTCTGAACATGTGCATGTGTTCTGCCCTGGCCAGGGGTGTGACACTTAGGCTATGTGTCCACGTTGCTTTTCCCTACTTGCAGTTCTAAATGCACGTTTTGTCCTTAATTGAATTAGCCAAAGTTGCCTTTTGCAGAACTTTAGCGCTGAAAACGCATGCGTATTTGCCGCGTATTTGGTGCGTTTTTAGCGCTTTTTAGATGCTTTTTCAAATGCACTTTGACACATGCGTTATGAACATCAAGACAATGATAAATAAAGTTACAACAGTCAAACAAAATGAAAAAAGAGAAAAAAAAGGGACATAAATATTTGTATGAAAAAAAAGAAAATAGCAATATTTAATAGAATTATAGCGGTTATTTAATAAAAAACGGAAATATAGCAATAAAATGATAATTTTCTTTACATAAATTGTCGGACTATGTGTGTGTGTAAAGGGACATATGAAATCATTATTTTGATGTGCAAAAAGCATGCATTTTAGTTGTCCAAAATGCATGTTTTCTGCACCTAAAAAGTAGGTAAAACGCTGGAATTTTGATGTTTCTTGGTTACTCCCTGCTTCTCATTGACTTCTATGTTATCTAAACGCACCTCAAATGGCAAAAACAATTGACATGCTGCTTTTTAAAACGCATGGTTTTTGCCACAAAATTTGCAAATTAAAAGCAGCATTTTGAACTGCATGGTGGGCACAGGAAAACCCTATTTTCCATAGCCTTTGCTGGGAAATCAAAACGCAGCCATTTGGGCACTAAAAAGGTGCAGTTGAAAACGCTGCAGAAAAGCATGAAAAAACGCACCGTGGACACAGGGCCTTACTTCAGTCTTCTGGGGTGCGTCCGCCACCCCACTGCCATCATTGTCAGGAGCAGAAGAACACATCACACTGATAGATTCTTTGTAAGTCAGCAACAAACACTTTATTTGATGTTCAATCTTCTGGACACACATGGCCATGCAATCCTGTTCTGCTGCCAATGTTCTGATGTGTACTTTTTCTGTCTAGCCCTTGCTCTGAGTATTATCCTTCCAGCATCTGTGTCTAAACTTGTGCTTTTCCCTGTTACTTGGCTTTCCAGCTTCCCGTGTGCAGTCGCTTCCTCGGATGGTTGTACTGTGCCCATCATAAGGTGAGCAGTAGGCTCCGGACACCAAGGAGGATACCTCCTGGTTCCCTGATGGACCCTAGTGCAGAGCTCATCCTCACTCCAGGAACCATTCTGCAGAGCTACCTCTCTTCCTAGCCTGTCACCAGGGGCGTAACTACCACGGTAGCAGCGGTCGCCACTGTAACCGGGGCCGGCAGGTTAGGGGCCCAGCGGCGCCCGCCATTAAGATACACAGCTGGCTCTGCTATGTGAGAGAGAGCTGCGCTGTAACTATACCATACTAGCTCTAATAGAAGTGGCTGGCTGCACTGGGCACCGCCCCCTCCAGCCTCTTCCTACCGGTGACCTCGGGCTGATTGCCTGCCTCGTCATCTAGTCTTCTACAGCCAGGATATGAAGCCAGTGACTGCTGTGGCTGCATGTCGGAAGTCGCAGGAGATGAAGACTCAGGTCAGGAGATGAAGCATCAGGTCAGGACTGGAGGCTGCAGACAATGCTGTCTGAGTAGCAGAGACGGTGGCAGACACAGTTACAAAGTTTGTGATTTGTTGTGAGGCTCAGCCTCTGCTGCCTCCCCCTTCCACTAGCTCTGTTCAGTGACCCAATGTCCCAACCCTTAATTTATTATGTTAACAGTAACTATAATGCAGAAGAGTGCATCTGGCCCTTTTTGCATTATATATTTATAACTTGTAAAGATTCACCAAGCTGCCAGTGCCTGGAACACTGGCAGCTTGGTGAATCTGGAACACTGGAATCTGGGGGGATGGGGTATAAGGGACTGAGGCTGATCTGTAAGTTGGGGGTCACATACAATGAATGTGAGCATTGCAATGGGGGAAGCATTTGCAGCAGTTTATTTGTTGAAGGCAGCCAAGTCCTTTGTACTAACTATTGCTAAATGACTGTGCACTGCTGAGTGATAATACACTGAAGCTATGTGCACAAGATGGAGATTTGGTTGCAGAAATTTCTGCACCAAGCCTGCATTTACTGGCAGGAGAAATGCTGCAGCAAACACAAGGGTTTTTGCCACAATTTGATGCATTATATGTATTTTTGCTTGCGGTTTTTTTTCCATTACTTTTAATGGGGAAAATGCAGCACAAACACAGAAAGAAGTGACATGCTGCAGTTTTTTTTCTACAACCAAATCTGCAAGGAAAAGATCGTGAATGTGTTCACAATTCTTCAGGATTCTCATTTACCGTATTTTTCGCTTAGTAAGACGCACTTTTTATCCCTCAAAACTGTCGGTAAAATGGGAGTGTATCTTACAAAACAGATATGGCTAATGAAGGCGGCGGTGGTTGAGCGGGCTCATAGGAGACAGGCTCACAGGATGCACTTGGGGATGTCGCGGTGGGCAGCATTGATCTGCGGGCAGGCAGGCTGTGAGGGTGTCCTGGCGGTTGGTGCATTGAGCTGACTGCTGGCTCAATTGAATTGCCCACTTTTCACGTGATTAACTTGAAGAAAATGGCCGCAGAAGCAACGCTTGTGCAGATTGACACGATGGACTTCAAGAAAATGGCTGTGGAGTCCTATCTGCACACGGGCCGCCTCCGCGGTCATTTTCTTGAAATCCATCTTGTGAAACGCGGGCAATTCAATGGAGTCGGCAGTCAGCTCAATGCACCTGCTGTCGAGACTCCTCCACAGACCGCCTGCCGCCAAGACACTCTGTGTTGTGACACCTCGGCAGACCACTTACCCGCAGATCAATGACGGCTGCTACAACACCGCCGAGCACATCCTGTGACTCTGCTTCACCACCACCGCCCTGGTAAGCCATACCTGGGGGATTCAAATGCGCCTCCTGAGCAGCAACACCCCCTCCTCCGAGCTCGTAGCATCACCCATCCTCCTGTGACCTTCCTGAACCACTCTACCACCAACGCTCCCCCCAGGTGAGCATTAGGATTAAAGGGAAGGTGTTGCGTTTTTTATTTTTGTATTAATAATAGTAATTGTAAAATAAAGTACTTTTAATACAAAATTAAAGTCACTGCTCATTTAGTTTTTATTTAATTCTAGTTTTACTGAATCACTGTGGCTGCCATCTTGGATTTGCTGTGTGTAACGACAGTTACCTTCTTTATGGCAGCCCTCTGTGCATTCACTCTGATAGTCGCGTTTAGACTCTATACTTAATACAGGAAAGCTGCCTGCTGTGACCTGGACGCCCCCCCCATGGGCTGTCCAGATCACAGGAGAGGGAGGAGATCAGCACCATCTCTGTGCAGCCCACAGCCCACAGCGTATGCTATGTACTGCACTTTCCCCTGTCACCCGTTCGGCCTGTGTGAGTACTGGGGCCCCTTCCCCCGGCGCCGCTGCTACCATCTCCAATGACACCCACCCGCCGTCCGTCCCCCCCGCGCCGTGGCCGCCACCGTCCCCCGCTGCTCCGTGGCTGCTACCCCCCCCGCTCTCCATGTAGCAGCTGCTGTGGGCAGGGGCAAAACTACCATGGTCACAGAGGTTGCCATGGAGGCCTGGGGAGGCTGGCTGCATTATTATACATGGAGGCCTGGGGAGGCTGGCTGCATTATTATACATGGAGGCCTGGGGAGGCTGGCTGCATTATTATACATGGAGGCCTGGGGAGGCTGACTGCATTATTATACATGGAGGCCTGGGGAGGCTGGCTGCATTATTATACATGGAGGCCTGGGGAGGCTGGCTGCATTATTATTCATGGAGGTGACTCGCCCACCCCAGGGCTATGGGACACCCGGTGCCGGGCCAGACTAGTCCGGGGGTAGTCAGTGGTGGCGGGGCCCGACTCCGTGGCCCTGGTGGGTGTCAGTTAAATATGTCTGGTGACTTGGGGTTTGTGTTCGTGACGCCACCTGTGGTATGCGGCTATTAAGCCGCCGCTGCTGTGTGAGGCTTCCGGGGTGATGATATGGCAGCAATGGTGGTACTGCTCCCCACAGGTGGAGCGGTGCCCCGGGGACACTGTTGGTGCTCGTGAGAGTCTATGGTGTTGTGTGGATAACACAGTGCAGGGCCGACAGGCAATGAAAGAAACAGGCACAAACAACAGTCTCTTTACCTTCTCCTCTTTTACTTCACAAACGGTTAGTCCTGGGAGACCGTTACAGGTGGTAGAGGGCTCCGGCCGGCCTGGAAGTAACTGAGATGTCGTTTTGGCCAGATGAGTATGAGGCCTACTCCTGTTCTTTTCCTTACTGTGATAGGACCCTGATCTGTGAATTTAGCAATGGCCCTCTTGCTGCTGGGACCGGTGATACGTCCCTCTCCCTGTGTGGTAGGCTGCGCAGGCCCTCTCTGGTGCTTCTCTGCTGGAGTCCACACCGGGCCCTGATGATGCAGCTGTACCTTCAGGCTGTTTATGGGCCAGGTGCTTGCAGCTCTCCTGCCCTTCGGATTCGCCTACCAGGGAGTATTTTAGGCCCTGGTGGCCACAGACTCCGATGTCCGAGTCTCTTCTGTGCCTCTCTGCTCCTCCTGCTTCACTGGGCCAAGCTGCTCCAGCTCTAGGCCCCAGTTCCACAGGACAGCACTACTCTGCGTCTGCTTGCTATGACTTCTCTCTACAGACTCAACACTAACCCCTCCCTCAGGTCAGGCTTAAGGAATGCTCCCTGGAATTCCAGGTTCAGAGCTCCCCCTGCTGGCCCGAGGGAGGAACTGCGTTGGATGTTAAACTTACTGGCCAATAGACCTCCCAATTACCTCCAGGCTCAGCATTAACCCTTTGGAGGGGCAATGCTGTTTTGGCGACCAGGTCCTGGGGCGCCACAGAGGCCTGGGGAGGCTGGCTGCATTATTAGACATGGAAGCCTGGGGAGGCTGGCTGCATTATTATACATGGAGGCCTGGGGAGGCTGGCTGCATTATACATGGAGGAGTATGGGGCTCCATAATACAAAATGAAGGACACATTATACATGGAATATAGAGGTGCATTATGCATGGAGGAGTATGGGGCTGCATAATACAATATGGGGTTACGTTATAATACATATAGGACTTTTGGGGCTACATTATAATATATGGAGGACTGTGAAGCCTACCTTATACATTGACTATTGGGGTGCATTATAAAACATGGAGGACTATGTGGTACAGTATAATATATGGAGTACTATGGGGTGAATTATAATACATGGGGAACTATGAGAAATTCATTATAATAATTGGAGGGCTATGAGGGCTGCTTTATACATGGAGGATTATGGGGCTGCATTATAATATAAGGAGGAGTGGTGTGTGGTGTGGTGCAGTATAATATATGGAGGACTATGGGGTGACTTAAAATATATAGAGAACTATGGAAAATGCATTATAATACTTGGAAGACTATAGAGGTGCATTCTAATATATGAAAGGTTATGTGGGACCCTTTATACTATATGGAAGGCAATGTAGGGGCCATTATAGTATTTGGAGAACTATATACAAGGGGGGACAAAGATACAAGCAGGGGATGGGAATGTTTTGTGCTGAGGGAAAAAGGCTCTTTCCCTCAGCACCCAGCTTTCTCATGCTCTGCTATACATTTCTCATCACCCAGCTTTTCCATGCTCTGCTATACATCTCTCAGCACCCAGCTTTCCCATGCTCTGCTATACATCTTCTCTCAGCAGCCAGATTTCCCATGCTCTGATATGGAAAAGCTGGGTGCTGAGACAAAGATGTATAGCAAAGCATGGGGAAGCTGGGTGTCGAGGACAAGATGGATATTAGAACATAGGAAAGCTGGGTGCTGATAGAGGGATTTCAGATAATGAGAAACCTGGGTGCTGAAGGAAAGCCAAGTGTCAGCGTCATCCCGTAGATTGAGTGTCGGTGCCATTATCCCGTACCCCAAGTGTTGATGTACGTGGAAGGGGGGGCCCAAGTCTTAACTTTGCACCGGGGCCCATCAAACTCTAGTTACGCCACTGCCTGTCACTCTATCCAACCCTCTGCTCCCGGACACTCCTCCTATCCTGGCTATCAGTTCCTCAGCAACCAGGAGGTATCTATTACATTGTACATGCCAAAACCCTCTCTTACTCTAATACCTATCTGCTAACATTCCTACTTAACATCCCTATGCTTGACATTATACGGTTATGATTATGCTATAAAACACTCGTTTCACAATAAAATACAGTAAAATGCAATACATAATAAAACACTTAAAACTGACAGTTACTATGGGCTGCCGACCGCTGCACTGCTCAGGCTCTGCTATATCCCGAGCTGTACGTTCTAGCACCAGCAATTAAACATTTGCTTTAATATGCATTATATGTCCATAGTAGGAGTGGGTTGATCTGACCACTTTCTACAAGTATTGTCTTATGAAGAGATCTAATAAAATATTTACAATAATGCGAGAGATGTACAAACTTTTGTGATATACTGTATAAGCTCTGATACATTCAACGAATGCAACCTTAATTATATCTCCTTTATTTGGCAGGGTTGTAGGGCTAAGTTTCTTAGACAAGTTCTGCATAGCCCTTTGACATAACACACTACACTACAACAAGACTTTACAGGTTTCAGCCCCAGACTCCAGATGTGTCCACCAATTGTCATGGCCTGCTTCAATGTATAAAGGAATTGCCATGAGATTAGGGAGTAGTGGGCCTAGTGTCACGGGCGGAGGGGCCTCGCTCACCACGCTCGGGTCCGCGGCTGCTGCTCAGTGGCTCGAGCGGTGGGCCGGACCTGGGGACTCGAGCAGCGCTCCTCGCCAGAGAGTGAAAAAAGGGTGGTTTGTTTTGGGAGATAGTTCGTGACGCCACCCACGGGTCATGGTGATAATGGGCACCACCGCTGCTGGTGACGGGGATCCCGGGAGTGATGGTAGAGAGCAGCTAGAATGTTGTCCCCTCCGTGGGTAGGGGTTGGTGATCCCAAGGCCCGGTGGTGTAACGGGGAGGCAGAATGGCTGGGGTGCAGGGTTGCAGGGGCAGCACGGCGCGGTGCCGGATGGCACTGTGATACTCACTCAGACACAGATGCACAGAGTCTCTGGTAAACCAAACGGCTGGATGGACGGGTCCCGCAACCGGCTGCAGTGTTTGTGCTCTCCCCGGACAGGGTGATGGTGGCTGTCTTTCCCTTCATCTTGTTAGAATGTTCTGACTCCTGTGGTTGCCCACCGGTAGTCCGCTTCCCGGCGTATAGGTACCGGAGGAGCCCGTTTTGCCCGCAGGCGCTGGCCCTTGGATCTCTAGCCTATGGCGGTGGCTGTGTATCCTCACGGTGTGGACTGTTGCCTTCTGTCGGGTCTTGGTTGTTAGGAAACCCCTGCGGTTACGGTCACACTCGGATTTGACCGTTGTCGGCAGCTCCAAGCCTAGTCGGGGCCCGATGGCCCTGTCTTTGTGCTTAGCTTCACTCCACTCCCCGGTTCGGTACCAGCGGGCCACCACCCGACCCCGGTCTTACGGTTCCGCAGAGATCCACTAACTCCTGCAGATGGCCACCACCATCTGCTGACCTTGCTGTTTGTGTCTGGGCCCCTACCCAGACACCGACAGCTTCTACTCCTCACACTTTCACCTCCAAACTCAATCTGTCACTTTTCCCACCTCCAGGCCTGTGAACTTCTCGGTGGGTGGGGCCAACCACCTGGCTCCGCCCCAGCTGGTGTGGACATCAGACCCTGGAGGGAGGCAACAAGGGTTTTTGTTTGACGGGTGTTAACTATCCAGGGGAGGGGGTGTGTATGGTGTTATGTCTGTGACTACCTGGCTAGTCCAGGGCGTCACACTAGCTAGTCATATTTTTTCATGATAACATTCAAATATCTATTCTAGAAGACCCTGGGTTTTGGTTTTATCTGTAGATCCAGAACAGTGTTTGATTACTGCAGATAGGATATTTATGACCAAAACACTGTTTATCGCCCAGAAATGTATGTCTAGATATTGATTCAAATGATACTCACCACTCTTGACTGGAAAACAGCAGCAAATCTTTATCTTGCCTTCAAAAAGGTTATTTATATAAGTTGGGGTTTCATAGTTTCCTAGTTTTGAATATTCAAGGAAGATAATGTCCTTCATGTTCAACCTATAGCCTTACATTTTGATCCAGAAGAAATCATAAACCCCATGAGGCAAATGCTTATTGTGCCATATTAAGGGAAACATATTTCCCAAGTCGACATTTGGCAATCAGACTTAGTTCCCTGGATCAACATGCCATCACAAAGTTTGATACTCATACTCTGTAATATATTTTTCAAGAAGGACATCCAGGCCCCCTTGAACTTGTTATAAGCATAAATTCCTCTTATAACAAATCCCATTATTTTATTTGACTTGATAGCAGTTGCCTGTCACTGGTCACTTAATTTTAGTGTGTCATCGACCCATGCTTCCAAGTCTTTCAGTGACACTTTTACCCAGTGTTTTACCATTTAGAACATAACAAGTCATCTAGAATTTGAGACCGTTGAACAAACTCTCTTTGAGGCCTAAAACACACTTCCGCAAAAAAAACGTACTTGTCTTACGGTCCGTTTTTCGGGTCCGTGTTCCATTTTTTAGGGGCGTTTCTCCGGTACGTATGGTATCCGTGTGATGGCGTATGCGAGCCGTGTGTGCGTGTGGAATGTCCGTATTGACATAAAATACGTACGTGTGCAGTCCGTGTGCCGTCCGTTTTTTCAGATCTGTATTTTCACACAAATAACCTTGTTAGCCCATCATAATGTGCTCCTGGTGTGTTACATTGGTCAATTAACTACCCAATTGGGTTAGTTTGCTTAAGAAACCTTTAAAAACATGGCTTCTGAGCTCATTCTCACATTATACACACTCCAAAATGTCTCTCTCCAATGAAGCAACCATGTATTTGCTCTGGATGATATCTAGGAGATTTGGGGTTAGGCGACATATGATTGAAGAAGAGCCACCACTGGAGAGAAGGATGTGGATTCACCCCCTTGTGAAGCTCAGGAAAACACATGGGCATTTTAATATTCTCTATGGCGAAATGCGGAAATTTCCACCAAAATTCCAAGCCTACTGCCATCTCACCATGAATTCATTTGACAACATCCTTCGCCTTCTGTACCATCGTTTGAAGCATCAGGACACCTGTATGTGCCTCAGCATCTCCCCTGAGGAACGACTGTTGGTGACTTTACGGTAGATGTTGTCATGTATACTCATGCTTTATCTGTTATTTTGAAATACATGTTAAATCTCAAAGGCATCATTTTGTAGAAATTATGGAATTTTAAATTTAGGTATTTGTTGAAAATTTATATAGATCACATAACCTCATTGTAATCTTAAAATATGATCTGAGTGCTCACATCTACCATTCTATCTCTACCAAAATTAAAGAAACAAGAGTCATAAATCAAACAATCTTGTTTATTAAACAGAAAAGTAATTATTTTTCCAATATGAAAAGTAAATATCAACACATATGTTTTTCCAACAAAAGCAATAAAATAATAGTCATACACAGTATCTCGCCAGTCATTGGATGACACAAATATTTGCTTTGAAAAACAACTTTCATGAATAGTCAAAGTAATGTCATGTTTTTTTTCTATTTCAGTTACCTTGCAACTGGGCAATCCATCAGCAGTCTACATTTCGAATTCTTATTGGGAAGGTCTACAATTGGCAAGATTATCCTGCATACCTGCACTGTGCTATGGGAGACCCTTAGGAATCATGTCATGCAGCTGCCTTCAACACAGGAATGGATGCACATTTCTGAAGAATTTTTGGAGAAAACAGCTTTCCCTAATTGTATTGGCGCCATTGACGGAAAGCACATTAGAGTGAAGAAACCACCTAACTCTGCATCAAGATATTTTAATTATCATAAGTTTTTTTCTGTAGTTATTTTGGCCATGGTAGATACAAACTACTGCTTTTTATTTGCTGATATTGGGGCCTATGGCAGTGCCTCAGATGCACGCATTTTCAGAAGCTCACGTTTAGCAAGACGATTAATGTCTGATAGTTTAAGTTTGCCTGCACCAAGACCATTGCCTGGTAATAATGGCCCTATTGTTCCTTTTGTCATGGTTGCAGATCAGGGGTTTGCATTGTCTAGGCATTTGATGCGTCCATATCCCAGAAGGGGGCTGGACAGATCAAAAGCCCTATTTAATAGCAAATTGGCCAGAGCACGTTGCTATGTTGAACGTGCCTTTGGCATTTTGGCCTCAAGATGGTGCATTTATCAAACCACCATCCAACTCCAACCAACCACCGTCAAGGCTGTCATTAAAGCTACAGTAGTGTTACATAATTACTGTAGATTACAGGAAAGCAATGACAAAGACATTGAGGAGTTGCCAGCTTTAAATGCACCATTTGTAGAGAATGGTAGTGTTAGAACCAATGTGTCCACTTCTGGTCTACAAGTGAGGAATCAGTTTAAAGATCATTTTAGTTTAAATCGCCATAGTCATGTATAAATTTGACATTGTTATAGTTTTTTATCACTTGGTTACAGAATCACAAACACATATGTAATACAAAAGAGAAAATGACCATACATAGGTATAATTTGTGGTTTTTTTTGTTGGTTGGTTGTGTTTGTGGTCCCAATAAGCTATTGTGATTTAACTTTATTGCTATAAAATCAGGAATTTTTGTTTTGCAAGTAACAGTACTACTGAATGTACATGACTAATAAAAATATGGCAAATTGGATTTGAAAAAAATTAGTCCAGATTTTTTACTGAACCTATGTATGTCTGTTATCTTTTGCAAAACACCCTGTATTCTATGTGGTATATATATTCTATCTGCCTGCATTGCACACTCAAATTCATTGTTACTAAGCCATTATACTAGCAAACACTCAGTGTACCTAGTGGCATCCTAAACGTGACTATTGGACTTTTGTCTAGTCCCACTAGTGCAAAGATATTTGCAGCACGTCTGCCTGCATTGCACACTCAAACTCATTGTTACTAAGCCATTATACTAGCAAACACTCAGTGTACCTAGTGGCATCCTAAACGTGGCTATTGGACTTTTGTCTAGTCCCACTAGTGCAAAGATATTTGCAGCACGTCTGCCTGCATTGCTCACTCAAACTTATTGTTACTAAGCCATTATACTAGCAAAAACTCAGTGTACCTAGTGGCATCCTAAACGTGGCTATTGGACTTTTGTCTAGTCCCACTAGTGCAAAGATATTTGCAGCACGTCTGCCTGCATTGCACACTCAAACTCATTGTTACTAAGCCATTATACTAGCAAACATTCAGTGTACCTAGTGGCATCCTAAATGTGGATATTGGACTTTTGTCTAGTCCCACTAGTGCAAAGATATTTGTAGCACGTCTGCCTGCATTGCACACTCAAACTCATTGTTACTAAGCCATTATACTAGCAAACACTCAGTGTACCTAGTGGCATCCTAAACGTGGCTATTGGACTTTTGTCTAGTCCCACTAGTGCAAAGATATTTGCAGCACGTTTGCCTGCATTGCACACTCAAACTCATTGTTACTAAGCCATTATACTAGCAAACACTCAGTGTACCTAGTGGCATCCTAAACGTGGCTATTGGACTTTTGTCTAGTCCCACTAGTGCAAAGATATTTGCAGCACGTCTGCCTGCATTGCACACTCAAACTCATTGTTACTAAGCCATTATACTAGCAAACACTCAGTGTACCTAGTGGCATCCTAAACGTGGCTATTGGACTTTTGTCTAGTCCCACTAGTGCAAAGATATTTGCAGCACGTCTGCCTGCATTGCACACTCAAACTCATTGTTACTAAGCCATTATACTAGCAAACACTCAGTGTACCTAGTGGCATCCTAAACGTGGCTATTGGACTTTTGTCTAGTCCCACTAGTGCAAAGATATTTGCAGCATGTCTGCCTGCATTGCACACTCAAACTCATTGTTGCTAAGCCAGTATACTAGCAAACACTCAGTGTACCTTTTGGCATCCTAAACGTGGCTATTGGACTTTTGTCTAGTCCCACTAGTGCAAAGAAATTTGCAGCATGCCTGCCTGCATTGCACACTCAAACTCATTGTTACTAAGCCATTATACTAGCAAACACTCAGTGTACCTAGTGGCATCCTAAACGTGGCTATTGGACTTTTGTCTAGTCCCACTAGTGCAAAGATATTTGCAGCACGTCTGCCTGCATTGCACACTCAAACTCATTGTTACTAAGCCATTATACTAGCAAACACTCAGTGTACCTAGTGGCATCCTAAACGTGGCTATTGGACTTTTGTCTAGTCCCACTAGTGCAAAGATATTTGCAGCACGTTTGCCTGCATTGCACACTCAAACTCATTGTTACTAAGCCATTATACTAGCAAACACTCAGTGTACCTAGTGGCATCCTAAACGTGGCTATTGGACTTTTGTCTAGTCCCACTAGTGCAAAGATATTTGCAGCACGTCTGCCTGCATTGCACACTCAAACTCATTGTTACTAAGCCATTATACTAGCAAACACTCAGTGTACCTAGTGGCATCCTAAACGTGGCTATTGGACTTTTGTCTAGTCCCACTAGTGCAAAGATATTTGCAGCACGTCTGCCTGCATTGCACACTCAAACTCATTGTTACTAAGCCATTATACTAGCAAACACTCAGTGTACCTAGTGGCATCCTAAACGTGGCTATTGGACTTTTGTCTAGTCCCACTAGTGCAAAGATATTTGCAGCATGTCTGCCTGCATTGCACACTCAAACTCATTGTTGCTAAGCCAGTATACTAGCAAACACTCAGTGTACCTTTTGGCATCCTAAACGTGGCTATTGGACTTTTGTCTAGTCCCACTAGTGCAAAGAAATTTGCAGCATGCCTGCCTGCATTGCACACTCAAACTCATTGTTACTAAGCCATTATACTAGCAAACACTCAGTGTACCTAGTGGCATCCTAAACGTGGCTATTGGACTTTTGTCTAGTCCCACTAGTGCAAAGATATTTGCAGCACGTCTGCCTGCATTGCACACTCAAACTCATTGTTACTAAGCCATTATACTAGCAAACACTCAGTGTACCTAGTGGCATCCTAAATGTGGCTATTGGACTTTTGTCTAGTCCCACTAGTGCAAAGATATTTGCAGCACGTCTGCCTGCATTGCACACTCAAACTCATTGTTACTAAGCCATTATACTAGCAAACACTCAGTGTACCTAGTGGCATCTTAAACGTGGCTATTGGACTTTTGTCTAGTCCCACTAGTGCAAAGATATTTGCAGCACGTTTGCCTGCATTGCACACTCAAACTCATTGTTACTAAGCCATTATACTAGCAAACACTCAGTGTACCTAGTGGCATCCTAAATGTGGCTATTGGACTTTTGTCTAGTCCCACTAGTGCAAAGATATTTGCAGCACGTCTGCCTGCATTGCGCACTCCAACTCATTATAACTAAGCCATTATACTAGCAAACACTCAGTGTACCTAGTGGCATCCTAAACGTGGCTATTGGACTTTTGTCTAGTCCCACTAGTGCAAAGACATTTGCAGCACGTCTGCCTGCATTGCACACTCCAATTCATTATAACTAAGCCATTATACTAGCAAACACTCAGTGTACCTAGTGGCATCCTAAACGTGGCTATTGGACTTTTGTCTAGTCCCACTAGTGCAAAGACATTTGCAGCACGTCTGCCTGCATTGCACACTCCAACTCATTATAACTAAGCCATTATACTAGCAAACACTCAGTGTACCTAGTGGCATCCTAAACGTGGCTATTGGACTTTTGTCTAGACCCACTAGTGCAAAGATATTTGCAGCACGTCTGCCTGCATTGCACACTCAAACTCATTGTTTCTAATACATTATAATACCAAAAATTGAGTAAACTTAGTGGCATACAAGAAGTGGCTGTTGTACTCCATTAGTGCCCCACTGGTGCAAATCTATGTGCAGCACCTCTGCATGACACCCTCCTGCTCTGTTTTTAATAAGCTATAATGATAGCAAAAAATACTGTCATTTAGTGGCAACATAGAACTGGATGTTGTTCTCCATTAGTGCCCCACTGGTGCCAAGCTATTTCAAGCACCTCTGCATGACACCCTCCTGCTCTGTTTTTAATAAGCTATAATGATAGCAAAAAAAACTGCCATTTAGTGGCATCATAGAACTGGATGTTGTATTCCATTTGTGCCCCACTGGTGCCAAGCTATTTCTAGCACCTCTGCATGACACCCTCCTGCTCTGTTTTTAATAAGCTACAATGATAGCAAAAAATACTGCCATTTAGTGGCATCATAGAACTGGATGTTGTATTCCATTAGTGCCCCACTGGTGCCAAGCTATTTCTAGCACCTCTGCATGACACCCTCCTGCTCTGTTTTTAATAAGCTATAATGATAGCAAAAAATACTGCCATTTAGTGGCATCATAGAACTGGATGTTGTATTCCATTAGTGCCCCACTGGTGCCAAGCTATTTCTAGCACCTCTGCATGACACCCTCCTGCTCTGTTTTTAATAAGCTATAACGATAGCAAAAAATACTGCCATTTAGTGGCATCATAGAACTGGATGTTGTATTCCATTAGTGCCCCACTGGTGCCAAGCTATTTCTAGCACTTCTGCATGACACCCTCCTGCTCTGTTTTTAATAAGCTATAATGATAATAAAAAAAATACTGCAACTTATTGGTATACAAAAAATGCCTGTAGGACTCCTTTATTGTGCCACTTGTGCCAAGCAATCTCAAGCACCTCTGCATTCTACCCTCATGCACATTTTGCTATGCTAATTTTATAGCAAACTCAGGGAATTCCTTGCTGCATTTGATCATTAGGAGGGATAGAAAGTGAGGCTTCTTTTACTGTCCTGGTACCCACAGAACACGGCCACTGTACCCATCTGTCCACTTTTGCACGCTATTTAATTTGCACAAAGAGCTGACTCTTTTTCTGACATCCTAAGATTGTCTGGAATACTAAGTTAGTGTTCCTTTGCTGCCAAGCAAGGTACAACACATGTGCATTCTACACTCCTTTCCATTTCTGGAATGCAATTATTAACTGCAGGTAGTCCAGGCAATCTGTGACGAAGGTGCAGGCGTGGATATAATGTAGCCTGCATCCAATGATGGTTCTCTCGATGTCTGACAGCTCAACAATACCATCTGTTTCCACTTCCAAAACAAGTGATGACCTGCCAATCACACTCCCTGTTGCGGGTTAAGGAGTGGAAGTTCAGTGTGAAAAACCATGTGTGACTGCTGTCCCCACAGTCACAGAGGATGAAGAGCACGCAGATGCACTTGATGGGGCAGGCAGTGGTTGAACAGGCACGCTAGGCCGCATTGTAGCACAGTGAAATTCACATTGCGACTTATGCTTCATTTTAAGTCGTGTAAAGGGTGGGCTCCCCAGTATGCAGCAAAACCAGGCAACAGGAAAAGGACTCTAGGCAGTTGGGTTGATAAATGATTGTTTAACTTTACCAAAACAAACAATAAGAGCCATGCATACAATTTAAATAATTGAACAATCTATTCTGTTGCCTACTACCTGCTAATCCCTCTGTGTAGCAGTAATTGTGTGTTTGTGCGTGTGTGTGTGTGTGTGTGTGTGTGTGTGCGAACACGACTTACCAGTGGCGCATCACAAGAGCTTCCAAGTTATCTACCTAAACATAGACAAAACACATGACCCCCCCTGAATACCCTTGTTAGCTGAAGCCTCACAGATAATGCAGATGATATCAGTGTGAATGCAAACCACACAGCTCTGCAACACAGTCATGGAAATCTTGAAAAGCAACAGTCAATACAAACATGTGTTGCTGTCCCTCTATGATTTAAACTGTACGTGACAATTTGACAGTGCAGAGGCAGCAAGTCTTATTGTCTATATAGTCGGCCTACCCAGAACAGATATGTGTTTTGCTAATAAAACAAAGTGTTGCGTGCCCGCATTATTGTCTGGGCATAGCCTACCGTACCCGGGTACTGTGATGTCCAGTTGCCAGAAATACAGACTTTACGCTCCTCTCACGGTAAACAGTATAGACAGCACCGTAAGAATGTTGGTCTGTGGCACAGTATGCTGCTCACTGACGTTACAGTGCTCATCATCAAAGTACAACACAACTCCCCTCACAATTGAACGAAGTGTTTCCGCGGTGGCTCCTTGCTGTAACACACACCTTTAGCTTTTCCTTCTGTTCATAGACAGCATCTCCAAGTCCACCCCCGAAGAGCAATTTTCTATTGCTATAGTGACCAAAGGCAGATCCAAAAAAACAGCAGCCCCTTGTGTGTAGTCTGCAACAATGCATGCAATGAACGGCAAATAAGCATATTGCGTTGACAGTTGCTAAAGCTGAGCAATACACCTTCACGCTGTCAATTCATATCCATGTGATACTTCATGGAGGAAGTACTCAAAAGTGTGAGTTTTTGCCTTCTACTTACAGATTGTTGACAAATCTTACAGATTCCATGACTTGGGTGATCCTTTGCGATGTCCAAAAATTCACAGGCTAGGAAAGGCTTACAGCCCATGCGACCTGCATAGCCAACACGACATCTGCTCAGAGTCAAAGTTGTGGTCCAGGATTCAGTTGTTGACGTGCTTCCAGTACTTTGTCTCTGGCCAGGAAGACGCAACGTAACCTCGTCGTCAATAGCATCCTCCTCCACCTCCTCTGCTGACCTCATCGACTGGCTGACTTTGGTTTGACAGTAAGTGTGGTCTCCAACCTCATCAATAACCCTGTGTGTTTTCATTCCCCTCGTCCTGAGTCCTCCGAGACAACCTCTTCCTGCCCTGACCGAATAGTAAAGTTGTCCTTCCAATCAGGTATCTGTGCTCCTCATCATGTTCCCCATTGTCTCCACCAGGAGGATTTACTTTTTGGAAATGAGGGTGTAGATTAGGCTCAGCACCTTCTTCATCGGGGCCTGGATCCCAGTCACAAAGCTTCTGGCCATCTGCGCAGATCATTTCCCCTGTCTCATGGAACTCGCTACCTCAACACGTCAGATTATCTGCTACACCCGCAAGCTTCAAACTGAATCTGAAAACTCATCTGTTCAGAAATGACTATAACCTTCAATGACTCCACCACCATACATACTTGACGCTCAACCTAAACCACTCCTACTGTCTCCTCCCAAAAATCCTTTAGAATGTAATCCCGCAAGGGCAGGGCCCTCTTCCCTCTGTACCAGTCTGTCTACAGTTACTTGTATATGTATTCTGTATGTAACCCCCTTCTCATGTACAGCACCATGGAATCAATGGTGCTCTATAAATCAATAATAATAAAAATAATAATAACTTCCTTGTCTGTACTCATTGCAGCTTTGGAGCAGACCTCTGATTCCCAGGCTATAGTGCGACTGAACAGCTATGCAAACTCAACCATCTCTGTCACCCCATACTCAGCAGGGCTGGTGGAAACTTGAGAGCTTTTAGGAAGCAAGTGCGATTGGATTGACACCACAGAGGAATGGAGTATTTGGGATCTTGAAATTGGGGTGGAGGAGAAGCCACTTTATGGAGCAATTCAGATCCATTGAAGCAGCTGCTGATTTGGCCTCATCTACATTTGTTAGCGATGGTCGTGTCCATGAAAAAAGGGATCATATCAGATTATCCATGGGAAGAAGTACACCTGTTCTTTTGGATGTTATTTGTTGTTACAAAACGGTGACGCCTTAAACGCAAGCAGCCTGCTGCGGTTTCAGTTGCGCCCAGGCATCAGCTGCCATTTAGGCCTGTGCCTCGGGTTGTCCAGCTGGCTGCTTTCTCCTCCACGTCTAAGTGTGGAGAGGCAGCTAGTGCGCATGCGTGTGCCGATTTACCCCAGCCGCAGCCTAACTCCAGTGTTTTGCCTAGTGAGTATGCTCAGCTTGACTGTGCCATTCCTGAGGCTAAGTCTTCATTTCGGGCTACAGCGCATGCTCCCACATTTAATGCGAAAAGCCTCTTTGCACAGGTACTTGCACTCCGTGCCGGGTCTAAGTCCTGTGTTGTGCATAGACACCATGCTAAAGCTGATAGTCTTTTTTCAGAGCCTGTATTTCATGCAACTGACTATGGTCAGGCACTTACTGCATCAGAAACTAGGTCCGGTAATGAACTCTTTGGCCCTGCCACTGATGTGGGGGGCCCATTTAGACGACAGGGCATCAGGTGTCCTGACGATGTGGCCAGGCCACTCCCAAATGGCTTGCAGAGGCCCGCCCCTATGACTTGTCACCTCATTATTGATGGTCAGACGATGACTGGTGAGGTGTTTGGGTCATGACAGCCATGAGGTCATCATTGAATTTGCGGTTCCAAATAGGACGCTAGTTATGCCACTCGTGACGTATCACTCTGCTTTTGTCTCCAGGAGGTGCATTGTGGTCCACCCTGGTTTGGGGCGGATCCAGATTATAGAAGGGGCTGGAGACAACAAGGAGGTGCGCAGTCTTCTATTATGCTCTGAAAGAGCACACCTCCATGTGTTGAACCCATTGCGGCTTTAGGCCAGAGGTAGGCAGGGATAGGGCGTCGATGCAGGCAGCCACCTCAGTTGGTAACGCAGAACGGTTAAGACCAGCTCCTGTCCTACAAGTCCTGCTTGTGCAGCCCAGTGGCATTAACAGGCCTGCTGCTGCTGATGCGCCTGCTGTTCACAGGTGTGGCCCCAATGCACACGGTCAGCGTACTGAATGGCCCCTGTGATGTTAACAGGGAGTTCCTGGGCTGGGTGGGCGTGTGGACCCTGTGATGCTAACAGGGCTCCCAGTCTCAAGATCCAAGTGGCGTATAACTTGGTTCAGGCTACTATTAGTTTCATAGCCACACAGCTCTGTATCCTCCGCCGAACCTTCCAGTTGCCAACCTCTCCTTTTCCATCTGGGAGCACGGTGGACACTGACTGCTTATGGGGATATATACCTTTCTCTTTCTTTTCATATTAATTTTCGTTATATAGCGGTAACATAGTATATACCACCTTATCCAAATCTGCCAGTCCCACCGTAACAGATGGTGTTTCTTCATCAAATGTTACTTTTGCTTAACCACCAAACCCATTGACCAAAACTTTTTTCCCCTTTCCAACACACCTGTTCCCCTTTTCACCCGCATCTGTCCTTTTTCAACTCATTTTGTATATGACCAAAAGTGCAACTCTGCAGGGACACCGTACTCAATGGCATCTCAGCACAACAGCCACCCCTCGGTCCCTCAGATGTGGACAAGTAAAAGACCATTTCCTCCTATCCATGACAAACCGTTGAGATTCACTCTGTGCAGCACTGGTGTTTAGTGGAAAAGCAGATCGAAGATTGCGTACCACCTTCTGAAGATACTCCTGTAGACGTGCGTCCCTTTCTATGGCAGGAATTATTTCGCCAAATTTTGTCTTGTACCAGGGATCTAACAGTGTGGCAACCCAGTAGTTAGCATTACTTCGAATTCGTACAATCCGAGGCTCATGTTTTAGGTAGTGCAGCAAGAAGACGCTCATGTGTCTTGTGCATCCAGGAGTACCAAGTCCTTGGTGTGTTGGTGGCAGAGAGGTGAGAATCATGCCTCCTTCCTCTGCCCTCTCCCCCCAACCTCGCACAACCGAAATGTGAGCAAGCTCTCACTCATCTGCTGAGTCTTCCATGCCCATCGCAACTTCGTCCTCCATTTCTTCATGGCTCCTGCACCTTCCTCAACAATTTTTGCTGATACTATGCGCCCTTGTTAATCCCTATCCCCCACCATGACTGCCGCCTAGGTGCCGCTCAACGTATGGACCTTGTACATCTTATTATCCCTTCTGCATATGACTCCTCCTTTACTTCCTCCCCTTCCTCTTGGACCAACACCTGACTCCGAATAATGCTTACAGTGTGCTCCATCTTGTAGATGACCAGAATTGTCACGCTGAGAATGGCATCGCTAGTGCTAAACATCTTCGTCGACATTTGTAAACTGTGTAGAAGGGTGCATAGGTCCTTGATCTGACACCACTCCAGCAGCGTGATCTGCACCACCTCTGGATCAAGTTAGCCCAGGGTATACGACATACCGTATTTCAGCAGGGCTCTGCGGTGCTGCCACACACGCTGCAACATGTGCAGATTCCAATTCCTGCGTGTCGGAACATCGCATTTCTGGCATTTAACCGCCAGACCCTTAGACTTCCGGAGCGATGAAAGTTGTTGAGCTGCTGGGTGCGAAGGATGAAAGTGACCACATAGCAGCGTGCCCGCTGCACAAGGCCATGTAGGCCGGGATGGTATTTTAAAAATTGCTGGAGAATCAGATTCAACACGTGAGCCATACAAGGCCCGTGTGTCACATTGCCCTGACGAAGGGCCGCAGACAGGTTTGCATCATTGCCGCACACGGCTGTTAAGTCACCAACGTAGTCCACTCAATCAATTTGTACTCTGGTCCCAATGGGAAGACACCACACCCTTTTTTAGGCCCCTCCTGTCTGCAGACCACTGCCAGACAAAGCTATGAACCTCTTGTTACTGTTAACCCCAGTTCAGTTTTATGAGTTTGTGTGCTTGTTACCTGACTATGTTTCCTGCTTGCTGTTTATGTACCTCGTTGGCCGATCCGCATTTCACCTCTGCTTGTTTTCTGATTAAGTCCTGGCCATCCCATTCTGTTCCTCTTCCTCAATTAATGTTTTTGACCCTGCATGACTACTATTCTCTGGAACTGCAGCCTTCCACAGGTATTGATCAACTTGGGCCCTGTGTAATTCCAAATCACTGTATAGGGGTTAAAGGGTTTCAGGGTTCTGGGTGTCCAGCTTGGTGAGTGGCTTGCCTCTAGCCTATCCTTTACAGCCCATCTGAGTGTGTCGATCCAGGCAGGCGTTACACCGTGCCCTCTGCAGAAGGCCATGTAGGCCGGGATAGTGTTTTAAAAATTGCTGGACAACCAGGTTCAACACGTGAGCCAAACAAGGCACATGTGTCACATTGCCCTGAAGAAGGGTCGCAGACTGGTCTGCATCATTGTCGCACCCGACCTTCCCTGACTGCTGGTTGAGTGGAGACAACCATTGATGAAACTCGGTCTCACTCTCCAGAGCTAACCATCCACAATTCCTCAGCGGTGTCTCACATTTCCCCTACATTTCAAAGTAAACATTTGACCGCCTGATGGCCTTGAGCTCTGCTGCCAGCATAGTAAGGAGGTGTGTGGGATTCCTTGGGCGCAGTTACAAGGAAGGGTGGCCTGACCACACAGGGCTTGGGCCGAGGTGGAGGACCCACACGAGGTTGAGGAGGCAGAAGCAGTGGAGGAACTTGTACATATAGAGGAAGGATTGACACACAAGTCGTGGGGACGGCAAGACTTGTACAGCAAACCCTTCTCCATCTCTCACCATAGTTACCCAGTGCCCAGTCAGCAACATGTAACTCCCCTGTCCATGCTTACTGGTCCAAGTATCTGTGATGAAATGCACCCTGTCACACACAGAGTTTCTCAAGAAATCGGTGAGGTTGTGTGCGACCTACTGTGGTAGCGCGGGCACGCCTTTCTTGGAGAAGGAGTGACGACTGGCCATCGGCTCTTGGGGCGCTGCAATGGGCATAAGGTCTCGAAAATCCTTGGTCTCAAAAGGGTGTAAAGGCAGCCTTTCTGTTGCCAACAAGTTGCAGATGATGAAACTCAACCTCTTAGGCATGTCATGCCCTTCGAAAATCATGTAAAACATAGCGAGGGGACTCCAACCACAGTCTCCCTCGTTGCCAGTAATTGTGCCACACACACCCCACTTGACTGGCATCAGTTGACCCCCCTTTTGAAAAAGAAAAAGAAGCTTTGCATGAAGCACTCTCAAAAATACGCGTGCCTTTCCCGTCCCCTGGCTGACCCAGGGGAAGAAAAGTCCTCTGAGAGCCATGACTTGTTCATCTTGATTCTTTTAGAAACACAGCGAGGGGACTCCAACCACAGTCTCCCTCGTTGCCACTAATTGTGCCACACACACCCCACTTGACTGGCATCAGTTGACCCCCTTTTTGAAAAAGGAAAAGATGCTTTGCATGAAGCACACTCAAAAATTCGCTTGCCTTTCCCGTCCCCTGGCTGACCCAGGGGAAGAAAAGTCCGCTGAGAGCCATGACTTGTTCATCTTGGTTCTTTTAGAAACACAGCGAGGGGACTCCAACCACAGTCTCCCTCGTTGCCACTAATTGTGCCACACACACCCCACTTGACTGGCATCAGTTGACCCCCCTTTTGAAAAAGGAAAAGATGCTTTGCATGAAGCACTATCAAAAATACGCGTGCCTTTCCCGTCCCCTGGCTGACCCAGGGGAAGAAAAGTCCTCTGAGAGCCATGACTTGTTCATCTTGGTTCTTTTGAAAACACAGCGAGGGGACTCCAACCACAGTCTCCCTCGTTGCCACTAATTGTGCCACACACACCCCACTTGACTGGCATCAGTTGACCCCCCTTTTGAAAAATGAAAAAAGCTTTTCATGAAGCACTATCAAAAATACGCGTGCCTTTCCCGTCCCCTGGCTGACCCAGGGGAAGAAAAGTCCTCTGAGAGCCATGACTTGTTCATCTTGGTTCTTTTAGAAACACAGCAAGGGGACTCCAACCACAGTCTCCCTCGTTGCCACTAATTGGGCCACACACACACCCCACTTGACTGGCATCAGTTGACCCCCCTTTTGAAAAGGAAAAGATGCTTTGCATGAAGCACTATCAAAAATACGCGTGCCTTTCCCGTCCCCTGGCTGACCCAGGGGAAGAAAAGTCCTCTGAGAGCCATGACTTGTTCATCTTGGTTCTTTTAGAAACACAGCGAGGGGACTCCAACCACAGTCTCCCTCGTTGCCACTAATTGTGCCACACACACCCCACTTGACTGGCATCAGTTGACCCCCCTTTTGAAAAAGGAAAAGATGCTTTGCATGAAGCACTATCAAAAATACGCGTGCCTTTCCCTTCCCCTGGCTGACCCAGGGGAAGAAAAGTCCTCTGAGAGCCATGACTTGTTCATCTTGGTTCTTTTAGAAACACAGGGAGGGGACTCCAACCACAGTCTCCCTCGTTGCCACTAATTGTGCCACACACACCCCACTTGACTGGCATCAGTTGACCCCCCTTTTGAAAAAGGAAAAGATGCTTTGCATGAAGCACTATCAAAAATACGCGTGCCTTTCCCGTCCCCTGGCTGACCCAGGTGAAGAAAAGTCCTCTGAGAGCCATGACTTGTTCATCTTGGTTCTTTTAGAAACACAGCGAGGGGACTCCAACCACAGTCTCCCTCGTTGCCACTAATTGGGCCACACACACCCCACTTGACTGGCATCAGTTGACCCCCCTTTTGAAAAAGGAAAAGATGCTTTGCATGAAGCACAATCAAAAATACGCGTGCCTTTCCCATCCCCTGGCTGACCCAGGGGAAGAAAAGTCCTCTGAGAGCCATGTCCACATTGTCAGTGGACAGACACGTGTGCTTATCTGCCAGCAGACCCCCAGCAGCACTGAAGACAGGTTCCAAGAGAACGCTGGCTGCAGGACACAACAAGATCCCCAAGGCGTACGTGGCGAGCTCAGGCAATTTATCCAGATTGGAAGCCTAAAATGAGCAGGCCTCAAGTTGCTCAGTAATGGCATCGATGTTCCCTTGCATATACTCATATCTGTGTCTCCTCCTCTTTTTCCTTGTCCAGCTCCTTTGTTTTCGCATGAGTATATGTCCTTGTCACTTTCCCATGTGTTTGTGTTGTGTTGTGAGTTGTTTGTCACCTTTTGGACACCTTTGAGGGTGTTTTGTAGGTGTTTTTATGTGTTTGTGATTGCCTGCCATTGTTTCTTAAGCGGTTCGAGTTCGGTTCGTCGAACGTTCGACGAACCGAACTCGAACGGGACCTCCGTTCGGCGAACCGACCTCGAGCCGAACCGGGACCGGTTCGCTCATCTCTACCCGTGAGTGAATGGGGGTTGTTGGGTGTGGGGATAGTTTATTGTCCGTGACGCCACCCACAGTTGTGGTGATTTATTGGCACCACCGCTGCTCTGTATGGGTATCCCGGGAAGGGTGGTATGGAGCAGCCAGTTGTTGTGTTGCCCCTCCATGGGTAGGGGTAGGTGATCCCGGGGCCCAGTGATGAGTTGGGAGATGCAGGGCTTGGTGGGCGCAGGGACGCTGGGGCAGCGCGGTGCCTTGCGGCACTGTGGTACTCACTCAGCCTGAGACGTTGACACAGTTTTACGGTAAACCACACGGCTGGAAAGACGGTTCCCACGGACGGCTGCACTTGCTCTCCCAGTAGGTAACGGTGATGTCCCTTTGACCTGCACCTAGTGTTTCTGTGTTGGTAGCGATGGGTTCCCACCGGTAACCCGCTCCCCGGCTTGGATATGGGCCGGAGGAGCCCTGCTTTGCCCGCAGACGCTGGCCCCGAGGAACTGGTGCCCTGGCGGTGGCGGTGTTCCTCCTTAATCGTTGGACTTTTGCCTTCAGTCGGGACTTGGTTGTTGGGGGATAGACGTCCACTTCACTGACGGATTTGGCAAATTATGGCGACTCCTAGCCTTGCCGGGGTCCAAGAGGCCCCTGCCCTGGTGCTGACTGTCCTTCGTATACTGCTCCAGACCGCCGGGCCACTACCCGTCCGCGGTCCTTCCAGCAACCTCCGAGCAGTCCCCCTCCAGACAATCACCGCTGTTGCTGACCTTGCTGACACTGTCCTGCACTTAGCCGGACTCTCTTCAGGGCTTTCTACGCTCACTTTTACTCTTTCCTTCTTCGCTCCACTACCACTTCACTTTCACTTAGCTCCTCTACCACTTCCTTCTACTTTGAACTTCCACTTCTATCTGCCTCGTTCTTCCCGCCTCCAGAGCTGTGAACTCCTCGGTGGGCGGAGCCAACCGCCTGGCCCACCCCCTGGTGTGAACACCAGCCCCTGGAGGAAGGCAACAAGGATTTTAGTAGCTTTGGTGTTCCTAACTGGGATGTAGGGTGTGGTGGTGTGATGACCTGTGACCCCTGGATTGCCCAGGGCGTCACACCTGCATGTTGCTGTGGACTACTGTCTGCAAGAACTGGTGAAGGGCCACTTTGTTGCCCTGTAGACTGGCCTGGAAATACATTAGTGGATTGACTTGTTCCCAAACCCAAATCAGAGGACATTTCTTCTGCGTCTGGCTGGCTGGTGTTTGGGATTGTTGGTGGTTGATATGAGGTAGGCTCCATCTCGGAAGCAGAGGTCGCTGTTAATACTGCTGACTGGGCTTCCTCACTATCTTCTAGATTATCCTCTGTACTTTGAAGAAAGAAAAAAAAAAAACAATTAATGTGTGCATTTCAAAAAAACCCGCCATGTGATGTAATGGTTTAAACTTACTTTGGTACTTCCATAATGGGCATGAGGAAGCTGAGTCTTTCATAATGGACATATTTTATCTTTTTGGCTACGGCAGCTGTGGTTGCCACTGGGTTATATTCTCTTCTGAACTGGTCATGTGCTGAGCGCCATCGCCGTTTAACAAAATCCACTGTTTAAAAACAAAAAATTGTATAATAAGGTCACAAATTATAACAATTGAACAATAAAAAAATAAAACATTATTCTTGTATTGCAGCAATTTAAATAAATTGGAACACACATCCATGTGTATGAAAACAACAACCCATGACACTCATATAGTGACATAATAACACAATAAGCATGACAAAGTAAACAAGATCTCCAGTCAAAAGATTAAACCACTGTATAATCATTTATCTCCTTTTTTACTTACAAAAATAAAAAAAACCTTCAGTAAGCCATGAGAAACAAAATGTCTATAATCCTGAGTCATATTGCAAAGGATTGTTAAAAATCCACTTGTGACTTTTAGGATCGCTACTTCCAATAGGTGGCGCTGTGCTAGAGTTTGTCTCCTTTACTGGAGAGACAATATAAACCCATGAAGTGCCATATGTTCCTCAAAGATTTTCCATTATACACTACACATTACTGTTACCATTCCAGACATGGTGACACCAAGGGACATGCATAATAAACCAAACATGAAAATACAACTCAAAATGTATAGACATTTCACAGCACATTTACAATAGAAATAGCACAAAATTGAAAACAAAAATATATTTCAAACATGTTTAATAGTGGCTTGACCACCCTGAAATGCCTTTTGTACATGCATAAATTGCTTTGCAGGCCACATATATGTGACGCCCTGGGCAAGCCAGGGGTAACAGGTCATCACACCACCACACCCTACACCCCAGTTATGAACACCAAAGCTAACCAGAAATCCTTGTTGCCTTCCTCCAGGAGCTGGTGTTCACACCAGGGGGTGGGTCAGGCGGTTGGCTCCGCCCACCGAGGAGTTCACAGCCCTGGAGGCGGGAAGAACCAGGCAGTTGAAGTCTAGCTGAGGGCTAGAGTGCAGTCCAGCTAGGGACGTGGAGGAGTAAACAGGCAGAACAGCTAAGGAAGTGAAAGTAGAAGGAAGTGAAGTAGTAGTGGAGCTAAGGAGAAAAGCTGAAGTGACAGAAAAGTGAGAGTAGTAAAGCCTGAAGCTTTTCCGGGTGTGTACCCCGGACTGTGACAGCAAGGTCAGCAGACGGCGGTGAAAGTCTGCAGGGGGACTGCTCGGAGGTTACTGGAAGGACCGCGGATGGGTGGTGATTAGAGATGAGCGAACCGGTCGCGGTTCGGCTCGAGGTTGGTTCGCCGAACGGACCTCCCGTTCGAGTTCGGTTCGTCGAACGTTCGACGAACCGAACTCGAACTGCATAGGAAACAATGGCAGGCAATCACAAACACAGAAAAACACCTAGAAAACACCCTCAAAGGTGTGCAAAAGGTCACAAACAACTCACAACACATGGGAAAGTGACAAGGACATATACTCATGCGAAAACAAAAGAGCTGGACAAGGAAAAAGAGGAGGACACACAGATATATGAGTATATGCAAGGAAACATGCCATTATTGTGCAACTTGAGCCCTGCTCATTCTTGGCTTCCAATCTTGATAAATTGCCTGAGCTCGCCACGTACGTCTTGGGGATCTTGTCGTGTCCTGCAGCCAGCGTTCTCTCGGAACCTGTCTTCAGTGCTGCTGTGGGTCTGCTGGCAGATAAGCACACGTGTCTGTCCACTGACAATGTGGACATGGCTCTCAGAGGACTTTTCTTCCCCGGGGTCAGCCAGGGGACGGGAAAGGCACGCGTATTTTTGAGAGTGCTTCATGCAAAGCATCTTTTTCTTTTTCAAAAGGGGGCTCAACCGATGCCAGTCAAGTGGGGTGTGTGTGGCCCAGTGAGTGGCAACGAGGGAGACTGTGGTTGGAGTCCCCTCGCTGTGTTTCTAAAAGAACCAAGATGAACAAGTCATGGCTCTCAGAGGACTTTTCTTCCCCGGGGTCAGCCAGGGGACGGGAAAGGCACGCGTATTTTTGAGAGTGCTTCATGCAAAGCATCTTTTTCTTTTTCAAAAGGGGGCTCAACCGATGCCAGTCAAGTGGGGTGTGTGTGGCCCAGTGAGTGGCAACGAGGGAGACTGTGGTTGGAGTCCCCTCGCTGTGTTTCTAAAAGAACCAAGATGAACAAGTCATGGCTCTCAGAGGACTTTTCTTCCCCGGGGTCAGCCAGGGAACGGGAAAGGCACGCGTATTTTTGAGAGTGCTTCATGCAAAGCATCTTTTTCTTTTTCAAAAGGGGGCTCAACCGATGCCAGTCAAGTGGGGTGTGTGTGGCCCAGTGAGTGGCAACGAGGGAGACTGTGGTTGGAGTCCCCTCGCTGTGTTTCTAAAAGAACCAAGATGAACAAGTCATGGCTCTCAGAGGACTTTTCTTCCCCGGGGTCAGCCAGGGGACGGGAAAGGCACGCGTATTTTTGAGAGTGCTTCATGCAAAGCATCTTTTTCTTTTTCAAAAGGGGGCTCAACCGATGCCAGTCAAGTGGGGTGTGTGTGGCCCAGTGAGTGGCAACGAGGGAGACTGTGGTTGGAGTCCCCTCGCTGTGTTTCTAAAAGAACCAAGATGAACAAGTCATGGCTCTCAGAGGACTTTTCTTCCCCGGGGTCAGCCAGGGGACGGGAAAGGCACGCGTATTTTTGAGAGTGCTTCATGCAAAGCATCTTTTTCTTTTTCAAAAGGGGGCTCAACCGATGCCAGTCAAGTGGGGTGTGTGTGGCCCAGTGAGTGGCAACGAGGGAGACTGTGGTTGGAGTCCCCTCGCTGTGTTTCTAAAAGAACCAAGATGAACAAGTCATGGCTCTCAGAGGACTTTTCTTCCCCGGGGTCAGCCAGGGGACGGGAAAGGCACGCGTATTTTTGAGAGTGCTTCATGCAAAGCATCTTTTTCTTTTTCAAAAGGGGGCTCAACCGATGCCAGTCAAGTGGGGTGTGTGTGGCCCAGTGAGTGGCAACGAGGGAGACTGTGGTTGGAGTCCCCTCGCTGTGTTTCTAAAAGAACCAAGATGAACAAGTCATGGCTCTCAGAGGACTTTTCTTCCCCGGGGTCAGCCAGGGGACGGGAAAGGCACGCGTATTTTTGAGAGTGCTTCATGCAAAGCATCTTTTTCTTTTTCAAAAGGGGGCTCAACCGATGCCAGTCAAGTGGGGTGTGTGCGGCCCAGTGAGTGGCAACGAGGGAGACTGTGGTTGGAGTCCCCTCGCTGTGTTTCTAAAAGAACCAAGATGAACAAGTCATGGCTCTCAGAGGACTTTTCTTCCCCGGGGTCAGCCAGGGGACGGGAAAGGCACGCATATTTTTGAGAGTGCTTCATGCAAAGCATCTTTTTCTTTTTCAAAAGGGGGCTCAACCGATGCCAGTCAAGTGGGGTGTGTGTGGCCCAGTGAGTGGCAACGAGGGAGACTGTGGTTGGAGTCCCCTCGCTGTGTTTCTAAAAGAACCAAGATGAACAAGTCATGGCTCTCAGAGGACTTTTCTTCCCCGGGGTCAGCCAGGGGACGGGAAAGGCACGCGTATTTTTGAGAGTGCTTCATGCAAAGCATCTTTTTCTTTTTCAAAAGGGGGCTCAACCGATGCCAGTCAAGTGGGGTGTGTGTGGCCCAGTGAGTGGCAACGAGGGAGACTGTGGTTGGAGTCCCCTCGCTGTGTTTCTAAAAGAACCAAGATGAACAAGTCATGGCTCTCAGAGGACTTTTCTTCCCCGGGGTCAGCCAGGGGACGGGAAAAGCACGCGTATTTTTGAGAGTGCTTCATGCAAAGCATCTTTTTCTTTTTCAAAAGGGGGCTCAACCGATGCCAGTCAAGTGGGGTGTGTGTGGCCCAGTGAGTGGCAACGAGGGAGACTGTGGTTGGAGTCCCCTCGCTGTGTTATACATGCTTTTAGAAGGGCATGACATGGCTTGGAGGTTGACTTTCATAAAATGCAAACTGTTGGCTACCAAAATGCTGCCTTTCCAACAACTGTGGTTATAGGCAATGAGGAACATACTGATGAAGATGAGACGCAGATACCCGATTGGGATGACAACTTAAATATTCGGTCAGGGCAAGAAGAAACTCGGTCTGAGGGGGAGGGGAGTGCAAACACAACAATTGATGATGAAGTTCTAGATCCCACCTACTGTCAACCCACAGTCAGACACTCGAGGAGGTCAATAGAGGCGGTGGAGGAGGATGCAACCGACGTCGAAGTAACCTGGCGCCTTCCTGGACACAGTCGGAGCACTGGTAGCACGTCTACAACTGCATCCTCAGCCACCACTCTGCCTCTGAGCATTATTCGGGGTGGATCAACAGGTCGCATGGCCTCTAAGCCTTGCCTAGCCTGGTCCTTTTTTGACATAAAAAAAGATCGGCCAAATTATGTGATCTGTAACATTTGCCATGGTTATCTTAGTAGAGGTCAAAACCTCAGCAGTTTGACAACTTCTTCCATGAATCGTCACATGAATAAATATCATATGGCCTGGTGGGAAGCTCACCGTGCTGCAATGCGGCCTAGTGGAGCCAACCATCCACCGCCTGCCCCTTCCAGGGCATCCGCGCGCTCGTCATCTTCTAGGACTGTGGGGACAGCTGTCACACCTGTTTTTCCACCCACAACTTCCACCACTGTAACCGCAACAGGCAGTTTGCTTGGTAGGTCGTCAGTTGGTTTGGAAGGGGAAACAAGTGAGTGTGTACAGCTCTCTCAGACATCGATAGCACCAACTTTGGATGAAGGCAACATCATGTCTCCGCCTGCACTTTCCTCCCAAAGCTGCATTTTTCCAGGGACACCCTACTCAACACCGTCTACACACAGCAGCCAGATCTCTGTCCCTCAGATGTGGTCAAATAAAAGGCCACTTCCTTCGACCCATGACAAAGCGAAGAGGTTGACTCTATCCCTCTGTAAGCTGTTGGCTACAGAAATGCTGCCTTTCCGCCTAGTGGACACACAGGATTTTAGAGACCTTATATCTGTCGCTGTGCCCCAGTACCAGATGCCTAGTCGCCACTACTTCTCTAAGAAAGGTGTGCCCGCGCTACACCAGCATGTCGCACACAATATCACCGCTTCCTTGAGAAACTCTGTGTGTGAACGGGTGAATTTCAGCACCGATACTTGGACCAGTAAGCATGGACAGGGACGTTACATGTCGCTGACTGGGCACTGGGTAACTATGGTGATAGATGGTGAAGGGTCTGCTGCACAAGTCTTGCCGTCCCCACGACTTGTGTGTCAATCCTCTGTCTGTCCAAGTTCCGCCACTGCTTCTGCATCCTCCACCTCATCTGGGTCCTCCACCTCCGCCCCAAGCCTGCCTGGTCAGGCCACCAGCGTTCTCACTGCGCAGAAGGAATCACGCACCCCTCATTACTATGCTGGCAGCAGAGCGCAACGGCATCAGGCGGTCTTTAGCTTGACATGTCTTGGGAATAAGAGTCACACAGCTGAGGAGTTGTGGTCAGCTCTGCGGTCCGAGTTTAATAAATGGTTGTCTCCACTCAACCTGCAGCCTGGTAAGGCCGTGTGCGACAATGCTGCAAACCTGGGTGCGGCCCTTCGCCTGGGCAAGGTGACACACGTGCCTTGTATGGCTCACGTGTTGAACCTTGTTGTCCAGCAATTTTTAACACACTATCCCGGCCTAGATGGCCTTCTGACCAGGGCACGGAAACTGTCTGCAGTGCTCACTTCCGCCATTCAAGCGCCGCAGCTGAGCGACTTGCATCGCTCCAGAAGTCTTTCGGCCTGCCGGTTCATCGCCTGAAATGCGATGTGGCGACACGCTGGAATTCAACTCTCCACATGTTACAGCGACTGTGGCAGCACCGCAGAGCCCTGGTGCAATACGTCATGACGTATAGCCTGGGCCAACGAGATGCAGAGGTGGGGCAGATCACCCTGATGGAGTGATCTCAGATCACGGACCTATGCACCCTTCTGCACAGTTTCGACATGGCGACGAATATGTTTAGCGCTGACAATGCCATTATCAGCATGACGATTACAGTCATTTACATGCTGGAGCACACGCTAAACACTATTCGGAGTCAGGGGGTGGGACAACAGGAAGGGGAGGAACTACAGGAGGATTCATATGCGCAAGACACAACAACATCACCAAGGTCCAGACGTTCATCATCACCAACGCGGCAGGCATGGGACCATGGGGGACAGGGATCAACAAGGGCGCATGGTAGCAGGCGAGATGTTGAGGAAGGTGCAGGAGGACATGAGATATGGAGGACGAACTGTCCATGGACATGGAAGACTCAGCTGATGAGGGGGACCTTGGTCAAATTTAAGTTGAAAGAGGTTGGGGGGAGATGACAGAGGAAGAAAGAACGGTTAGCACCTCTATGCCACAAACACAGCGTGGACTTGGTCCGCATGGCTGCGCAAGACACATGAGTGCCTTCTTGTTGCACTACCTCCAACATGACCCTCGTATTGTCAAAATTAGAAGTGATGATGACTACTGGCTTGCCACACTATTAGATCCCCGGGACAAGTCCAAATTTTGTGACATAATTCCACCCATAGAAAGGGACGCACGTATGCAGGAGTATCAGCAGAAGCTGTTACTCGATCTTAGCTCGGCTTTTCCACCAAACAACCGTGCAGGTGAAGGGAGTGATTCTCCCAGTTGTAACTTGACAAACATGGGACGGCCTCGTCATCTTCAACAGTCTACCCGTACCAGTAGGACCGTATCTGGTGCTGGTAACAGCAATTTTATGGAATCTTTTCATAATTTTTTTAGACCCTCCTTTGCAAGGCCACCAGAGACATCAAGTGTGTCACATAGTCAACGGATGGAGAGGATGATACAGGAGTATCTCCAAATGAACATCGATGCAATGACTTTGCAAATGGAGCCTTGCTCCTTTTGTGCTTCAAATCTAGAAAAATGTCAAGAGCTCTCCAGTTACGCCTTGAAGATTTTGTCGTGTCCAGCTGCCAGCGTTGTCTCTGAACGTGTCTTCAGTGCTGCTGGGTGTGTGCTGACAGATAAGCGCACGCGTCTGTCCAGTGACAATGTGGACAGACTGACGTTCATCAAAATGAACAAGTCATGGATCCAGAAGGAATTTACTACCCCTGTGTCATCCTGGGGAGAGTAAATGCTTGTGGATTTGGAATGTGCTTGATGCAAATCAAAACATCCTGTTTGCAACTAGGGCACAAGTCCTGCCACTGATGGGGTGTCTGTGTGCCCAATTTGGGGAAAAAAGGTAGACTCCGCTTGGAGTAACCCTTGCTTGCTGTGTTTTTTAAAAATGATACAAGATGAACAGATCTGAAGGCAAGATGAAGGCAACATCATGTCTCCGCCTGCACTTTTCTCACAAACCTGCATTTTTCCAGGGACACCCTACTCAACACCGTCTACAGACAGCAGCCAGATCTCTGTCCCTCAGATGTGGTCAAATAAAAGGCCACTTACTGCGACCCATGACAAAGCTAAGTGGTTGACTCTATCCCTCTGTAAGCTGTTGGCTACCAAAATGCTGCCTTTACGCGTAGTGGACACACAGGATTTTACAGACCTTATGTCTGTCGCTGTGCCCCAGTACCAGATGCCCAATCACCACTGCTTCTCCAAGAAAAGCATGCCCGCGCTACACCAGCATGTCGCACACAACATCACCACTTCCTTGAGAAAATCTGTGTGCGACAGGGTGCATTTCAACACAGATACTTGGACCAGTAAGCATAGACAGGGTCATTACATGTCACTGACTGGGCACTGGCAAACTATGGTGAGAGATGGAGAAGGGTCTGCTGTACAAGTCTTGCCGTCCCCACGAGTTGTTTCAATCCTTGTTCTGTATGTAGAAGTTAATACACTGCTTCTGCCTCTTCAACCTCGTGTGGGTCCTCTACCTTGGCGCAAACCCTGTGTGGTCAGGCCACCCTTCCTTGCAACTGCGCACAAGGACTACCACACACCTCCTTACTATGCTGGCAGCAGAGCTCAATGCCATCAGGCGGTCAAAGTTTTACTTTGAAATGTATGGGAAATGTGAGTCACACCGCTATTACAGAGAATAGTAGTCAGGCAGGGTCAAAACATTAATTGAGGAACAGGAACAGAATGGGACGGCCAGGAAAGAATCAGAAAACAAGCAGAGGTGAAATGCGTATCGGCCAACAAGGTACATAAACAGCAAGCAGGAAAAGTAGTCAGGTAACAAGCACACAAAATCATAAAACTGAACTGGGGGTAAAATTAACCAGAGGTTCATAGCTATGTCTGGCAGTGGTCTGCAGACAGGATGGGCATAAAAAAGGGTGTGGTGTCTTCCCATTGGTTGTAGCTGAATGATGGTATTTCATCTGTGAGATACCCACCAGCTACATTCAGCCAGAGATTCTGCATCTGTCAAGGTAATGCAGCCCAGTGGGTGAGCATAACCTGCGTCCACCTGCGCCGCTGGCATCGACTACTCTCCCATCATCAGCACTATTCATGAAAGGAACACGTTGTCACCTGGCGACCGGAGTACAAATTGACGGAGCGGACTCCGTTGGTGACTTAACAGCCGTGTGCGGCAATGATGCAAACCTGGCTGCGGGCCATCCTCAGGGCAATGTGACACACGTGCCTTTTAGGGCTCACGTGTTGAACCGAATTCGCCAGCAATTTTTAAAACACCATCACGGCCTACATGGCCTTGTGCAGTGGGCACGCTCGCTATGTGCTCACTTCCATCGTGCGCACACAGCAGCTCAACAACTTTCATCACTCCGGAAGTCTTAGGGTCTGGCAGTTAAACGCCGTAAATGCGATGTTTCGACACACAGGAATTGGAATCTGCACATGTTGCAGCGTGTGTGGCAGCACCGCAGAGCCCTGCTGAAATACGGTAAGGCATATAGCCTGGGATAACTTGATCCAGAGGTGGTGCAGATCACGCTGCTGGAGTGGTGTCAGATCAAGGACCTATGCACCCTGCTACACAGTTTTGAAATGTCGACGAAGATGTTTAGCACTGGCAATGTCATTCTCAGCGTGACAATTCTGGTCATCTACATGATGGAGCACACTGTAATTATTATTCGGAGTCAGGTGTTGGGACAAGAGGAAGGGGAGGAAGTACAGGAGGAGTCATATGCGGAAGGGATAACAAGATCTACGAGGTCCAGATGGTCAGCGGCACCTATGCGGCAGTCATGGTGAGGGAGAGGGATTAACAAGGGCGCATAGTATCAGCAAAAAGTGTTGATGAAAGTGCAGGAGCCCATGAAGAAATGGAGGACGAACTGGCGATGGGCATGGAAGACTCAGCAGATGAGTGAGAGCTTGCTCACATTTCGGTTGTGCGAGGTTGGGGGGAGAGGGCAGAGGAAGGATGCACGATTCTCACCTCTCTGCCACCAACACACCAAGGACTTGGTCCTCCTGGATGCACAAGACACATGAGCGCCTTCTTGCTGCACTACCTACATGACCCTCGGATTGTATGAATTTGAACTAATCCTGAATACTGGGTTGCCACACTGTTAGATCCCCGGTACAAGACAAAATTTGGCGAACTAATTCCTGCCATAGAAATAGACGCACGTATACAGGAGTATCTGCAGAATGTGGTACGCAATCTTAGATCTACTTGTCCACTAAACACCAGTGCTGCACAGAGTGAATCTCAACGCTTTGTCATGGATAGGAGGAAATGGTCTTTTACTTGTCCACATCGGAGGGACCGAGGGATGGCTGCTGTGCTGAGATGGCGTTGAGTACGGTGTCCCTGCACAGTTGCACTTTTGGTCATATCCCAAAATGAGTTGAAAAAGGACAGATGCTGTTGGAAAGGGGAACAGGTGTGTTGGAAAGGGGAAAAAAGTTTTGGTCCGTGGATTTGGTGGTTAAGCAACTGTAACATTTGCTGAAGAAACAACATCTGTTACAGTGGGACTGGCAGATTTGGATAAAGTGGTATATAATCTGTGACCGCTATATAACGAAAATTAATAAGAAAAGAAAGAGAAAGGTATATATCCCCATCAGCAGTCAGTGTCCACCGTGCTCCCAGTTGGAAAAGGAGAGGTTGGCAACTTGAAGGTTTGGTGGAGGATACAGAGCTGTGTGGCTATGAAACTAATAGTAGCCTGAACCGAGTTAGACGCCATTCAGATCTGGAGACTGTGAGCCCTGTTAGCGTCACAGGGTCCACATGCCCACCCAGCCCAGGAACTCCCTGTTAACAACACAGGGGCCATTGAGTACGCTGACCGTGTGCGTAGGGGCCACACCTGTGGACAGCAGGCGCATCAGCAGCAGCAGGCCTGTTAATGCCACTGGGCTGCACAAGCAGGACTGTTAGGACAGGAGCTGGTCTTAACCGTTCTGCGTTACCAACTGTGGTGGTGGCCTGCATCCACCACCCGATCCCTGCCTACCTCTGGCCTAAAGCCGCAATGGGTTCAACACATGGAGGTGTGCTCTTTCGGAGCATAATAGAAGACTGCGCACCTCCTTGTTGGCTCCAGCCCCTTTTATAACCTGGGTCCGCCCCAAACCAGGGTGAACCACAATGCACCTCCTGGAGACAAAAGTAGAGTGACACGTCATGAGTGGCATAACTAGCGTCCTATTTGGAAACGCAACTTCAATGATGACCTCATGGCTGCCATGACCCAAACACCTCACCAGTCATCGTCTGAGCATCAATAATGCGGTGACAAGTCATAGGTGTGGGCCTCTGCAAGCCATTTGGGAGGACACCTGATGCCCTGTGGTCTATATGGGACCCCCACATCAGGGCCAGGGCCAAAGAGTTCATTACCGGACCTAGTCTCTGATGCAGGAAGTGCCTGAGCATGCTCAGTAGCATGAAATACAGTCTCTGAAAAAAGACTATCAGCTTTAGCATGGTGTCTATGCCCAAAACAGGACTTATACCCGGCACGGGATGCAAGCACCTGTGCAAAGAGGCTTTTCACACTTAGTGTGGGAGCATGCGCTGTATCCCGAAATGAAAACTTAGCGTCAGGAATGGCACAGTCAGGCTGAGCATACTCACTAGGCGAAACACTGTAATTATGCTGCAGCTGGGGTACATCGGCACACGCATGCGCACTAGCTGCCTCTCCACACTTAGACGTGGAGGGGAAATTTGTCTTGGAGATGCTGTCTATGAACAGAAGGAAAAGCTAAAGGAAGCCTGACTTTCTATCCCTCCGAATTATGAAATGCAGCAATGAATTCCATGAGTTTGCTATAACATTAGCGTAGCAAAATGTGCATGAGGGTGTGATGTAGAGGTGCTAGAAATAGCTTGTCACCAGTGGTGCACTAATGGAATACAACAGCCAGTTCTATGATGCCACAAAATGGCAGTATTTTGTGCTATCATTATAGCTTATTAAAAACAGAGCACGAGGTTGTCATGCAGAGGTGCTGCACATAGATTTGCAGTAGTGTGAATTGACAAAAGTACAATAGCCACGTTTAGGATACAACTAGGTACAGTGAGTGTTTGCTAGTATAATGGCTGAGTTTAAAAAAGTTTGAGTGTGCAATGCAGGCAGATGTCCTGCAAATAACGTTCCAATACTGTGAATTGACAAAAGTACAATAGCCACGTTTAGGATACAACTAGGTACAGTGAGTGTTTGCTAGTATAATGGCTGAGTTTAAAAAAGTTTGAGTGTGCAAGGCAGGCAGATGTCCTGCAAATAACGTTCCAATACTGTGAATTGACAAAAGTACAATAGCCACGTTTAGGATACAACTAGGTACAGTGAGTGTTTGCTAGTATAATGGCTGAGTTTAAAAAAGTTTGAGTGTGCAATGCAGGCAGACGTCCTGCAAATAACGTTCCAATACTGTGAATTGACAAAAGTACAATAGCCACGTTTAGGATACAACTAGGTACAGTGAGTGTTTGCTAGTATAATGGCTGAGTTTAAAAAAGTTTGAGTGTGCAATGCAGGCAGACGTCCTGCAAATAACGTTCCAATACTGTGAATTGACAAAAGTACAATAGCCACGTTTAGGATACAACTAGGTACAGTGAGTGTTTGCTAGTATAATGGCTGAGTTTAAAAAAGTTTGAGTGTGCAATGCAGGCAGACGTCCTGCAAATAACGTTCCAATACTGTGAATTGACAAAAGTACAATAGCCACGTTTAGGATACAACTAGGTACAGTGAGTGTTTGCTAGTATAATGGCTGAGTTTAAAAAAGTTTGAGTGTGCAAGGCAGGCAGATGTCCTGCAAATAACGTTCCAATACTGTGAATTGACAAAAGTACAATAGCCACGTTTAGGATACAACTAGGTACAGTGAGTGTTTGCTAGTATAATGGCTGAGTTTAAAAAAGTTTGAGTGTGCAATGCAGGCAGACGTGCTGCAAATAACGTTCCAATACTGTGAATTGACAAAAGTACAATAGCCACGTTTAGGATACAACTAGGTACAGTGAGTGTTTGCTAGTATAATGGCTGAGTTTAAAAAAGTTTGAGTGTGCAATGCAGGCAGACGTCCTGCAAATAACGTTCCAATACTGTGAATTGACAAAAGTACAATAGCCACGTTTAGGATACAACTAGGTACAGTGAGTGTTTGCTAGTATAATGGCTGAGTTTAAAAAAGTTTGAGTGTGCAATGCAGGCAGACGTGCTGCAAATAACGTTCCAATACTGTGAATTGACAAAAGTACAATAGCCACGTTTAGGATACAACTAGGTACAGTGAGTGTTTGCTAGTATAATGGCTGAGTTTAAAAAAGTTAGAGTGTGCAATGCAGGCAGATGTCATGCAAATAACGTTCCAATACTGTGAATTGACAAAAGTCCAATAGCCACGTATAGGATGCCACTAGGTACACTGAGTGTTTGCTAGTATAATGGCTTCGTTATAATTAGTTGGAGTGTGCAACGCAGGCAGATGCGCTCTGCAAATGTCTTGGCACTAGTGGGACTATAGCAAAGTCCAATAGCCACGTATAGGATGCCACTAGGTACACTGAGTGTTTGCTAGTAAAATTGCTTAGTTTAAAAAAGTTGTAGTGTGCAATGCAGGCAGACGTGCTCTGCAAATGTCTTTGCACTAGTGGGACTATAGCAAAGTCCAATAGCCACGTATAGGATGCCACTAGGTACACTGAGTGTTTGCTAGTAAAATTGCTTAGTTTAAAAAAGTTGTAGTGTGCAATGCAGGCAGACGTGCTCTGCAAATGTCTTTGCACTAGTGGGACTATAGCAAAGTCCAATAGCCACGTATAGGATGCCACTAGGTACACTGAGTGTTTGCTAGTAAAATTGCTTAGTTTAAAAAAGTTGTAGTGTGCAATGCAGGCAGACGTGCTCTGCAAATGTCTTTGCACTAGTGGGACTATAGCAAAGTCCAATAGCCACGTATAGGATGCCACTAGGTACACTGAGTGTTTGCTAGTAAAATTGCTTAGTTTAAAAAAGTTGTAGTGTGCAATGCAGGCAGACGTGCTCTGCAAATGTCTTTGCACTAGTGGGACTATAGCAAAGTCCAATAGCCACGTATAGGATGCCACTAGGTACACTGACTGTTTGCTAGTATAATGGCTGAGTTTAAAAAAGTTTGAGTGTGCAATGCAGGCAGACGTCCTGCAAATAACGTTCCAATACTGTGAATTGACAAAAGTACAATAGCAACGTTTAGGATACAACTAGGTACAGTGAGTGTTTGCTAGTATAATGGCTGAGTTTAAAAAAGTTTGAGTGTGCAAGGCAGGCAGATGTCCTGCAAATAACATTCCAATACTGTGAATTGACAAAAGTACAATAGCCACGTTTACGATACAACTAGGTACAGTGAGTGTTTGCTAGTATAATGGCTGAGTTTAAAAAAGTTTGAGTGTGCAATGCAGGCAGATGTCCTGCAAATAACGTTCCAATACTGTGAATTGACAAAAGTACAATAGCCACGTTTAGGATACAACTAGGTACAGTGAGTGTTTGCTAGTATAATGGCTGAGTTTAAAAAAGTTTGAGTGTGCAATGCAGGCAGATGTCCTGCAAATAACGTTCCAATACTGTGAATTGACAAAAGTACAATAGCCACGTTTAGGATACAACTAGGTACAGTGAGTGTTTGCTAGTATAATGGCTGAGTTTAAAAAAGTTTGAGTGTGCAAGGCAGGCAGATGTCCTGCAAATAACGTTCCAATACTGTGAATTGACAAAAGTACAATAGCCACGTTTAGGATACAACTAGGTACAGTGAGTGTTTGCTAGTATAATGGCTGAGTTTAAAAAAGTTTGAGTGTGCAATGCAGGCAGATGTCCTGCAAATAACGTTCCAATACTGTGAATTGACAAAAGTACAATAGCCACGTTTAGGATACAACTAGGTACAGTGAGTGTTTGCTAGTATAATGGCTGAGTTTAAAAAAGTTAGAGTGTGCAATGCAGGCAGATGTCATGCAAATAACGTTCCAATACTGTGAATTGACAAAAGTCCAATAGCCACGTATAGGATGCCACTAGGTACACTGAGTGTTTGCTAGTATAATGGCTTCGTTATAATTAGTTGGAGTGTGCAACGCAGGCAGATGCGCTCTGCAAATGTCTTGGCACTAGTGGGACTATAGCAAAGTCCAATAGCCACGTATAGGATGCCACTAGGTACACTGAGTGTTTGCTAGTAAAATTGCTTAGTTTAAAAAAGTTGTAGTGTGCAATGCAGGCAGACGTGCTCTGCAAATGTCTTTGCACTAGTGGGACTATAGCAAAGTCCAATAGCCACGTATAGGATGCCACTAGGTACACTGAGTGTTTGCTAGTAAAATTGCTTAGTTTAAAAAAGTTGTAGTGTGCAATGCAGGCAGACGTGCTCTGCAAATGTCTTTGCACTAGTGGGACTATAGCAAAGTCCAATAGCCACGTATAGGATGCCACTAGGTACACTGAGTGTTTGCTAGTAAAATTGCTTAGTTTAAAAAAGTTGTAGTGTGCAATGCAGGCAGACGTGCTCTGCAAATGTCTTTGCACTAGTGGGACTATAGCAAAGTCCAATAGCCACGTATAGGATGCCACTAGGTACACTGAGTGTTTGCTAGTAAAATTGCTTAGTTTAAAAAAGTTGTAGTGTGCAATGCAGGCAGACGTGCTCTGCAAATGTCTTTGCACTAGTGGGACTATAGCAAAGTCCAATAGCCACGTATAGGATGCCACTAGGTACACTGAGTGTTTGCTAGTAAAATTGCTTAGTTTAAAAAACTTGGAGTGTGCAATGCAGGCAGATGTGCTCTGCTAATGTCTTTGCACTAGTGGGACTATAGCAAAGTCCAATAGCCACTTTTAGGATGCCACTAGGTACACTGAGTGTTTGCTAGTAAAATTGATTAGTTTAAAAAAGTTGTAGTGTGCAATGCAGGCAGACGTGCTCTGCAAATGTCTTTGCACTAGTGGGACTATAGCAAAGTCCAATAGCCACGTATAGGATGCCACTAGGTACACTGAGTGTTTGCTAGTAAAATTGCTTAGTTTAAAAAAGTTGTAGTGTGCAATGCAGGCAGACGTGCTCTGCAAATGTCTTTGCACTAGTGGGACTATAGCAAAGTCCAATAGCCACGTATAGAATGCCACTAGGTACACTGAGTGTTTGCTAGTAAAATTGCTTAGTTTAAAAAACTTGGAGTGTGCAATGCAGGCAGATGTGCTCTGCTAATGTCTTTGCACTAGTGGGACTATAGCAAAGTCCAATAGCCACGTATAGGATGCCACTAGGTACACTGAGTGTTTGCTAGTATAATGGCTTCGTTATAATTAGTTGGAGTGTGCAACGCAGGCAGATGCGCTCTGCAAATGTCTTGGCACTAGTGGGACTATAGCAAAGTCCAATAGCCACGTATAGGATGCCACTAGGTACACTGAGTGTTTGCTAGTAAAATTGCTTAGTTTAAAAAACTTGGAGTGTGCAATGCAGGCAGATGTGCTCTGCTAATGTCTTTGCACTAGTGGGACTATAGCAAAGTCCAATAGCCACGTATAGGATGCCACTAGGTACACTGAGTGTTTGCTAGTATAATGGCTTCGTTATAATTAGTTGGAGTGTGCAACGCAGGCAGATGCGCTCTGCAAATGTCTTGGCACTAGTGGGACTATAGCAAAGTCCAATAGCCACGTATAGGATGCCACTAGGTACACTGAGTGTTTGCTAGTAAAATTGCTTAGTTTAAAAAAGTTGTAGTGTGCAATGCAGGCAGACGTGCTCTGCAAATGTCTTTGCACTAGTGGGACTATAGCAAAGTCCAATAGCCACGTATAGGATGCCACTAGGTACACTGAGTGTTTGCTAGTAAAATTGCTTAGTTTAAAAAACTTGGAGTGTGCAATGCAGGCAGATGTGCTCTGCTAATGTCTTTGCACTAGTGGGACTATAGCAAAGTCCAATAGCCACGTTTAGGATGCCACTAGGTACACTGAGTGTTTGCTAGTATAATGGCTTCGTTATAATTAGTTGGAGTGTGCAACGCAGGCAGATGCGCTCTGCAAATGTCTTGGCACTAGTGGGACTATAGCAAAGTCCAATAGCCACGTATAGGATGCCACTAGGTACACTGAGTGTTTGCTAGTAAAATTGCTTAGTTTAAAAAACTTGGAGTGTGCAATGCAGGCAGATGTGCTCTGCTAATGTCTTTGCACTAGTGGGACTATAGCAAAGTCCAATAGCCACGTATAGGATGCCACTAGGTACACTGAGTGTTTGCTAGTATAATGGCTTCGTTATAATTAGTTGGAGTGTGCAACGCAGGCAGATGCGCTCTGCAAATGTCTTGGCACTAGTGGGACTATAGCAAAGTCCAATAGCCACGTATAGGATGCCACTAGGTACACTGAGTGTTTGCTAGTAAAATTGCTTAGTTTAAAAAAGTTGTAGTGTGCAATGCAGGCAGACGTGCTCTGCAAATGTCTTTGCACTAGTGGGACTATAGCAAAGTCCAATAGCCACGTATAGGATGCCACTAGGTACACTGAGTGTTTGCTAGTAAAATTGCTTAGTTTAAAAAACTTGGAGTGTGCAATGCAGGCAGATGTGCTCTGCTAATGTCTTTGCACTAGTGGGACTATAGCAAAGTCCAATAGCCACGTTTAGGATGCCACTAGGTACACTGAGTGTTTGCTAGTATAATGGCTTCGTTATAATTAGTTGGAGTGTGCAACGCAGGCAGATGCGCTCTGCAAATGTCTTGGCACTAGTGGGACTATAGCAAAGTCCAATAGCCACGTATAGGATGCCACTAGGTACACTGAGTGTTTGCTAGTAAAATTGCTTAGTTTAAAAAACTTGGAGTGTGCAATGCAGGCAGACGTGCTCTGCAAGTGTCTTTGCACTAGTAGGACTATAGCAAAGTCCAATAGCCACGTATAGGATGCCACTAGGTACACTGAGTGTTTGCTAGTAAAATTGCTTAGTTTAAAAAACTTGGAGTGTGCAATGCAGGCAGACGTGCTCTGCAAATGTCTTTGCACTAGTGGGACTATAGCAAAGTTCAATAGCCACGTATAGGATGCCACTAGGTACACTGAGTGTTTGCTAGTAAAATTGCTTAGTTTAAAAAACTTGGAGTGTGCAATGCAGGCAGATGTGCTCTGCTAATGTCTTTGCACTAGTGGGACTATAGCAAAGTCCAATAGCCACGTTTAGGATGCCACTAGGTACACTGAGTGTTTGCTAGTATAATGGCTTACTTAGAATGAGTTGGAGTGTGCAGAGGACAAGAGGGTACAGTGGCAGGATTGTGGTGCTCTGGGTAGAGGAATGGAAGCCTGCCTTTCTATTCCCTCCTAATGGTGAAATGCAGGGAGGAAATCCCTGACCTGGGCTACACAGACGCTGTTGCTGTTTGCAGGACCTGTCACTTATGGCTCTCTGACCCTGCCGCTTTGAGCCCTTAAAAGGACTGCTAGAATGTGCTCTCCCTAAGCTGTCTAACGCTGTGTATGCAGCGCATACAGCTGTATCGGCTATAGGACTCAGGAGGACGGAGCTGCGACACTGATGTCTGACACCAAAGACGCAGAAGGCAGATAATGGCGTTCGTGAAGAAAATGTCCGGTTTTATAATGCAGGGACATGTGACATGCAGATCCTATCACACATGCCGTTGCTTCTCTGGCTCAAAGTCCACTTAGGTGTGTGTGTGTCTGTGATTGGCTGACATGCTGGCCCGCCCCACAAGACGCGCGCGCTTAGGGAAGGAAGACAAGAAAAAAAAAAAAAAAATGGCGATCGCCATTATAGAAACAGCAGTGATCTGAAGGCGCTGTTCACGCACACTATACACTGAAATGTGATAATAGTTTGATTCACAGAGTGACTTACCATATTACAGCAGAAACCAAGCTAGGATTTAGCTGTTTTTTGGCTGCTAGAACCGTTCTCGAACGTTTCTAGAACTATCGAGCTTTTGCAAAAAGCTCGAGTTCTAGTTCGATCTAGAACATGCCCCAAAATCACTCGAGCCGCGAACTGGAGAACCACGAACCACGAACCGCGCTCAACTCTAGTGGTGACCCGGCGGTCTGGAGCAGTATACGAAGAACAGTCAGCACCAGGGCAGGGGCCTTTCGGATCCCGGCAAGGCTAGGAGTCGCCATAATTTGCCAAATCCGTCAGTGAAGGGGACGACTGTCTCCCAACAACCAAGTCCCGATTGAAGGCAACAGTCCAACTGTTACAGAGAGACACTGCCACCGCCAGGGCACCAGTTTCTCAGGGCCAGCGCCTGCGGGCAAAGTAGGGCTCCTCCGGCCCATATCCAAGCCGGGGAGCGGGTTACCGGTGGGAACCCATCGCAACCATCATCAACTTAGGTGCAGGACAGAGGGACCGTCACCGTCACCTACTGGGGAAAGCAAGTGCAGCCGTCCATGGGAACCGTCTTTCCAGCCGTGTGTTTTACCGAAAACTGTGTCAACGTCTCAGGCTGAGTGAGTACCACAGTGCCGCAAGGCATAGCGCTGCCCCGCGTCCCTGCACCCCACCAAGCCCTGCATCACCCAGCTAATCACTGGGCCCCAAGATCACCAACCCCTACCCACGGAGGGGCAACACAACAACTGGCTGCTCCATACCATCCTTCCCGGGATCCCCATACCGAGCAGCGGTGGTGTCAGCAAATCACCACAACCGTGGGTGGAATCACGGACAATAAACAATCCCCACACCCAAAAATCCCCTTTCACTCACGGACGAGGAGCGCCGCTAGAGTCCCTGGGATCCGGCCCATCGCTCGAGCCACCGAGCAGCAGCAGGCCGCAGCAGCCGCGGCAGCCGGACCCGAGCAGTGGGAAAGCGCGGCGTCCCCTCCTCCGCCCGCGACATATACACATGCTGACATTACTAAAAAACTGCAATGAATAGTTCAAAAGGCCAAAAAACTACACTATCCTGTTTGTGAGTCTCCAGTGTAGCTCAAAATGAGTCAGGCCCATTAATACATGCAAAACAAACTATACAAATATGGATATAATCTGCCTACAGAATGAGCACATGTAGGTAAAGACAGAAGCAATGCAAATATCTGTACTCACCATATCTATTTTTCCTTCCAGGGGTACATTGAGACCATCCATTCCTAGGGTAGACTAGCTCTGCCACAGACATCTATGCTCGTTCCACCATTAACCTGTCATGGTAGCCATCATCACGTGTGTACCACAGCTCTGGATGCCTCTCTACTTCTCCAATCAGCGTCTCTGTATCGATTCTGGGCACCATGCTCAGTACCTGTGTTGTTCTCTGTGCTCAAAGTTCCCCTGCAGTGAGAGGACAGGTGCCCAGCTGCTTTCTGGCGTGCAAATGAGACAGGAAATGTATGTTTGGCGCCAGAACTAATGGCCATCAATTGACCTGATAGATTGGTAACAAGTGTTTCAGATTTTGTGATGAAAAACGGACACGAACGATACGTGCTGAACACTGACATACTCCGTGTGTGGTCTGTGCAGGCACGGACCCATAGACTAAAGAGGGTCCGTGCCTGCGTGCTGCCGGCCAAAAACGGACATGTCGTCCATGTAGAAAAGCGCACACACGTACTTACCACACGGACACACGTTCCATGTGATTTTACGTGTGTGTGCCATCTACCATTGAATAACATGGGTCTCCGTGTGTACTTGTCTCCGGTACGTGCAAATACGTACCGCACACGTACAAAAAAAACGGATGTGTGTTGCGGCTCTAAATGGAATCAGTCACTAGGAACAATCCTCCTAAGGCCTCTGCCACACTCACGTTTAAAAAACGTACGTGTTATGTAGTCCATTTTTTGTGTCCGTGTTCCGTATTTTTTGTCCGTTTTTCCCCTCCGTGTAGTGTCCGTATGCATATCGTGTGTCATACGTGTGTACGTGTGTGCGTTTTCCTGTGCGTGAAATACGTCAGTGTGTGTTCCGTGAGCAGTCCGTTTTTTGTGCGTGTTTAACATGTTTCACACATTGAGATAATGGTGATCACTTGGAATTAAATGACACATAGGTGTATGTGATTAGGACATAAATATAAGTTACCTATAAACTGTTTCCTGCTTGTATTCTGCCTTGGAGCACCTATGTGTTGTGACAAATTTTTCACAATGCCATTATCCACGGAGGCATTAGTGTTTTTATGTTGGATTATATCTCGTCATTTTGGCGTTAGACGGCACATGTTGCAATATGATAATGTAAGAAGAAACAGATTGTGGGTGCATCCACTAATCATGATGCGGCCTATGCATGGTCATTTCCATACGTTATTTTTCGAGTTACGGAATTTCCCAGATAAGTTTTTTTCATACTGCCGTTTGACAGTTGAGAGTTTTGATTACTTACTAAATATTTTACGACCTCATTTGCAACACCAGGACACTTGGATGCGGCTTTCCATTTCCCCAGAGGAGAGATTTATGGTGACTCTGAGGTATAATATTTTTTTTGTATTCTTTTTTAAATGTGTTAGGTTTCACATTGAAATGTGTAATTGATATTTCTTGATCTAATCTGTTTTTAATAAATGTTTGTGGTTTTTTTGGTTTGCTTTTCTTTAAAAAAACATATTGATAATTGAAAATCATTGTTTGTCTTGTTTTCATAGATTCTTGGCGACTGGTCAATCTTTTAGTGCGTTACATTTTGATTTTTTGTTGGGGAGATCAACCATTGCCGTTATAGTACGTCACACATGCGACATGATATGGCAACATTTAAAAGACCAAATGATGCCTCAGCCAAACAGACAAGATTGGTTGAAAATCTCTAAGGGCTTCAAGGACTCTGTGGACTTTCCTAACTGCATAGGAGCTTTGGATGGCAAGCATTTCAGAGTTAAAAAACCACCAAACTCAGGTTCCCGTTATTTCAATTTTCATAAGTTTTTTTCGGTTGTTATTTTGGCATTGGTTGACACAGAATACCGTTTTATTTATGCTGACATTGGGGCCTATGGTAGTGCCTCAGATGCCCGTATTTTCCGTTCATCAAGATTAGCCCAACGCCTGCAAGAAAATTCATTATTGATCCCACCCCCAGGTGCCCTACCTGGTACATCTGGACCGTTGGCACCATATGTCATGGTAGCAGATGCAGGATTTGCATTATCCAAACATGTTATGCGACCATATCCAAGGAGATCAATTGATGACAGGAAACAGTACTTTAATTATCGGCTAACTAAAGCAAGACGTTATGTGGAGTGTGCATTTGGTATATTATCTAACAAATGGTGCATTTATCAGACAACTATTCAGTTGCAGCCAAACTCTGTCAAATCTGTCATCAAGGCTACCATAGTGCTTCACAATTTCTGTCGGATACATGAAGGAGGAACTTATGTTGATGATGAATTTCAGATAAACCATGTTGTTAATCCAACAGGTGAACCTATGTCTCATAATTCCGTGACATCTGGCTTACAAATTAGAAAATTATTTTCTGATTACTTTAATTGTTTTGATGCTAATAATAATAATGATGTTTGTTAAATTTTTAATGGCAATTTTGGATTGACAATGTAGTTATTTTCACTTAGACGAAAATGTTTACTTAGTTTAAAAAATCCAAGAGCTTAAAGATTACTTGTATTAAAGTGAAAATCCGTTAATCAACAACTTACATTTCTGTTAACAACATGGATTTCTGAATGTTGTATGTATGTGTTTGTAAATTTCAGTGTTAGTATCATGATTTCTTTTTTTTTTTTTTTTTTTAAATTACAAAATTAATAATGTTAATCGTCTATGCAAAGAATGCAATATTATATATATACATTAAAAAAAGAAACAGAATTTTTTTTTTTAAACATATTTTTTTATTAATAATATGCCTATTATTCCAAAAAGTAATGATGTTCTTTTTTATTTTCCAAATAAAAAAAAAATCTTGCTCATCTTCAGGAAACTTTCACAAAATTAACATATTTTTTTTTTCTAAAAAAATTGTTCATATACTTTACATAAAATAGTACACTTGCAAAAATGTTTGCATTGCTTACAATGTTGTAAAATTTTCGACCAGACATAATTATGTTGGTCTCATGTTGGACATTTACATAGACATAATAATTGTAAACTTTGTTTTTAGAATATAAGAACTCATCTACCCATCAAATTTGTTTGGTACAAATGTGTTCATAAAAAATTAAACATATCCATGGCAAAAAACATATATGTCATCCGGCACAAAATATAATCACACATGCCTTTTTTTGTAGTTTCAAGACTCTGAGTTTAAACATTTTTGACAAAGCCAATGTTTTTTTTTTTTGCCCATTCATCATATTTGTTGGTTGAATGTAAAGATTAACAAAAATGTGTATCATAAGTCTACAAGATCTTCTAGGGAAGTAACCTGAGTGTTGCTGAGTATGTTCTTTTGGGTGGCCTCAGAAATAGTATTTTCAGGAATGGAAGCAGTTGTTTGCTGAACAACATTCCTATTACTAACTACAGTAGTGTGTGGAACAGTCGGTTGCAGGCTTGTTTGGCCCAACACATTGCCTGTTGTTGAGTACACCTGTGGGTCTACATGGGTAAGTGGGTATTGTGTGTGTGTATGTTGTTGACCTTGAGGATAGTTGACTGATGTTTGTAAGTGTGGTGTAGGTAACATAGTTGAGATTGGATAATGAGGCATCATGAATGATTGTGGGTATGTTGAACCAGGAAACAAGTTAGGTAAAGCACCAATATTTGTGGGTTGAGTAAAGTAACTAGTACTTGGAGTTGGTTGTAAATTCATATAGTTTATGGGTTGCTGTGAGGTTGCACTTTTACAGTGCTTAAGGCGCCAGTATTGGTTGAAACATACCCTTGTCTAATTGGTGTTGGGAATACCGTACTTGAAGCAATAGAAGGTTGACCAGATTGTTGTAATACTGGATTAGTGACAATTACTGTTGCCATTGTTGTTTGTGTTGAAATGGTATTTTGATTGTCTGTTGTGTTTGGGACTGTATGTTGTTGCATAATGGTACGCCAATTTTCTATGGCCTCATAAACTCTCACTGGTTCCTGTTCTGCCTGACTAGCTGAAAGTAGGGTCAGCATAGCAGCACGTACACGTTCCTGCCTATCGGATGCAATTTTGGTTAAGCTAGTAGATAAAGACCGACAAAAACGCTCGGCATCTGTTTCTGGAATTAAAGTGTTCATTATGTGAATAATGCGTGTGTCAATTATTTCCGGTAAGGATCTCATTTCCTCAGGTCTGCGGATTCTTCTTGCACGGAGAGGTTGTGGTGCAAAACGTGGAAGTACATTTGTTTGTGTTGATTGTGTTGCTGGTGTGGTTGTTTGTTGTGTTGATGAGCCTTGGGTGTTGGTTTGTGCACTCTCTGTCCCACCCTCATGTGATTCAGTTGCTGCTGCTGCATCCTGTTGAATCTCTTGATTTTCACTGTCTTCTCTGCCAGGTTCTTGTTCTGATGCTGAGGTGGCTGTAGCAGAGGGACCAGCTGTTGGTTGTTCATCAGAATCGTCTAGATTATCCTCCGTTCTATATTTTTTTTTTCAAATTAGATAAAATATTACAATCATTAAATTAATATTTTAAAAATTACCTTCAGAAAATAAAGAAATTTAAATTAAAAATGTTTATAAAAAAAAAAAAAAATAAAACAAATATAACAAAAAACTTACTGTGTTACTTCTAAGATGGGTGCTAGGAAGCTTATTTGTTCATAGTAAACATATCTGCGTTTGCGGCCTTGGCTGGATGAGGATGGTATAGGGTTGTACTCCCTTCGGTACTGATCACGTGCTGAACGCCAACGCCTTTTTACCAAGTCAACTGTTGATTTTTAAAAATTATGTCACTTGCAACATTCAGCATAATTTTGCACACATTAATGATAATAATGTTTTCTAAATGTAATATACAATTTTAAAAAATAAAGGGGGACTCATACATTAGAGGAAAATACATTATTGAAGATATTCTTCACTAAAAAGCATTTTTATACATTCACACATAACAAAATAATATTTCTCTGGAATTATCTTGGAAGTAATTGTGATATAGATTTTAAAAAGGTAGGTTTTTTTTAGAAAAAACATAAATTTGTAAAAAATATTTAGAAATATTATTATAAAAATTTAGGTCACGATATTGAAATGTTATGAAAAAAAAATAAAAAAAATCAACATCCAGAATTAACCAAACATGATTAGAAATTGTGATAAAAAAATTAGACTAATAAAACATGGAATTGAAATTCACATGACAGTTTTATCTGTAAATTAATTAACTTCATGAAGAATTCAAAATAATATTAGAAATTAAAGTTTACTTTGAATTTTTGTATTTTTTAAAAGTTAGGTAACATTTATAAAAATTTAACATTAACTAAATAAATAGATTATTACATATAAGGGTATGTGCGCACGTTGCTTTTTACCTGCTTTTTACCTGCTTTTTTGCTGCTTTTTCTTCTGCGCTGTTTAATGCCAAAATGGATGTGTTCTTCTATTCTAGCAAAGTCTATGGGAATTTGGGTTTCTTGTTCACACTATGTTGTTCAAAATGCTGCCTTTTTGAGGCAGAACTTTGGTCAAAAACTCAGCTTTTCAAAGAAGCAACATGTGAATTGTTTTTGCCATTTGGGTTTTGCACTGCAAAGCTGAGTTTTTGACCAAAGTTCTGCCTCAAAAAGGCAGCATTTTGAACAACATAGTGTGAACAAGAAACCCAAATTCCCATAGACTTTGCTTGAATAGAAGAACACATCCATTTTGGCATTAAACAGCGCAGAAGAAAAAGCAGCAAAAAAGCAGGTAAAAAGCAGGTAAAAAGCAACGTGCGCACGTACCCTAACAATTCTTCACAAAGTTAATTTTAATAAAAAAGAACATTACAATAACAAAACATTCACAGCTTGAAATTATAAAAAAAAAAAAAAAATATATAAAAAAAAAACCTCGCAAAAACAATTAAACACTTACCATATTTAGCACGCTTTGAAGGCGAACATCTATCCCATGCATTATTGGGGTACACTTCCTCAGCAACTTGAAGCCAATGGCGGTCAACTGTCAGTCTGTCATGGTAACCATCAACACGTGTATCCCATAATGGTGGGTGAGTCTCAACAGCTGATATCAGTTTCTCCGTGTCCACCCGTGGAGCCATTATTATATTTGGAAGCAGAAATTGTGGTCAAAAAAGTTCTTTCACTACACAGAACTACAACTGCTTGCTTGCTCACTCCTTCTGCAAATGCAAAGTAAGTTTTGAGGAAAAAAAATATGTTAGCTACGCCACCTGAAAGTATTTAAAATTGTAACAACCTTGATTTTTAAAACACGGACACGGACCACACGGATAGCATACGGAGGCCATCCGTATCACGTACGTGCAAACACGGACCCATAGGATTTAATGGATCCGTGAGGACGTTATGCCGGGGGAAAACGGACATGTCAGCGCTTTTTCGGCACGGTCAAACGTAGGCACGGAACGGACACACGCTCCGTGCCAAAACACTGACGTGAGGCTATTTATATTAAAAGGACTGTGTCAACATAAGCACGTGTCTCCGGTACGTGTAAAAAATGACAAACACGTACCGGAGGCACGGATGTGTGTTGCAGGCCTAAGACGTTTATATGTGCATGTAGATCATAGAAAGTTGAATAAAATGAGACGATGACCATGATATGTGCAATTTGATATTTTTTTCCCTGAGAAATCCACATTTTTCTTAATATGTAAATGAGCTGTTAACCCCTTCACCCCTGTCAATTTTCCGTTTTTTTTTTGTTTTTTTATACTCCCTTTCTCCCGAGAGCCATAACTGTTCTTTTTTTCCGTCAATCTTGCCATATGAGGGCTTATTTTTTGTGGGATGAGTTGTACTTTCAAATGAAAATAGTTTTACCATATAATGTACTGGAAAACAGTACAGTGAGGAAAAATAGCAAAAAACTTTGATTGCACGATTGTTTTTGGGGTACTTTATTCACACAGGTTCACTATATGGTAAAACTGATGTGTCGGTGTGATGCCTCAGGCCGGTACAAGTTCATGAACACCAAATATGTATAGGTTTACTTTTATCTAAGGGGTTAAAAAAATTCAGAATTTTGTAAAAAAAAAAAAAAAAGTGGCACATTTTTTGCGCTATATTCCACAACCGTAGTGTTCTCATTTTTCAGGATATGGGGCTCAATGATGGCTTATTTTCTGCAGCTCAGGCTGACATTTTTAATGGTACTATTTTTGCGCAGATGCTACGTTTTGATCGCCTATTATTGCATTTTGCGCACAATTTGCGGTGACCAAAAATGTGATTTTGACGTGTTAAATTTTTTTGCTGCTATGCCGTTTGCCAATCAGGTTAATTGACTGTATTTTTGATAGATCGGGCTTCTGAACACGGCACTACCAAATATGTGTATATTTTCTTATTTTTTTAACCCTTTAATTTTCAATGAGGCAAATTGGGGATGACTGAAACTTTTAGGTTTTTTTTAATTTTTAAAAACTTTTTTTTTACTTCTTTTTAATTTACTAGTTCTCTTAGGGGGCTATAAGGATCAGCAGTCTGACCGCTTGTTCATTTCTCCTGATCATAGCAGCATAGCTCAGACCAGGAGAAATGCTGCTCTCCTCTTACAGCCAGCACTCTGCCGGCTGGAAGGCCTGCGACACACATCCGTGCCCCCGGTACATGTTTGGTAAATTTTTGCACGTACCGGCGGCACAGACACATTGACTAATGTTACCCTATGGTAGAAGGCACACACACGTAAAACCACACGGAACGTGTTTCTGTGTGGTTAGTACATCTGTGCGTTTTTCCACACGGTCGACATGTCCATTTTTGGCCGTCAACACGCAGGCACGGACCCACTAAAGTCAATGGGTCCGTGCCTGCACGGACGGCACACGTAGCATGTCCATGTGCAGCACGTACCGTCCGTGTGAGTTTTTACTCAAAACATCAGCAACACTTTTTTCAAATCTATCAGGTCAATTGTCAAATGTCCTGAATTTTCAATTGGTGATGCACAAGGCCAAGGATGTTGTCAAAGGACGTTATGGTTATATGGCAGTATGCATGAAATTTTGGCGGAAATTTGCGCATTTCACCATAAAGAATGTTAAAATGTCCATGCGTTTTCCTTAGCTTGACAAGGGGGTGGATCCACATCCTTTTTTCAACAGGTGGTTCATAATGAAGCATATGTCGCCTAACACCAAATCTCCTAGATATTTTGGAGTCTGTATAATGAGTGGAAGAGCCCAGAAACAATGAATTTAAATGATGTTTAACCTAATAAACAGATGAGGGACGGTAATTGACCAATTAAACCCACCAGAATCGCATGATGAAGCATTAAGGGTATGTGCGCACGTTGCTTTTTACCTGCTTTTTACCTGCTTTTTTGCTGCTTTTTCTTCTGCGCTGTTTAATGCCAAAATGGATGTGTTCTTCTATTCAAGCAAAGTCTATGGGAATTTGGGTTTCTTGTTCACACTATGTTGTTCAAAATGCTGCCTTTTTGACGCAGAACTTTGGTCAAAAACTCAGCTTTTCAAAGAAGCAACATGTCAATTGTTTTTGCCATTTGGGTTTTTCACTGCAAAGCTGAGTTTTTGACCAAAGTTCTGCCACAAAAAGGCAGCATTTTGAACAACATAGTGTGAACAAGAAACCCAAATTCCCATAGACTTTGCTTGAATAGAAGAACACATCCATTTTGGCATTAAACAGCGCAGAAGAAAAAGCAGCAAAAAAGCAGGTAAAAAGCAGGTAAAAAGCAACGTGCGCACATACCCTAACAACGTAATTTGGGTATGAAAGCGGATCTCAAAAAACAGAAGTCACACGGACAACACATGTACGTATTTAATGCCAACACGGACGTTACACACGTACACACGGCGAGCATACGCCACCACACGGATGACATATATCCTGGAGAAACGCCCATAAAAAACGGAACACGGACCCGAAAAACGGAACGTGAGACACATACGTTCTTTATAAGGAAGTGTTTTTTAGGCCTAAGAGGAAGTGAATCATGATAATGACAGGAGCCTTCCCATGACACTGTGCTACCATGAGAACCATCGGGCCCCCGGGATCATGTCACGGGGCTTCCGATGGCAGCGGGGAAAGGCGCATTTCCCCGCTGCTGCCATTTACATCGTGCAATCACATTTTGACAGCACGATATAAGGGGTTTACATGCGCAAGTGGATCTCAGATCCACCCACATGTCACACATGTCAGTTGTTCAAATCAGCAGACATCTGCAGGACTCACCGCTCACCACAGCAGCCGGCGGTCATTACCCTGACACGATCCATGACGTGCCCAGTATGTCATATGTCATGAAGAGGTTTGGCTGGACATTGATCTATAGAATCTGCTTCCAGAGCTATATATAAATTAAATGGAAAGTAACCAGTATGAGACATGTAGATCAGTTATTACATATCTTACACTGGTAACTACCAATTTAATTACAAAATATGCTCCGAAGGCAGATTATTGGGAAGATCTGTGTCTAACACAGATCTTAACGAGAATAATAACCCAGGCTTTGCTACCCCATCTAAAAGCTGCATAATGTATTGACATCACTTAATGAGCTGCACGTTGTCATTTTCATAAAATCACAGTTGTATCACAGATCTACCACTTCTCGGAATGCTGAGCTCTCTATATCCCTGCCATCAACATTGACTAGTAGATTTTTGTCCATGTACAGTGAACAAATAAAACTCCCAATTAGTTGTAGCTGTGGAATTTTAAATGTTAAATAGGTCATGAATATGCTTGACTACATTGCAGGAAGTTTACTAATCCTCTAATGATAATGTCCAACTTTCAAAACAGGGATTTTATCAAAACTACAGAAAACAGCCCAGTAAAGGGTACTTTACACGCTGCGACATCGCTAGCGATTGCTAGCGATGTTGAACGCGATAGCTCCCGCCCCCGTCTCTCATGCGACATTTGGTGATCATTGCCGTAGCGAGCATTATCGCTACGGCAGCGTCACACGCACATACCTGTGCCGCGACGTGGTTGTGACCACTGAACAATCCCTCCCTCAAGGGGGAGGTGCGTTTGGCGTCATAGCGACGTCACTGCGGCGTCACTAAGCGGATGGCCAATAGAAGCGGAGGGGCGGAGATGAGCAGGACGTAACATCCCGCCCACCTCCTTCCTTCTGCATTGCTGGTGGACGCAGGTAAGGAGATGTTCGTCGCTCCTGCGGTGTCCCATATAGCAATGTGTGATGCCGCAGGAACGACAAACAACATCGTACCGGTGGAAGCAGCGATATTAATGAAATGAATGATGTAACTATCAACGATCACCGTTTTGGAACGATTTTGCGATCGTTGATCGTCGCTCATTAGTGTTACACGCTGCTATGTCGCTACCGGCGCCGGATGTGCGTCACTAACGACGTGACCCCGACGATATATCGGTAGCAATGTCACAGCATGTAAAGCACCCTTAAGTGAGACATCACTGAAATCAGGGGCCCTGGTTTTACATTTCACTGCTCTCAGATTAGGTGAAAAAAACCTGGTGAAAGATTCGATTTAACATTATTTCCATTTATTTACATACTAACAAAAATGTGTTCTTCTCGAAATTAATCATCAGGGTACGCTCACACGAGCGTATGAATCGGATGAGTGCAATGCGAGAAAATCTCTCATTGCACTTGGACCAATGTTAGTCAAAGAGGCAAAGCAGTTGATCAGATTTTTTCTCATCCAGATTTTGGATCAGAGAAAAGTCGCAACATGCTGCGATTTGCTTCCGAAATCATCTGAGACTCGCCAATACAAGTCAATGGGTGTGAGAAAAAAAACAGACGCCACACGGACATCACACGAACAATCCTAGTGACGTCCGTTTTTTTGGATACAATCCTATCATGTAGCAGAGAACACTGTAAATGGTCCTGTAAATGACTGTATATCACTAATAACTGCTGAGAAAAAAAATGGATTGCACACTGAGAGCACAAGTGACGAGTGAGAAAAAATCGTCCTACTCTCCTGGATGAGAATGGGACAATTTTTTCATATGTTCGTGTGAGTCCAACCTAAAATTGCAGATATCAAGGTATTATTTTGTTAATTTTTCTATGACCTACAGTACATGTCAGAGTTGATCCTACTGACAGATTTGATTCAATATTGCAGTGTGATGTCTTAATACCAGAGTGAGCTAGTTCCAACCTTATCTTCGGCTAGCTGGGCTCCACGGGCAAATTATAGCCTAACATAACCTAAGTATCTCTCTCTCCTGTTAGTACTCTATGCTGGTGAAAATATTCTCCTTGAGTTTTTTTTAACACCTATTAGACACGCGACATACAGCAGGATAAGTTGTACACATTTTTCTTAATTGTATATGTGAACACATGCTGTTCATATGACGCGCCCACGGGGTCTCAGGGCTACTCGTCACCGGGCCAGTGGTAGTTGGAGTTGCTTTGAATGGCCTGTCCCGGCTCCGTGGCCCCATAGGTGTCAATAAAAGGGTGCAAGGTGACCGGTATTGGGGGATGATAGGGGATTGCTTTGCAGTGCCACCCATGGTATGTACCTCCTCTGGGGCAGATGGTAATGCAGTTCAGCTGGTCCAGCTCTCCACAGGCAGAGCTAGGCCCCAGGGAGGACGATGGTGGGGAATGGCAGCGTGCTGGAACACGGGGCGATGGCGACAGCAATGATGAGACGACACCTGGACTGTGAACAAAGTTCTTTTTACTTACTGTCAGGTCATCACCCTTGGAGTACCAGTTTCCGCCATGCTGGACCCCAGCCAATCATGGATGATTCAAAGGCCACCATCGGTGTTGTGAAGCTTTGAGACCTTCCTTCTTTGCGCTCTGTAGTGTGACTTCCCATGTTGTGAAGCTACTTAGGGACCCCAGTGTCCTTGGGTTTAGTTCCTGTCCCGTCTGCAGGCAGCATGAATCAGATGTAGAGCCGACTGTAGTCTTGACTCCTGACTCTATGTGCTACTGTGCCCCGGGACCTTTGTGGTGGGCAAGGGGACATGAAATCCCCCAACCCTGCAGATTCTGATGGTGCAATGTGGAGTGTACGCCACCCTAGTGGTCTTCACCCTGACTGCGCCAGTCCCGAAGGGGCTGTTAGGCTCACCCCTCGGCTACCGTGCTACCGTGCTCCTCTGTCTCTCCAGCTCACCCGGTAAACTCCAGCTTCTTCCAGTTTATCCGGTCCTAACTAAAAGATCTCCAAAGCACTCTCCTTAACGGCCGTGTTTCTGTGAGTTCCTGGATGTTATGGTACTCTTGTCCTTCTCCCTCCAAGGAGACTCTCAAGCACTCTCCTTGGCTGGTCCCTGTGAGGGGAGCTCTAAAGCTCGCCCCTCAGCGACCGACTTGTTCCAGTTCCCAGACAATTCGGAGGTAAAAGTCAGCGTGTTCTCTCACTTCTCTCATGCTGCCCCACCTTCCTGATGATTCACTAGTGCTGGGGAAGTCCCGTTGCTATGGTGACCACTTTTAGCCCATTTCTCTCTAGCTGGCTTCTAAGCTGTGTGTTGTGTAAGTGATGAACACCAGTGGTTAACCTCTTCCTTACACATAATAAATACTGCACCTTAAGTCAGATGCAATATCCTGTAGCGACTGAAGCCTCAGGGGTACTACATTCCCCCACAGCGAATTGCAGAACTCCCGGGCTCCAACAAAACATAAATGTTAATGTAAATGTAAATAAAAATACACCGAAAAATGTTGTTATGCAGAATAACATGAACATTCTTCTCTTTATGGGAGGCAATATCACTTGAAATGTTTCAGACTTCATAGACTTAAAAATATGTAAACAATCTTCACTTTTTGGGAGGCATTATCACTTCAAATGTTTCAATCTTCATAAACTTCATATCACGATATAGAAAGGAAGAAAAAACAACTTTTGGAACATTATACTGTAGCATTAAACATTATGCAGCATTATTTATGTACAAACCATTTACTGTAATATGTCTTTTCTTGGCCGCTGGCTCCTGAGGGCCGGCTCCTGCCCCCAGGTACTGTCCATTTGTTAAACATCCTTGGCAAAGTGTCCTGCTTTGTTACAGTGAAAGCAAACTGGTCCTAAGATGCTGGTTGTCAAGTCCTCTGTCAGAGGGTACACATGGAACAAGGTGTACAGTCTCTCTTTAAAGTCAGTCAGGGTATGGGCCTCCTTAATGAACATGTCCTTGTTTCCTGCCCTGGTTTCTGGCAGCGGGGCTCTCCATCGCGCACTTGTCTGGGCTCCACCCACGATGTCACACCCCCTCCTTTCCCCGCGCTGGACAGTCAATAGCAGTTGTTTGTTTTAGAGAACACGTTTTGCGCAGTCCTTGAACATACAGTCCATTAATTATAAGCGAATGGCTTTATGTGTGCTGGTATCAATATATCAGTTTTTTCATTTATTTATCTATTTTATAGCAGCAGTATAATGCTATCAGAAATGGTGGGGGCATGGTCTGACTGCAGCTAATCAAAGATGCCGGTGGGCAGGCAAACCAGTGAATATGTATGAGAGATAATTATCGGCCCAAGCAGCAGCATTGCAGCAGGAGGGAGATTCAGTAAGTATGTACTGCTTTAATCCTTTTTTTACAGTGGCCAATCATAGCAGTGTCAACACTTGACATGGCTGTGATGGGCAGGAAGAGGATGGTTTTTGACGTCTGAACATTTACCGATCTTTGGTAAGATCACCGACTTTTGCGGTAAATGTTCAGATGTCCGATCCTTATCCGATCTGGCCAAAGATCGTATTATATTAACATTTTCAGATCTTTGCCGATCAGGATCGCTCATCTCTAATAATGACCACTTTGAAGGCGCCTGTCTCTGGAGAAGGTATTTGTTTCAGTTGCAGCTGTGAAGTTTCCTGCTGGAGAAGCCATGGAGTATTTTTTGTTGTGTCTTTCCCCACTCATTTGTCTTATCATTTTTGTGTTGCTTTTTTCAGTAGTGTGTGTCTTGCTGGCCTACACACTAGTCAGGGTGAGATCAAGGCCAGCGAGAGCCATTAGGGAGTGCAGGGATCAGACTCAGGTGAGTGTTAGGAGGTGACCCTCCTAAACATCTTAATCATAGACCAGCTAGGTGGTCTTTATTTTTTATCTGGTTTAATTTTATTGTCACCTACCATTCTTGGGTTAAGAACATTAAAGCTGATGATTTGTCCTGGAGTTTCCCTGGGGGAGGTAGTTCTTAGGAGCCTGTTCCTATTTTGCAGGAAGGGATGGTAGTCTTCACTATGTGCTCTGATTTTGACGATGAGTAGATATTGAAAGCTCAGAGGAAAGCTCCTGCTGCTTGTCCTTCAGGGAAATTATTTGTGTATTTATATTTTCTCTTCAAGATTTAATTGAAGCATCATATATTTGTTCTTGTGGATCCCCCAGGTAGTAAAGTGACCTTGAACCTCCTTTCTTGTAGTGTTCTGTGGCCAAGGTTGCATCGGGATGTAGTTAATTTTGTGTCTATCTGCAATGTTTGTACGTGTTCTAAGACCCTACAAACTCATCCATCCAAGATGCTCCTACCGTTGGCTAATGTCACGATGATAGGGAGAATAGGGGACCGAAGCTCCTAGACTGGTCCTCAGGCTAGGGGCCCTAGCAATCCCTTAACTCAGAGCTACCTCTGAAAGTGAGGATGTCAGTGCCGCAGGCCTTTACCCAGCTGCTGACCAGCCCTGATCTTATACTCGCTTCCTCCCTATCCAAGGGGAGGACAGAGACAGGAGTGTGATAACCCATCTCTTGTAGACTGTGAGCCCTTGCGGACAGGGTCCTCTCTCCTCCTGTACCAGTCTGTTCCCTGTTTTGTTTATGATAATTGTACTTGTCCCTACTATGTAAACCCCTTTTCACATCTAAAATGCCATGCAATAAATGGCACTAAAATATTAACTAATAATAATAACTCCAACAGAGATAGACAAATAGGGAAAACCAAAACTCTATCTCACAGCACGCTCACATAAAGGTAAAAGACAATAACAGGTATGGTGGAAAATAGGAGCAAGGAGTAAGCAACAAGATGATGGGAGAATTTCACAACAACTCCATGCACCAAGCAATATTATCACCAGGAGGAATGGAAGACACCAGCACACAGACCAACAAAGCAGGAAGCAAATGGGATGGGTTTCCAAAAACATGTGATCCTAGAGGTAACCAGCAGACTAGCAGAGTTTAACTCTTCCTAACCTAATCAATAAGAAGCACACAGCTGGTTGATGCCCGAGTCTGCATGTGTAACTCAGAAACAGCAGAAAAACCATAGTGTGTTGTGTCAGAATCTGTAGTGTGAACACCGTCTGATCCTGCCATGACATTTGTCAAGTTTTGACCAAAGCTTAGCGTGACAGCTATATCTGACAGACCATTGTGAGGCAGTGAAAGGTGTCATATGTGAAGGTCTGGAATGTATCCCCCAGAATGTGCTTTGAGACCTTTTGAGACCTGCTTGGAGTGTGTTGTATTCACAGTCACTGCTGTGAGTGCAACACAAAATAAAATAGTGTGAATTTGGTAAAGGTATTTGACCAAGTCTTTTGTTTAGGTAAATCTGTTGGGGCTTTTGTTTTGGAGAGATCTGTAGGATTGGTAGTGGGATGGCTCTTTCTTTCCAGTCTGTGTCTTGTTACAGGATCATGTCTAGGGAATCGCATTTAAATCTGACAGTGCACAGCAGGTTGTGTCTGTGTAGGGAGCCAGGCTGTGGGAGCAGCAGGTACTGTGAGAGCTGGCTGTGTGGAGGTTAGATGGAACGTCTGAATCAAAGTCTAGAGACATATTTGGTGTTTTGTGTCTGATAATCAAGAAGATTGTTCATGTTAATTAGCCTTGGCTGAGTTTGCATTAAACAATAATCACAATAAGGCCAATGGTAGGTCACCATTTTTTGGTGCATGCGGTTTTCACTCTTAGTTCTGTGCTTTTAGTAGAGATAGGTCTTTGGAGGTTCCTGGAGAGGAACAGTTTTCTTCATCACTCTCTTCTGTATGGCAAGGGGTACAGAACAATCTAAAGGTTATTGGGGACAAATGCCAATACATGTCTGATTATAGACATTTGGCAGGTACGGATCTGTGTGTGAATGAATGTGTATGGCTGTCTTCTAGAAATATTAAGTTGAAGATTCCTTCTTTAAAACTAGGTCCTACATTCATTGGTCCTTATAAGGTCACCGTTATTAACCCTGTAGCCTTTCATCTTGAGCTACCTCAAGCCTAGGCACGTGATGGCACGCAGGAAAAAGGACCCATCTAGGGACATTAGAGCATGCAGGGATCAGACTCAGATGAGTCACTTTGCTTCCCTCTCCCTATCACCAGGGCCTTCAGTTGTATTTCTTCCTTGATCTTTCCTTTGTGTTGCACTGCTTGCCGTGTGTCCTCTAGAACCCGACATGATATCTAGGCACTTCAGGACTATTTTGAATGATTCTGCTTCAAGGGATATAATCTCAGAGCAAGAGGAAAGGAGTTTGCATCTAAGTCCAAGTGGTCTAATTAAAGCACCATTCAAGTGTTTTTTTTTTCATTTTGTAGTGGTGCTTTTAATATAAGGTCTATGTCTCCAATAGCCACTCTCCAGCATTTTCAACTTTTATCCATACTGCTCCAGGTGGTTTTCTGCAGTTTAGAACCCCCTCATTGATTCATGAAGCAAGTTGGAGGTCATTCTTCAATGCAAGTATATGAGAGCCTCATTTTGACTTTCATTGACCTGCATTGAGAGATGGGGACGTAACTTCAGATTTCAGGCCAGTTAAAAATTGCAGTCACAGGATGGCCAGTGCGGGGACAATAAAATGTGAAGACGCCAACCGGTGGGTATTAAGGGTACTTTACATGCTGCGATATCGCTATGTCGTGCGCGATAGCAGCAGCCCATGTTGCTGTTTTGTCATGGTGGTGATTGCTGCCGTAGCGAACAATATTGCTACGGCAGCGTCACACGCACATACCTGCTTAGTGATGTCGCTGGAGACACCGAACAATCTCTCCTTTTGCTTGGCGTCACAGTGGCGTCACTAAGCGGTCGCCCAATAGCAGAGGAGGGGTGGAGATGAGCGGCCGGAACATGCCGCCCACCTCCTTCCTTCCTCATTTCCGGTGGAAGCAGGTAAGGAGATGTTCGTCGTTCTTGCGGTGTCACACATAGTGATGTGTGATGCCGCAGGAACGACGAACAACCAGCGGCATGCACCACCAATGATATGAAAAGGAGTGACGTGTCAACGATCAACGATTTTTGACGTTTTTGCGATTGTTGATCGTCGCTCCTAGGTGTCACACTCTGCGATATCTAACGACACCTGATGCGCGTCACTAACGACGTGACCCCGACTTTTTGCGATGTCGCAGCGTGTAAAGTACCCTTTAGACTGGGGCAGGGACCTTAGATTAAAGCACCACTCCAGTGGTTAATAACACAAAAAAAAAAATATTGGAGGGGTGTTTTAAGAGTAATCCCATAATGGTCCCTACTGCTCTTGCAG